>NC_083599.1:32077747-32702747 GCF_020882245.1 Rhopalosiphum padi
TAATCTCTAGAAACCTGGACCACTATATTAAGAAAATGATTCTAATTTACCATTAAAAACTAGCATACATTTCATTTAAGCTGATACTTCAATAATGCTATAAAACATGATTTTATATTATAATTTTGACGAATATTAAAAATTCATTTTTTTAACTGTTTATAAAACAAACAATTCTCATGTTAATCTCTTGAAACCTGGACCACTTTATTAAGAAAATGATTCTAATTTAAAATTAAATACTAGCATACATTTCATTTAAGCTGATACTTCAATAATGCTATAAAACATGATTTTATATTATAATTTTGACGAATATTAAAAATTCATTTTTTTAACTGTTTATAAAACACACAATTCTCATGTTAATCTCTTGAAACCTGGACCACTATATTAAGAAAATGATTCTAATTTACCATTAAAAACTTCCATATATATCATATAAGCTGATACTTCATAAACACTATACAACATGTTTTTATATGATTATTTTGACGAATATTAAAAATTCATTTTTTTAACTGTTTATAAAACACACGATTCTCATGTTAATCTCTTGAAACCTGGACCACTATATTAAGAAAATGATTCTAATTTAAAATTAATAATTTGCATATATTTCATTTAAGCTGATGCTTTATAAACACTATAAAACATGTTTTTATATGATTATTTTGACGAATATTAAAAATTCATTTTTTTAACTGTTTATAAAACACACAATTCTCATGTTAATCTCTTGAAACCTGGACCACTTTATTAAGAAAATGATTCTAATTAACCATTAAAAACTAGCATACATTTCATTTAAGCTGATACTTCAATAATGCTATAAAACATGTTTTTATATGATTATTTTGACGAATATTAAAAATTCATTTTTTTAACTGTTTAAGACACACAATTCTCATGTTATTCTCTTGAAACCTGGACCACTATATTAAGAAAATGATTCTAATTTACCATTAAAAACTTCCATATATATCATATAAGCTGATACTTCATAAACACTATACAACATTGACGCGTACCTACGGTTGTCACGGTGTGATGGTGAGGTAGCGTCGGATGGTGGTTGAACGGCACACGGGAGGAGCACGGGGGAAAGATGAATAAATAACACAAGTCAGTTTGGGGTTGAAAAAAAAAGTGGTTTTTATTATTGTGGCAGAAAACAAAAAAAAACACACCAAAGTGAAAAAAAAACAAAATAGGGAGATATGAGGGTATGTAATGCAGGTGGGCACGGTACGGCGCAAAAAAGGTCTGTCGCGTACGGTGCGGTGGAAATGACTGGTTTTGTCTAGGGCCGGTTCACGGTCGCGGCGGGTCCGACGCTCCGACGCGGATCGTCGCGCGTCGGCGTCGTCCGTCGTCAACTTGTGGTTGAGAGAGAGCTTACGGCGAGACTATCCGCGCAAATGCCGTTCGAATTCAAACGGTGTTTGCGCGGGGGCCGCGTCATACTCCCCCCCCCAAACCACCAGTGACGGCGGTTGTCCGGCCGCATCCGGTGGCTGTGTGGGTGGTTGTGTGGGTGGCTGTGTGGGTGGTTGTGTGGGTGGCTGTGTGGGTGGTTGGGTGGTTGGGGTAGATAGGTTCCGGAGGAGGGGTATTCCGGCTGGGTGCAGCGGTCTCACTCCGGCCTGTCTAGTCCTGTTGTGGTGGCGTCGTGGTGGCGGGGTTAGTTCTGGAACACGGTTTCCATGTCCACGTCGTCTGGTGGACCGACATCCATGTCGCACAGCAGCTCCGCCTCCTCATCCGGCGATATTTCCATATCGGCCGGTTTTGGGGAGTCGGTGGCTGGCTGCTCCGTGGCCTCGGCTTGTCCGGTAGGTATTACTACCTCCGGTGCCTCGGTCTCGGGGACAGGTTTGTCGGTCGCCTCCAGTGACCTTGGACATGTTGCCGGTTCTGGGGTTGTGGACGCCGGTTTCTCCAGGCGGAATTGCTGAGAGGAGGTGGGGTCGGCAGGCTTCTTCTTGTCCACAAATTTCCGCTTCCTTGCGATGCTCCGGCGCTGCCGCGACGACATCGGCGTTACCGTTTTCGGCTTTGCCGTTTTAGCCTCATCTGTGGTCGGCGCGGGCGGTTTCGTCGATGTCCTCGGTCGTGGGACCGGTGCTGCCATGAGTGGTTGCGGGGGTGGGCGGATCAGCCGTGCGGACTGCGGCATCGGGGGCGGTCGCGGTGTGCCAGCCGGCTGTACGTGCCGTCTAGGGCTCCGGGACCTGTCGGTCACCGCGGGTGTCGGACCCACGTCGGTCGCCTTGCGGAAGACCGACGTGCGGTCGTCCCACCCGCGGGTGTAGGCTGCCCACAGTACCGGGTCCCGGCGTAGCTCTGCCGTGGACATCCGGCGCACCCGTGCTGCCGTAGTCGCATGGGCGGCTGCCTCCGCGGTAGCTACCTTCAATAACTGCTGGGTGCGTTCCAGCAGTTCTGCGGCTTGCTGTAGGGGGGTGGTTGCTGTTGACTGTGGCTTTGTGTTCATCCTTGTGCTGTTGTCGACTGTTTGTGGATGATGAAAACAAAATAAAATAACCAATAATTAGCGTTACCTGCCGTTATTGTTTTGTGGTGGTGTTGGGGTGTGGGTGTGTTGTGGTTGGCGCGCGTTTCAGACATGACACGTGAATTTTGCGCGGTGGTTGTTGGTCCGTGAGGAATACACCTTTTCCTACGCGTTTGTGTAGTCTTACCGGTCCCCACCATTTTGGTGCGAAACCGGCGTGAAATTTGTCGTGCGCTTTTGACAGGTGATGCGCTTTGTAGTAAACGACGTCACCTGTTTTATATGTGGGTTGCGTCTGGCCACCTGTTACCGGTGGTATGTCCAGTACGTCTTTCTCACGCTTTACCCTCTCCCTATTTATGTGTTCGATCGGGTCGGCAGTTGTCCTACTCAGTGCCCAATCACCCGGTCGTTTGCCCTCTCTGCCGAGGACGAGTACCGAGGGGGGGTATCCTGTTTGGACGTTGCGTCTATTCCTGATCGAAAATAGTATAGGGGGAATTTTGGTGTCCCATGTGTTATGGTTACCGTTGGTGAGTAAAGCGCGTAGACCTTTTTTTATGTCCTGGTTGCGCCGTTCGACGGGGTTGGCCCTCGGGTGATATACCGGAGTTGTCCAGCCCTCGGCTCCCCACCGTTCGATCGCGTTGCGCATATCGTTTGCTACGAACTGGGGGCCGTTGTCGCTTAGGCACACACGGGGGTAACCGTAACGTGAAAAAAATTCTCTTTCGAGCGTTTCGGTTATTGTTTTTGTAGTGGCTGTACCTAGGGGGTATGCCTCGGTCCACCTACTAAACATATCCGTGGCAACCAGTAAATATTGTTTTCCCCTACTCGTGCGCGGGTAGGGGCCCATGAGGTCTATGCTGATTACCTCCCAGGGGTGGCGGGGTGTTCTGGCGGTCATTGGGTCATCTGCGCGCGCGTTTAGGGGTTTGGTGCACGCGCATATGTGACAAGACTTGACATACAGTCGGATGTCGTTCTTTTGACCTTTCCAGTAAAAGCGCTGTTTTATCGCCCTGTATGTTTCTTTCCAGCCTGGGTGGTTTGCTAGGACGTGATCGTGGTATGTCCAAATCACGTTCTGTATTTTTTGTCGTGGTATAATGACGGGTGTGTGGTCGCGCAAATTTATTCGCAGGAGGCCGTCGGTAAGAACGTATTTGTTCTTTTTTTCCGCGGCTTGCCTGGTATTGCGCGCCGGCGTGTCCGGTGTACCGTTGTCAATTATGTCACGTGTGTCGGGGTCATTGGACTGCCACGTCACGAGCGTAGCGTGTGTTATGGTGGGCTCGCTGATGGTGTTGCCCGGGTCCGTAGTGGCGAACAGGTTGTCGGCCGGCGTGCTAGTAGTGGTGGTGATTTGGGTGATGGGTACTCCTACTAGCCGTTCCTCGAGGTGATCCTCGTCTACGGGGGGTCCTGGGGCTGGGTTGCGTGACAGCATGTCCGGCGCTTCGTTTTGTACGCCGGGCACGTGTGTGGTTTTGAAATCCAGGTTGGCCAGCTGTAGTGCCCACCTGGTCAACTTGGAGTTGGTGTTTTTGGCTCGGTGGAGCCAAGTGAGGGCGGAGTTGTCTGTGAATAGGTCAAAGTGACGGGCTTCTAAGTAAGGTCTAAACTTGTCGGTCGCCCAGATTATCGCGAGGCACTCGCGTTCGACCGCGGCGTACCTAGTCTGCGTGTCACTAAACTTTTTGCTCGCGTAGGCGATTATCCGTCTTTCCTCAGGTCTGTCACCCCGTTGGAAAAGAACGGCACCTGCTCCTATTTCGCTAGCATCGGTTTGTAGGCAGAACGGTTTTCCGTAATCTGGTGTCGACAGTTTTGGCGAATCGTACAGTGCGCGTTTTATTTTCATAAATGCCGCCTGTTCCGTTTCGGTCCACGACCACTTAGTCCCTTGTTTGAGCCTATCCGTTAGGGGTGCTATGGTGTCCGCGTAGTTGTCAACAAACTGGCTGTACCAGTTGCAGACGCCCAGGAATTTCCGTAGGTCCCTTATTTTGGTGGGTGTGGGGAAGTTCATAATGCAATCTAGTTTCTCCGGTTGTTTGTCTATGCCGTCGGAGGTGACTAGGTGTCCGAGAAATGAGATTTCGGTTGCTCCGAAACTGCATTTCTCGGTGTTGCATGTCAGCCCGTGTCTCTGTAGACGTTCCAAAACTTTGTCTAGGTGGCACTGGTGTTCGTCTGTGGTGTTCGAAAACACCACTATGTCGTCAAGGTAGACACGTACGAAGTCGTCCAGATACCCCCTCAAAACTTCGTTCATTAGTCGTACAAAGGTCATGGGGCTGTTTTTGAGGCCGAAGGGAAGTACTCGAAACTGATATAGACCCCGACTCGTCCGGAATGCCGTGTATTTTCGAGCATTCTGGTTAAGTGGTACTTGCCAGTATCCAGACTTAAGGTCCAAAATGCTGAAAATTTTGGCACCTCGCATTTGACGAATCAAAGTATTGAGGTCCGGCATCGGGTAAGCGTCGGACTCAGTGACATCATTGAGCCGTCTATAGTCTATGCACAGTCGGGGCGAACCGTCTTTCTTTTTAGCTAAGACGACGGGTGCGGCCCACGGGGAGGTGCTTTGTTCTACGAGTCCCTGTTGTTCCATATCCCGTATCATGTTGTCTATTGTGGCCTGTTTTGTGTGTGGATAGGGGTATGGTTTGAGCGCTATTGGTGTTTGGTTTTTAAGGAGAATGTCGTGTTCGATTAATCTGGTGCGACCTACTCTACCGCTGAAAACGTCCGGGTAGTTGCGAATTACGTCGGTGATTTTCGCGCGTGTGTGTGGGTCACCGTGTATTAACAGATTATCGGTGTCTGGTGTAGGGCGGTGTGTGGTGGTCCGGCCCTTCCAGCACGCCGTTGTTCTCCTATGTGAACCTAAGTGTATAGTGCTCGTGGTGTAGTCCCAGGTGACTTCGTTGGTTACCAGGAAGTCGTGTCCTAGGAGCATGTCGCAGTATAAATTTTCCAGAATGGCTGCGGTGAAAGTGACCGTAAGGTCTCCTATTCTGGCTTCGAATGTGGCGGTACCACTTGTTACTGTGGTGTGTCCGTCCGCCATTCGTACGTGGGTGGGTTGTCCGTGTTGTGGTGTGCCATGTGTGTGTGCAATGTTCGGGCTTACATATGATTTTTGTGCTTGTGAGTCGAGTAGTGCTGTTACGAAGCCTGACCTAAATTCGAGCTCGACCGCTGGGGTCGGAATTTTGTCGGGGCATGTTCGTTTACCACTATTCGACATCGGGTGTGTGTAGTAGCGGGATAACTGGTTCTTAACCGCGATTTCGGAGTCCATGGTGGCGGTTTGCACCGCCATTACCATGGCCTCCGTTTCGGTTACCTCTGTGCTACGTATACATTCCGATGGTGCACGTGTAAATTTCGTAGTGGGGGTCGTGGTGAGTGGTGATGATGACCTACTACTTGGAGAAATTTCAGGTGTGTGGACGGGTGATATATGTGAAAACGCCGAGCGTGTCGATGCGCGTTCGATGGTTATATCCCCGTCGATAATGCCGAAGGCTGGTGTTGATGGCGTGTGTGAGTGTGTGTGTGTAGGAGAGGCGGCGGTGCGGACAACTGTCCGCCGACTCACCTGGCGTTTCCCGAAGCCGGCGCGTTCGCGGGGCAGTCACTGTTCCAGTGCGGCCCTCCACAGTACCGGCACGGGTCGCGCGGTAGCGGCCTTCCGGCCGTACCGTCCCGTGTTCGCGGTGTGTGTGGTGGTCGCGGAGCGCGTGACTGTCCGCCTCTGTCGCGTTCCGGTTTCGTTAACGCTTGTGTGGGCGGGTGATCTGGTGTGTCCATAATCGCCGCGATTTGTCGGAGGTCCGCAAATGTGTTGGGGCGTTGCAGTCGTATATGCGTACGGTACTCACTGTGCGTTAATCCGACTATCGTATGTACTAGCTGTGGTTCAGCTAGCACCGGGACTTGCCCGTTGTTGATGCGGCGCGCGAGTTGGTTTTTTGTTGTGAAAAACTCCGTAAGCGACTGTGTTGGTGATTGCCGGACGGACACTATCTCCGTCTGCAGCCGGGACTGAATGTCCATGTTGTTGAACTTTTGTAAAAAGTCCGCACGGAATTCGTCCCAGGTGTAGTCCAGTATCCTGACGGTGTTCCACCAGGTACTGGCTGCACCCTTTAGCTGAGGTTCGATAATGTTTGTCCAGCCCGTCCTATCTATATGCGTTCTATATAAGGTCGCTTCGACCTTATGTATAAACCGTACCGGGTCCTCGGGTGTCGTTCCGTGGAACTCCGGCAGTGAGTATCTCACTGTGCGTACATCGTCATACGGTATCAGTGATGATTGTGTCATATAGGTATGCGGGTGGGCGGTGGTGTGGGGTGTATACGACGCGTTATCGAAGTGCACGGAGCGGTCTGCGCGGTGGTCGCCCACGGCCGGTGAATCGCGTGCCGCGGGACCCCTCGCTCCGTATTCCGTGCTGTTCGCTGCGTGTATGTGTGTGTGGTGGTGCGCGTTATCGGTCGGCGGCGACTCCGGTATGTTCCGGTGTTGCCCCGATGACATTGCGCGTTGAGGGCGGGTCGGTGCGGAGACCTCCGGTTGTGGATCCGGTGTCGGGCGCGACATACCCATCTCTAGGCGACGCATTGTCTCCGCTATCCGGCGTTGGTCTTCGCTGAAGCGGGCCATGCAGTCTTCGAGCATGGCTAGTCGGGCTTCCAAGCTGTGCCTGTGCGGCGCGCTTTCCGCCGACTGCCGCACCTCTTGTGTTATACCCTGGACTGCCTGTACGAGGTCCGTGGCATTTTGTGTGGTATATGGTGATGGGGGTAGTGCGTGTGTGGGGCGTGACGTATCCAACGGCTCTTGGGTGGGTATACGGCCGCCCGTGCTCGGCTCGGGTTGCCCGGCGTCGTATGCCTGGCTTACGTCCGAGTCGAGTCCGGTTGGCCCAGTAGTATTCGTGGGCTGAAACCGGACGGAATTTGCCTGTATACCCATATCCGCAAAGTATTGAGCTAAACGGATTTCGAGTGCGTCTTTCGCGCCTCCTTCCGTTAGCCCGCGTTGGCCACATTCGTACCGTAGCTCCGCAGCGGTCAACTCATTCATATATTTTCCTGCCATGACGTCCGGTAGTTTGTCCGGTGTTATGTTCAAGGAAAATATACAAGTGTCGGTGATATCGTTGGAAGCGGGTATCGCGTTCTTCCGATCCGTGTTGACCGCGTATCGGCAAATCTATTTGCGTACGTATGTAGGTCAGTGGGTCGTTGACCGTTGGTGTTGTGTGTGCGGGGTGATCACAATAACCGGTTTCCGGATTGTGGTGTCGCGGCTGCGCGTGTGTGCGTATTCCTGTCGACTATTTTGGTTCGGGACGGCGGCGGCGGCGCTGGTATCGGCGGCGGCGGCGGTCCGGTTTTGTGATGACGCTGGGCGGGTGGTGGTGCTGGCGGCGGTGTGTATACCTTATCGCGCTCTAGCGGTCCTACCAATCCTATTCCCCGTGTGTTTGCGGTGTCGCGCGCGGTGAAGTCGGTGCGTCCGTAAATCAGGCGGCGCGGCTATCGTTACGTTCTTTATGGTTATGTTACGTAACGCCGGTTTTTCCGTTATAGCTCGCAAACCACGTTTTTGTCGTGTGGTGTCGGGATACGTTTTGCGAGTCGCAAAATGGGGTGTTGGTGGTGGTAGTTAGTGGTAAGAATAATATATTTCACTTACCGGTGATTCCAGTTCGGGGAGCCAATTTGACGCGTACCTACGGTTGTCACGGTGTGATGGTGAGGTAGCGTCGGATGGTGGTTGAACGGCACACGGGAGGAGCACGGGGGAAAGATGAATAAATAACACAAGTCAGTTTGGGGTTGAAAAAAAAAGTGGTTTTTATTATTGTGGCAGAAAACAAAAAAAAACACACCAAAGTGAAAAAAAAACAAAATAGGGAGATATGAGGGTATGTAATGCAGGTGGGCACGGTACGGCGCAAAAAAGGTCTGTCGCGTACGGTGCGGTGGAAATGACTGGTTTTGTCTAGGGCCGGTTCACGGTCGCGGCGGGTCCGACGCTCCGACGCGGATCGTCGCGCGTCGGCGTCGTCCGTCGTCAACTTGTGGTTGAGAGAGAGCTTACGGCGAGACTATCCGCGCAAATGCCGTTCGAATTCAAACGGTGTTTGCGCGGGGCCGCGTCAACATGTTTTTATATGATTATTTTGACGAATATTAAAAATTCATTTTTTTAACTGTTTATAAAACACACAATTCTCATGTTAATCTCTTGAAACCTGGACCACTTTATTAAGAAAATGATTCTAATTTAAAATTAATAATTAGCATACATTTCATTTAAGCTGATACTTCAATAATGCTATAAAACATGATTTTATATGATAATTTTGACGTATATTAAAAATTCATTTTTTTAACTGTTTATAAAACACACAATTCTCATGTTAATCTCTTGAAACCTGGACCACTATATTAAGAAAATGATTCTAATTTAAAATTAATAATTTGCATACTTTTCATTTAAGCTGATGCTTTATAAACACTATAAAACATGATTTTGTATGATAATTTTTACGAATATTAAAAATTCATTTTTTTAACTGTTTATAAAACACTCAATTCTCAAGTTAATCTCTTGAAACCTTGACCACTATATTAAGAAAATGATTCTAATTTACTATTATTAACTTTTATAGATATTAGGTAAGCTGATTCTTCATAAACACTATAAAACATTATTTTATATGATAATCTTTACGAATATTAAAAATTCAAATTATTATCTGCTTATAAAACACACAATTCTCAAGTTAATCTCTTGAAACCTGGACCACTATATTAAGAAAATGATTCTAATTTACTATTATTAACTTTTATAGATATTAGGTAAGCTGATTCTTCATAAACACTATAAAAAATTATTTTATATGATAATCTTTACGAATATTAAAAATTCAAATTATTATCTGCTTATAAAACACACAATTCTCAAGTTAATCTCTTGAAACCTGGACCACTATATTAAGAAAATGATTCTAATTTACTATTATTAACTTTTATAGATATTAGGTAAGCTGATTCTTCATAAACACTATAAAACATTATTTTATATGATAATCTTTACGAATATTAAAAATTCAAATTATTATCTGCTTATAAAACACACAATTCTCAAGTTAATCTCTTGAAACCTGGACCACTATATTAAGAAAATGATTCTAATTTACTATTATTAACTTCTATAGATATTTTGTAAGCTGATTCTTCATAAACACTATAAAACATGATTTTGTATGATAATTTTGACGAATATTAAAAATTCAATTTTTTAACTGTTTATAAAACACACAATTCTCAAGTTAATCTCTTGAAACCTTGACCACTATATTAAGAAAATGATTCTAATTTACTATTATTAACTTCTATAGATATTATGTTAGCTGATTCTTCATAAATACTATAAAACATGTTTTTATATGATAAGTTTGAGAAATATTATGAATTCCTATTTTAATCTGCTTATAAAACAGTCAAATATTAAATGTATACACCAACAGAGGGCGTGAGCGTCGCCGTAGTAGGGACGACATCCGTCGGCCGAATCGCCTCAGAAAGAAACTAGATAGTTGTGTGGCGTTCACCGTACTGCTGTGTATCGTAACGGGTCGTTGTTTTTACTTAGATTTTGAGTCTACTCGTTATTTATTAATTAAGATTTTTGATATTATAAACGAATTGTTCATATTTTATGCCCGAAGTTAACACAAGTAACTGTCTTGATCCTTGACTACTAGATCAAGAAAATGATTCTAATTTATAATTTTTTTCATTTTACCTGATATTTTTACTTCATAAAAACTATAAAATATGATTTTATAAGTTAATTTTGACGAATAATACAACTTAACATTTTTTCGTATTGAAAAGGAGCGATTTTCAGTTGTTGTACAAATGTATTCTTTAGTTACACTCATAATACATTTGAATTCCTTCTACAAACCATTCTGGTACATTTGTACTATCTTTTATGGCTTATCATAATTATTATTTATTATCATCTGTTATCTATGTTTTGCAGTTCTACATTCGTTTTTGTATTTAAGTTTCAATTGTAAATTCCTTTCATGTATTTTGTATAAAAATGAAGTTTGTCTGTTAGTTTATGTTTTGATAGTTTCCTTTTCTGAATTACTCAGTGTTGTCCACGTACTAGTTGTTATATAAAAATTGTCGTTCTCCTTATGGTATCTAGTAGTGACATTTTGTCCTCCAACCATTATACATATTTAACTTACTATTTTTTTTTAGATGGCTGTACACCAGATATACTCAGGACATATTGAAACATGAATTACCATTTCTACCACATGGGAAAGTTTCAACATCCTACGTTGAAAATGGACTGGACGATCCTGATAATAATAATAGTTTTATGCATAGTACGAGTAATGGATATTGAATATAATTGATAGTCAATTAATAGTAGTGTAACAAAAAGTTAGTGTCATGAAATCCAGACCATTAGATTAAGTATATGATTCTTATTTACCATTTCCAACTTCCATATATATCATATAAGCTGATACTTCATAAACACTATAAAACATGTTTTTATATGATTATTTTGACTCGTATTTTAAATTCATATTTTTAACTGCTTATAAAACAGTGAATTCTCAAGTTAGTGTTATGAAAGTCAGACCATTAGATTAAGAAAATTATTCTAATTTACCATTATTAACTAGCATACATTTCATTTAAGCTGATAATTCAATAACGCTATAAAACATGATTTTATATGATAATTTTGACGAATATTAAAAATTCATTTTTTTAACTGTTTATAAAACACTCAATTCTCAAGTTAATCTCTTGAAACCTGGACCACTATATTAAGAAAATGATTCTAATTTACCATTATTAATTTGCATACATTTCATTTAAGCTGATACTTCATAAACACTATAAGACATGTTTTAATATGATTATTTTGACTCGTATTTTATATTCATATTTTTAACTGCCTATAAAATACTAAATTCTCAAGTTATTCTTTAACAATTATACATTATTAACTTACTACAATTTTTCAGATTGACGTATGTCAGATCACTCAAGGCATGCAGAAACATGAATTCACATTTCTACCACTTAAGAAAGTATCAACATCCTATGCTGAAAATGGACTAGAAGATACTGCTAATAATATTGGGTTTATGTAATGTGCGTGTAAGGGTTATTGAATATAATTGATAGTAAATTAATGGCAGTGAAACAATTGAGATTCGTTAATAATCTGAATAAAATTTTAGTTAACACCTTTGACTTGTAATTTTCATTCATAAGAGTTACCATTATTAACTTGCATACATTTCATTTGAGCTGATGCTTCATAAACACTATAAGACATGTTTTTATATGATTATTTTGACTCGAATTTTAAATTCATATTATTATCTGCTTATAAAACACACAATTCTCAAGTTAATCTCTTGAAACCTGGACCACTATATTAAGAAAATGATTCTAATTTACTATTATTAACTTCTATAGATATTATGTAAGCTGATTCTTCATAAACACTAAAAAACATGATTTTGTATGATAATTTTTACGAATATTAAAAATTCATTTTTTTAACTGTTTATAAAACACTCAATTCTCAAGTTAATCTCTTGAAACCTTGACCACTATATTAAGAAAATGATTCTAATTTACTATTATTAACTTTTATAGATATTAGGTAAGCTGATTCTTCATAAACACTATAAAACATTATTTTATATGATAATCTTTACGAATATTAAAAATTCAAATTATTATCTGCTTATAAAACACACAATTCTCAAGTTAATCTCTTGAAACCTGGACCACTATATTAAGAAAATGATTCTTATTTACTATTATTAACTTTTATAGATATTAGGTAAGCTGATTCTTCATAAACACTATAAAAAATTATTTTATATGATAATCTTTACGAATATTAAAAATTCAAATTATTATCTGCTTATAAAACACACAATTCTCAAGTTAATCTCTTGAAACCTGGACCACTATATTAAGAAAATGATTCTAATTTACTATTATTAACTTTTATAGATATTAGGTAAGCTGATTCTTCATAAACACTATAAAACATTATTTTATATGATAATCTTTACGAATATTAAAAATTCAAATTATTATCTGCTTATAAAACACACAATTCTCAAGTTAATCTCTTGAAACCTGGACCACTATATTAAGAAAATGATTCTAATTTACTATTATTAACTTCTATAGATATTTTGTAAGCTGATTCTTCATAAACACTATAAAACATGATTTTGTATGATAATTTTGACGAATATTAAAAATTCAATTTTTTAACTGTTTATAAAACACACAATTCTCAAGTTAATCTCTTGAAACCTTGACCACTATATTAAGAAAATGATTCTAATTTACTATTATTAACTTCTATAGATATTATGTTAGCTGATTCTTCATAAATACTATAAAACATGTTTTTATATGATAAGTTTGAGAAATATTATGAATTCCTATTTTAATCTGCTTATAAAACAGTCAAATATTAAATGTATACACCAACAGAGGGCGTGAGCGTCGCCGTAGTAGGGACGACATCCGTCGGCCGAATCGCCTCAGAAAGAAACTAGATAGTTCTGTGGCGTTCACCGTACTGCTGTGTATCGTAACGGGTCGTTGTTTTTACTTAGATTTTGAGTCTACTCGTTATTTATTAATTAAGATTTTTGATATTATAAACGAATTGTTCATATTTTATGCCCGAAGTTAACACAAGTAACTGTCTTGATCCTTGACTACTAGATCAAGAAAATGATTCTAATTTATAATTTTTTTCATTTTACCTGATATTTTTACTTCATAAAAACTATAAAATATGATTTTATAAGTTAATTTTGACGAATAATACAACTTAACATTTTTTCGTATTGAAAAGGAGCGATTTTCAGTTGTTGTACAAATGTATTCTTTAGTTACACTCATAATACATTTGAATTCCTTCTACAAACCATTCTGGTACATTTGTACTATCTTTTATGGCTTATCATAATTATTATTTATTATCATCTGTTATCTATGTTTTGCAGTTCTACATTCGTTTTTGTATTTAAGTTTCAATTGTAAATTCCTTTCATGTATTTTGTATAAAAATGAAGTTTGTCTGTTAGTTTATGTTTTGATAGTTTCCTTTTCTGAATTACTCAGTGTTGTCCACGTACTAGTTGTTATATAAAAATTGTCGTTCTCCTTATGGTATCTAGTAGTGACATTTTGTCCTCCAACCATTATACATATTTAACTTACTATTTTTTTTTAGATGGCTGTACACCAGATATACTCAGGACATATTGAAACATGAATTACCATTTCTACCACATGGGAAAGTTTCAACATCCTACGTTGAAAATGGACTGGACGATCCTGATAATAATAATAGTTTTATGCATAGTACGAGTAATGGATATTGAATATAATTGATAGTCAATTAATAGTAGTGTAACAAAAAGTTAGTGTCATGAAATCCAGACCATTAGATTAAGTATATGATTCTTATTTACCATTTCCAACTTCCATATATATCATATAAGCTGATACTTCATAAACACTATAAAACATGTTTTTATATGATTATTTTGACTCGTATTTTAAATTCATATTTTTAACTGCTTATAAAACAGTGAATTCTCAAGTTAGTGTTATGAAAGTCAGACCATTAGATTAAGAAAATTATTCTAATTTACCATTATTAACTAGCATACATTTCATTTAAGCTGATAATTCAATAACGCTATAAAACATGATTTTATATGATAATTTTGACGAATATTAAAAATTCATTTTTTTAACTGTTTATAAAACACTCAATTCTCAAGTTAATCTCTTGAAACCTGGACCACTATATTAAGAAAATGATTCTAATTTACCATTATTAATTTGCATACATTTCATTTAAGCTGATACTTCATAAACACTATAAGACATGTTTTAATATGATTATTTTGACTCGTATTTTATATTCATATTTTTAACTGCCTATAAAATACTAAATTCTCAAGTTATTCTTTAACAATTATACATTATTAACTTACTACAATTTTTCAGATTGACGTATGTCAGATCACTCAAGGCATGCAGAAACATGAATTCACATTTCTACCACTTAAGAAAGTATCAACATCCTATGCTGAAAATGGACTAGAAGATACTGCTAATAATATTGGGTTTATGTAATGTGCGTGTAAGGGTTATTGAATATAATTGATAGTAAATTAATGGCAGTGAAACAATTGAGATTCGTTAATAATCTGAATAAAATTTTAGTTAACACCTTTGACTTGTAATTTTCATTCATAAGAGTTACCATTATTAACTTGCATACATTTCATTTGAGCTGATGCTTCATAAACACTATAAGACATGTTTTTATATGATTATTTTGACTCGAATTTTAAATTCATATTATTATCTGCTTATAAAACACACAATTCTCAAGTTAATCTCTTGAAACCTGGACCACTATATTAAGAAAATGATTCTAATTTACCATTATTAACTTCTATAGATATATGTAAGCTGATTCTTCATAAACACTAAAAAACATGATTTTGTATGATAATTTTTACGAATATTAAAAATTCATTTTTTTAACTGTTTATAAAACACTCAATTCTCAAGTTAATCTCTTGAAACCTTGACCACTATATTAAGAAAATGATTCTAATTTACTATTATTAACTTTTATAGATATTAGGTAAGCTGATTCTTCATAAACACTATAAAACATTATTTTATATGATAATCTTTACGAATATTAAAAATTCAAATTATTATCTGCTTATAAAACACACAATTCTCAAGTTAATCTCTTGAAACCTGGACCACTATATTAAGAAAATGATTCTTATTTACTATTATTAACTTTTATAGATATTAGGTAAGCTGATTCTTCATAAACACTATAAAACATTATTTTATATGATAATCTTTACGAATATTAAAAATTCAAATTATTATCTGCTTATAAAACACACAATTCTCAAGTTAATCTCTTGAAACCTGGACCACTATATTAAGAAAATGATTCTAATTTACTATTATTAACTTCTATAGATATTTTGTAAGCTGATTCTTCATAAACACTATAAAACATGATTTTGTATGATAATTTTGACGAATATTAAAAATTCAATTTTTTAACTGTTTATAAAACACACAATTCTCAAGTTAATCTCTTGAAACCTTGACCACTATATTAAGAAAATGATTCTAATTTACTATTATTAACTTCTATAGATATTATGTTAGCTGATTCTTCATAAATACTATAAAACATGTTTTTATATGATAAGTTTGAGAAATATTATGAATTCCTATTTTAATCTGCTTATAAAACAGTCAAATATTAAATGTATACACCAACAGAGGGCGTGAGCGTCGCCGTAGTAGGGACGACATCCGTCGGCCGAATCGCCTCAGAAAGAAACTAGATAGTTGTGTGGCGTTCACCGTACTGCTGTGTATCGTAACGGGTCGTTGTTTTTACTTAGATTTTGAGTCTACTCGTTATTTATTAATTAAGATTTTTGATATTATAAACGAATTGTTCATATTTTATGCCCGAAGTTAACACAAGTAACTGTCTTGATCCTTGACTACTAGATCAAGAAAATGATTCTAATTTATAATTTTTTTCATTTTACCTGATATTTTTACTTCATAAAAACTATAAAATATGATTTTATAAGTTAATTTTGACGAATAATACAACTTAACATTTTTTCGTATTGAAAAGGAGCGATTTTCAGTTGTTGTACAAATGTATTCTTTAGTTACACTCATAATACATTTGAATTCCTTCTACAAACCATTCTGGTACATTTGTACTATCTTTTATGGCTTATCATAATTATTATTTATTATCATCTGTTATCTATGTTTTGCAGTTCTACATTCGTTTTTGTATTTAAGAGGCCGTCGTGGTAAAAGTGTTACGTATACAACGCTCAAGAGATGGCGTTGAATTCCATCTCGCCGCCGTCGCGGTAGGCCGTAACCACGCCCATCGTGTACGCGACGGGGTCCGCGTGATGTAATCGCGGGAGAGGTACATTATTATTTCACGGACGGTCGTGCTGAACGTTTCGCATCAAACGTCATTACAGGCCGTTACGTAAATTGTCGCCCGTGAATTCTATACGGTGCGCTGGCTCGCTACTAGCTCGCAAGTCGCAAACCTATTTTTTAATTAAAGCTCCTGTTTGCTTAAAAACATTAACCAATAAATTAAGCCTACAAATTATTATACATCAGAACTCGATTTATATTTCTAACCCAATTACTTTTTAAAATACATGTGAAATAATAATTTCATTACGATTAAATAGATTTTTTAGCAATAGTGTTGCGTATTTTACGTTGTAACTTATAAGTGACATGAAACAATTTTTGTACGATAATATTTTAATCTCCTAAATAAATATTAGCAACATTTTAAATAGTTTTGATTAATAAATATTGGTGTATTTACTTATTTTAATTTTAAACATATAATACCTACATAAAATAAGTATAAAAAATGTTATAATCAGGGCTGTGAATTTATTGTTTTAAAAATCATAAAAAAATTAATTTCAAAAATGTTATTGACATTTATAGAAAATAACCTAAAAAGTTGGTAACGAGTATATCAGTACACAACTCAAAACAAATCAAAAATTTTTGAAATTTTTTTCACGTATAGAAAAAGCTAGTATAAACATAAACATTTAGTGAAAATTTCATATGTTTACGATCATTTGTTTTAGACTTACACCAAAAACCAAAATCGATTTTGTCAAAAACCGATTTTGCGTAAAAATTCTCGTTTTTTCTTAATTTTTATTTTGTTTTTTTGGGCGCTTTTAAAAACTATATTGGGAAATTAAAATTTTGACCTCCCAAAAAAAAAAAAATATAGGTATATAAAAAAAACACATCATTGTAAAACCAATACATTAAATTCTTGCTCCGCTCAGAATCTAAAATTTTAAAATTTTAAATGTTCGTAATCAACTAGAAACAAGTCAAAATGTTTTGGAAATTTTATCAAGTATAGTAATTGATAAATATACATATGGTTTACATTCCAAGTGTCTAAGGTTATTCGTTTTTCAAATCAAGTGAATATATCTAATGTAAAAATTTCAACTTCAAACGCTCATAAAAATTTAATTTGACTTTCCGGTAGAGATTTTTGTTTTTGATAAAACTAAACAAACTTATGAGGAATCTTTTATTAAATTTTCATGAATTTCTAATTCGAAATAATTTTCACATTTTCGTTATTTTTACGTCTTTTGTCGTAAATCGAACTCTAAATGCTAATAAAAAAATAGACACTGTATTTTTAATATTTTTTAACTGTTATTCTAACAATATATATAAGGAGCCTTGTATTACATTTGCAAGATTTTTGACACAACGAATACAATTTTATTGACATTTATATAAACAAAAAAACTAAAAAAATTGAAATTTGAAATTGTCCGTAAATAGCTCAAAACGAGTCAAAATATTTTAAGAATATTATTATGTATAGAAAATGAGAATATAAACATTTAGTTAAATTTTCAAGTATTTTCAGTTATTCGTTTTTGAATTTCAATAAAATAAGAAAATCGTTACATGAGAAATGATGGAGTGAATATCCAATGTCATAAAAATTTGATTTCGAACACTCATAAAAATTCAATTTGAATTTCGAATAGAGATTTTTTTTTATAAAAAATTAGAACTTTACGAGGAATCTTGATTAAATTTTCAAATCATAGATTTAAAAAGAAAAATTTTTAAGAATTTCTAACATAAAATAATTTGCTCATTTTTTTCAATTTTATGTATTTTATATTTTGTAAATTAGAATTTAAATGCTTATAAAAAAAATGTAGCTATGTATTATTAATATTTTTCAACTACTGTTAGAAGCCTTTTATTAAATTTTCAAGCTTTTTTACACAACAAATCAACAAATAACATTTTATTGACATTTATAGAAAAAAAACCTAAAAAGTTGGAAACTGCAGAGTACCTATATATCCGTAAACAGTTCAAAACAAATTAAAATATTTTGAAAATTTTATGGTGTATAGAAAATGATAATACAATATTACAGTGTACTCTCGGTAACTCAAAGTTCACGGGGAAAAAAATAATTGGACTAACTACAAATATATTGAGTTATCAAAATTTTAATGTAGAGGCGTAGCCAGGGGTTTTTTATGGTGGTGGGGCTAAATAATTTTAACTTGAGTTATTGAAATTCAAAAACAACAACAAAACAAAAATATTGAAAATATATTAACGTTGATTTGCCGTTAACATATTTACTATTTTAAATAATTAAAATTTATAACTTTGTAAGACAATTTCCGTATTTAAATTTAAAAAGGGTGGAAAAGCGAGTATCGCTCTGCTGTATAGTAGTGATGGAGAGTAGGTCACTATAATGGATGTGTTAAATTTGAATACAATGACAGGTATCATTATTGTATACGAAATCGATTCTGAATGATGATGGAGATAATTTGTCAGTCTAGGATTATATTATATTATTAGCTATATTTAAATTGTAATATATTGACATATCGTTATTATTTTACGCAATTTCGTAAAATATTTAATTTCATACGCTCGTACATTTTTTTCTACATTGTCGCTGGAGTTTTTTTTTTACAGTGATTTGAAGAAAATGTTATAGAGAACCCTGTATTGGGTTTTAGATATAAATCACTTAAACATTATGAATTTTCAACTTAAAAATATCTTGCAAATTTTCGCGATTTTGACATATTTAGTAAACATTTGAACTTTTAATGCTTAGCTTATAAACAACAATTGTGACTAACAATTTTTGAATTATTTTTTTACTACGCTAAGTGCAACTTATTATAAACCTTGTATTATATCTATTTAAAAAATTTTTTGAAATGCCAAATTTTTTTTATTGGCATTTCAAACAAAAAAACTTAGACATAGGTACATCGTAAATTTCAATTGTCAATAAATAGCTTAAAAAAGTCAAAATATTTAGACTTGGTGAAAATTTCAAGTATTTAAAATGATTTTTTGTGTTATACAGCAAAATAAAAAAATCGATATTTTCGAAAATTGATTATGCTTAAAAATTCCCGTTTTTCGTTCCTTTTTTAGGTTTTTATTTGACGTTTTTGAAACTACTGGAAATTTTAACTCACCAAAGTATCATTTAGATTCATTTTCCATTTCAAAGAGGGGCTGAAGTTAAAAATTAAAGCATTATTTCTACTCCTTTAAAACGTGATGACATACACGAAAACAAGTTGGTGCATTTGGGAAGGTATAAATTAAAAATTCCTAGTAATTTTCTAAAGAGCAGGGAAAAATAGACATTTTCACGCAAAATCGATTTTTGACAAAATCACAAAATCAATTTTGGTTTATGGTGTAACTCTAAAACAAATGACCGTAGATACAAGGAATTTTAACTGTTTGTTTGTTTTATATTATAGAATTTTCTAAGCACGATAACATTTTTAAAATACTTAAATTATTTTTTAACTATTTACTTTTTAAGTTTCCAATTTTTTTAGTTTTTTTTCTATGAATGTCAATCAAATATTATTTGTTGGGTAATAAAAACTTAAAAATTAAGGACGAGGCGCCTTATATAAATTATAATAATTGAAAAATATTAATAATACATTTTATACATAGTCAGTAATCACATTTTTTTTATAAGCATTTAAAGTTCTAATTTTGACAAAATATAAAATACAAAAAAATGAAGAAAATGTGCAAATTATTTTGTTAAAAATTCATAAAAATTTTTCTTTTTAAATCTAAAATTTAAAAATTTAATACAAGATTCCTCGTAAGTTTGTCTAATTTAAAAAAAAAATTATCTCTACCAGAAACTAAATTAGAATTTTTATGAGTGTTTGAAAAGTTCAAATTTTTACAACATTGGTATATTCACTCGATTTATTATGTACCTAGTGATTTTCTTATTTTGTTGTAATTAAAAAAACAAATAACTGTATCTAGATATTTTAAATAATTTACATTTTACACTATATGTCTATTTTATCAATTGCTATACTTGATAAAATTTTCAAAACATTTTCACTCTTTCTGAGCTCTTTACGGACATTTTCAATTTTTTCAATTTTTTATTCAATAGTTATTAATTAATTAGTTATTAAATTTGTTGGGTCAAGAAGCGTGAAAATTTAATTCAAGGCTCATGTAGATAAATCGTTACAATAGCATTTGAAAAATATTAAAAATAAATGGGTACAATTTTTTTTATAAGCATTTTAAGTTTGAATTTTGAAAAAATTTGTTAAATTTTAAATTATTTTGTAGTTAAAAATATATATTATAATATATCAAGGCTGACTCTCCGTCTTCGAGTTTTTCTTATACAATGATATTATATCATTGAATTCAAATTTAACACAATAATCCAGTAAGTATATAGTGACTCACTTGTAACCTACTGTAAAGCAGATCGACACCCACTTGCCTACCTTTTTTTACTTATACAGTTATACTAATTTAAATTTAAAAAATTTCGTCTTGAATGTCAATACGCTAATTTTATAGAACAATTGTCTATAATTGAAAAAAAAAATTGTTTAAATCGTACGTTTTCTAGCTGATTTGTGACAATTTTACGATATAGTATTATGTCGTAGTTCCATTTTGCGTAAAATACGATAGTAAATAAAATTATGAATTATAACATCGAAAAATAAAATAATATTATTTATTGACAAAATTATTATTTTCGTATTGACGTACTTGGCTATTTATAACCAGTGCGCGGCTACGATAAATAACCAGTTTTGACCTATGGTGCGGTACGGCTGCATATGCAAGCGGGGTGGTGGAAGAAGTACTATTTCAGAACGCTGCCGCTGTAATCGCTTTAGCAGCACATGACGACGGCAAATTCGTAATTTTTTTGCCAAAAACATGCTTTCGTACTTCCAATAGTACTCAGGCCTCGTTGATCGTAGAGACATGATTTTGGTATCAAAATAATCACGAGAAGTTGTACTAAATATTCTTGGAACAGATTTTCGATATCTAAATTTGCCGATTTTATATGATTTTTTAAAAAAAAGAAAAATTTTACAAATTTCAAACACATATAAAATTGGAACGAAAAAAAATTTTAAAATTCTGTTCCAAGAATATTTAGTACAACTTCTCGTGATTATTTTGATACCAAAATCATGTTTCTACGATCAACGAGGCCTGAGTACTATTGGAAGTACGAAAGCATGTTTTTCGGTCGATTTTTTTCTACTGGGACGGCCTCTTAAGTTTCAATTGTAAATTCCTTTCATGTATTTTGTATAAAAATGAAGTTTGTCTGTTAGTTTATGTTTTGATAGTTTCCTTTTCTGAATTACTCAGTGTTGTCCACGTACTAGTTGTTATATAAAAATTGTCGTTCTCCTTATGGTATCTAGTAGTGACATTTTGTCCTCCAACCATTATACATATTTAACTTACTATTTTTTTTTAGATGGCTGTACACCAGATATACTCAGGACATATTGAAACATGAATTACCATTTCTACCACATGGGAAAGTTTCAACATCCTACGTTGAAAATGGACTGGACGATCCTGATAATAATAATAGTTTTATGCATAGTACGAGTAATGGATATTGAATATAATTGATAGTCAATTAATAGTAGTGTAACAAAAAGTTAGTGTCATGAAATCCAGACCATTAGATTAAGTATATGATTCTTATTTACCATTTCCAACTTCCATATATATCATATAAGCTGATACTTCATAAACACTATAAAACATGTTTTTATATGATTATTTTGACTCGTATTTTAAATTCATATTTTTAACTGCTTATAAAACAGTGAATTCTCAAGTTAGTGTTATGAAAGTCAGACCATTAGATTAAGAAAATTATTCTAATTTACCATTATTAACTAGCATACATTTCATTTAAGCTGATAATTCAATAACGCTATAAAACATGATTTTATATGATAATTTTGACGAATATTAAAAATTCATTTTTTTAACTGTTTATAAAACACTCAATTCTCAAGTTAATCTCTTGAAACCTGGACCACTATATTAAGAAAATGATTCTAATTTACCATTATTAATTTGCATACATTTCATTTAAGCTGATACTTCATAAACACTATAAGACATGTTTTAATATGATTATTTTGACTCGTATTTTATATTCATATTTTTAACTGCCTATAAAATACTAAATTCTCAAGTTATTCTTTAACAATTATACATTATTAACTTACTACAATTTTTCAGATTGACGTATGTCAGATCACTCAAGGCATGCAGAAACATGAATTCACATTTCTACCACTTAAGAAAGTATCAACATCCTATGCTGAAAATGGACTAGAAGATACTGCTAATAATATTGGGTTTATGTAATGTGCGTGTAAGGGTTATTGAATATAATTGATAGTAAATTAATGGCAGTGAAACAATTGAGATTCGTTAATAATCTGAATAAAATTTTAGTTAACACCTTTGACTTGTAATTTTCATTCATAAGAGTTACCATTATTAACTTGCATACATTTCATTTGAGCTGATGCTTCATAAACACTATAAGACATGTTTTTATATGATTATTTTGACTCGAATTTTAAATTCATATTATTATCTGCTTATAAAACACACAATTCTCAAGTTAATCTCTTGAAACCTGGACCACTATATTAAGAAAATGATTCTAATTTACTATTATTAACTTCTATAGATATTATGTAAGCTGATTCTTCATAAACACTAAAAAACATGATTTTGTATGATAATTTTTACGAATATTAAAAATTCATTTTTTTAACTGTTTATAAAACACTCAATTCTCAAGTTAATCTCTTGAAACCTTGACCACTATATTAAGAAAATGATTCTAATTTACTATTATTAACTTTTATAGATATTAGGTAAGCTGATTCTTCATAAACACTATAAAACATTATTTTATATGATAATCTTTACGAATATTAAAAATTCAAATTATTATCTGCTTATAAAACACACAATTCTCAAGTTAATCTCTTGAAACCTGGACCACTATATTAAGAAAATGATTCTAATTTACTA
This sequence comes from Rhopalosiphum padi, assembly GCF_020882245.1. Classification (NCBI taxonomy): domain Eukaryota; kingdom Metazoa; phylum Arthropoda; class Insecta; order Hemiptera; family Aphididae; genus Rhopalosiphum; species Rhopalosiphum padi. The sequence goes on from NC_083599.1 coordinate 32,101,454, forward strand.
TTATTAACTTCTATAGATATTTTGTAAGCTGATTCTTCATAAACACTATAAAGCATGATTTTGTATGATAATTTTGACGAATATTAAAAATTCAATTTTTTAACTGTTTATAAAACACACAATTCTCAAGTTAATCTCTTGAAACCTTGACCACTATATTAAGAAAATGATTCTAATTTACTATTATTAACTTCTATAGATATTATGTTAGCTGATTCTTCATAAATACTATAAAACATGTTTTTATATGATAAGTTTGAGAAATATTATGAATTCCTATTTTAATCTGCTTATAAAACAGTCAAATATTAAATGTATACACCAACAGAGGGCGTGAGCGTCGCCGTAGTAGGGACGACATCCGTCGGCCGAATCGCCTCAGAAAGAAACTAGATAGTTCTGTGGCGTTCACCGTACTGCTGTGTATCGTAACGGGTCGTTGTTTTTACTTAGATTTTGAGTCTACTCGTTATTTATTAATTAAGATTTTTGATATTATAAACGAATTGTTCATATTTTATGCCCGAAGTTAACACAAGTAACTGTCTTGATCCTTGACTACTAGATCAAGAAAATGATTCTAATTTATAATTTTTTTCATTTTACCTGATATTTTTACTTCATAAAAACTATAAAATATGATTTTATAAGTTAATTTTGACGAATAATACAACTTAACATTTTTTCGTATTGAAAAGGAGCGATTTTCAGTTGTTGTACAAATGTATTCTTTAGTTACACTCATAATACATTTGAATTCCTTCTACAAACCATTCTGGTACATTTGTACTATCTTTTATGGCTTATCATAATTATTATTTATTATCATCTGTTATCTATGTTTTGCAGTTCTACATTCGTTTTTGTATTTAAGTTTCAATTGTAAATTCCTTTCATGTATTTTGTATAAAAATGAAGTTTGTCTGTTAGTTTATGTTTTGATAGTTTCCTTTTCTGAATTACTCAGTGTTGTCCACGTACTAGTTGTTATATAAAAATTGTCGTTCTCCTTATGGTATCTAGTAGTGACATTTTGTCCTCCAACCATTATACATATTTAACTTACTATTTTTTTTTAGATGGCTGTACACCAGATATACTCAGGACATATTGAAACATGAATTACCATTTCTACCACATGGGAAAGTTTCAACATCCTACGTTGAAAATGGACTGGACGATCCTGATAATAATAATAGTTTTATGCATAGTACGAGTAATGGATATTGAATATAATTGATAGTCAATTAATAGTAGTGCAACAAAAAGTTAGTGTCATGAAATCCAGACCATTAGATTAAGTATATGATTCTTATTTACCATTTCCAACTTCCATATATATCATATAAGCTGATACTTCATAAACACTATAAAACATGTTTTTATATGATTATTTTGACTCGTATTTTAAATTCATATTTTTAACTGCTTATAAAACAGTGAATTCTCAAGTTAGTGTTATGAAAGTCAGACCATTAGATTAAGAAAATTATTCTAATTTACCATTATTAACTAGCATACATTTCATTTAAGCTGATAATTCAATAACGCTATAAAACATGATTTTATATGATAATTTTGACGAATATTAAAAATTCATTTTTTTAACTGTTTATAAAACACTCAATTCTCAAGTTAATCTCTTGAAACCTGGACCACTATATTAAGAAAATGATTCTAATTTACCATTATTAATTTGCATACATTTCATTTAAGCTGATACTTCATAAACACTATAAGACATGTTTTAATATGATTATTTTGACTCGTATTTTATATTCATATTTTTAACTGCCTATAAAATACTAAATTCTCAAGTTATTCTTTAACAATTATACATTATTAACTTACTACAATTTTTCAGATTGACGTATGTCAGATCACTCAAGGCATGCAGAAACATGAATTCACATTTCTACCACTTAAGAAAGTATCAACATCCTATGCTGAAAATGGACTAGAAGATACTGCTAATAATATTGGGTTTATGTAATGTGCGTGTAAGGGTTATTGAATATAATTGATAGTAAATTAATGGCAGTGAAACAATTGAGATTCGTTAATAATCTGAATAAAATTTTAGTTAACACCTTTGACTTGTAATTTTCATTCATAAGAGTTACCATTATTAACTTGCATACATTTCATTTGAGCTGATGCTTCATAAACACTATAAGACATGTTTTTATATGATTATTTTGACTCGAATTTTAAATTCATATTATTATCTGCTTATAAAACACACAATTCTCAAGTTAATCTCTTGATACCTGGACCACTATATTAAGAAAATGATTCTAATTTACTATTATTAACTTCTATAGATATTATGTAAGCTGATTCTTCATAAACACTAAAAAACATGATTTTGTATGATAATTTTTACGAATATTAAAAATTCATTTTTTTAACTGTTTATAAAACACTCAATTCTCAAGTTAATCTCTTGAAACCTTGACCACTATATTAAGAAAATGATTCTAATTTACTATTATTAACTTTTATAGATATTAGGTAAGCTGATTCTTCATAAACACTATAAAACATTATTTTATATGATAATCTTTACGAATATTAAAAATTCAAATTATTATCTGCTTATAAAACACACAATTCTCAAGTTAATCTCTTGAAACCTGGACCACTATATTAAGAAAATGATTCTTATTTACTATTATTAACTTTTATAGATATTAGGTAAGCTGATTCTTCATAAACACTATAAAAAATTATTTTATATGATAATCTTTACGAATATTAAAAATTCAAATTATTATCTGCTTATAAAACACACAATTCTCAAGTTAATCTCTTGAAACCTGGACCACTATATTAAGAAAATGATTCTAATTTACTATTATTAACTTTTATAGATATTAGGTAAGCTGATTCTTCATAAACACTATAAAACATTATTTTATATGATAATCTTTACGAATATTAAAAATTCAAATTATTATCTGCTTATAAAACACACAATTCTCAAGTTAATCTCTTGAAACCTGGACCACTATATTAAGAAAATGATTCTAATTTACTATTATTAACTTCTATAGATATTTTGTAAGCTGATTCTTCATAAACACTATAAAGCATGATTTTGTATGATAATTTTGACGAATATTAAAAATTCAATTTTTTAACTGTTTATAAAACACACAATTCTCAAGTTAATCTCTTGAAACCTTGACCACTATATTAAGAAAATGATTCTAATTTACTATTATTAACTTCTATAGATATTATGTTAGCTGATTCTTCATAAATACTATAAAACATGTTTTTATATGATAAGTTTGAGAAATATTATGAATTCCTATTTTAATCTGCTTATAAAACAGTCAAATATTAAATGTATACACCAACAGAGGGCGTGAGCGTCGCCGTAGTAGGGACGACATCCGTCGGCCGAATCGCCTCAGAAAGAAACTAGATAGTTGTGTGGCGTTCACCGTACTGCTGTGTATCGTAACGGGTCGTTGTTTTTACTTAGATTTTGAGTCTACTCGTTATTTATTAATTAAGATTTTTGATATTATAAACGAATTGTTCATATTTTATGCCCGAAGTTAACACAAGTAACTGTCTTGATCCTTGACTACTAGATCAAGAAAATGATTCTAATTTATAATTTTTTTCATTTTACCTGATATTTTTACTTCATAAAAACTATAAAATATGATTTTATAAGTTAATTTTGACGAATAATACAACTTAACATTTTTTCGTATTGAAAAGGAGCGATTTTCAGTTGTTGTACAAATGTATTCTTTAGTTACACTCATAATACATTTGAATTCCTTCTACAAACCATTCTGGTACATTTGTACTATCTTTTATGGCTTATCATAATTATTATTTATTATCATCTGTTATCTATGTTTTGCAGTTCTACATTCGTTTTTGTATTTAAGTTTCAATTGTAAATTCCTTTCATGTATTTTGTATAAAAATGAAGTTTGTCTGTTAGTTTATGTTTTGATAGTTTCCTTTTCTGAATTACTCAGTGTTGTCCACGTACTAGTTGTTATATAAAAATTGTCGTTCTCCTTATGGTATCTAGTAGTGACATTTTGTCCTCCAACCATTATACATATTTAACTTACTATTTTTTTTTAGATGGCTGTACACCAGATATACTCAGGACATATTGAAACATGAATTACCATTTCTACCACATGGGAAAGTTTCAACATCCTACGTTGAAAATGGACTGGACGATCCTGATAATAATAATAGTTTTATGCATAGTACGAGTAATGGATATTGAATATAATTGATAGTCAATTAATAGTAGTGCAACAAAAAGTTAGTGTCATGAAATCCAGACCATTAGATTAAGTATATGATTCTTATTTACCATTTCCAACTTCCATATATATCATATAAGCTGATACTTCATAAACACTATAAAACATGTTTTTATATGATTATTTTGACTCGTATTTTAAATTCATATTTTTAACTGCTTATAAAACAGTGAATTCTCAAGTTAGTGTTATGAAAGTCAGACCATTAGATTAAGAAAATTATTCTAATTTACCATTATTAACTAGCATACATTTCATTTAAGCTGATAATTCAATAACGCTATAAAACATGATTTTATATGATAATTTTGACGAATATTAAAAATTCATTTTTTTAACTGTTTATAAAACACTCAATTCTCAAGTTAATCTCTTGAAACCTGGACCACTATATTAAGAAAATGATTCTAATTTACCATTATTAATTTGCATACATTTCATTTAAGCTGATACTTCATAAACACTATAAGACATGTTTTAATATGATTATTTTGACTCGTATTTTATATTCATATTTTTAACTGCCTATAAAATACTAAATTCTCAAGTTATTCTTTAACAATTATACATTATTAACTTACTACAATTTTTCAGATTGACGTATGTCAGATCACTCAAGGCATGCAGAAACATGAATTCACATTTCTACCACTTAAGAAAGTATCAACATCCTATGCTGAAAATGGACTAGAAGATACTGCTAATAATATTGGGTTTATGTAATGTGCGTGTAAGGGTTATTGAATATAATTGATAGTAAATTAATGGCAGTGAAACAATTGAGATTCGTTAATAATCTGAATAAAATTTTAGTTAACACCTTTGACTTGTAATTTTCATTCATAAGAGTTACCATTATTAACTTGCATACATTTCATTTGAGCTGATGCTTCATAAACACTATAAGACATGTTTTTATATGATTATTTTGACTCGAATTTTAAATTCATATTATTATCTGCTTATAAAACACACAATTCTCAAGTTAATCTCTTGAAACCTGGACCACTATATTAAGAAAATGATTCTAATTTACTATTATTAACTTCTATAGATATTATGTAAGCTGATTCTTCATAAACACTAAAAAACATGATTTTGTATGATAATTTTTACGAATATTAAAAATTCATTTTTTTAACTGTTTATAAAACACTCAATTCTCAAGTTAATCTCTTGAAACCTTGACCACTATATTAAGAAAATGATTCTAATTTACTATTATTAACTTTTATAGATATTAGGTAAGCTGATTCTTCATAAACACTATAAAACATTATTTTATATGATAATCTTTACGAATATTAAAAATTCAAATTATTATCTGCTTATAAAACACACAATTCTCAAGTTAATCTCTTGAAACCTGGACCACTATATTAAGAAAATGATTCTAATTTACTATTATTAACTTTTATAGATATTAGGTAAGCTGATTCTTCATAAACACTATAAAAAATTATTTTATATGATAATCTTTACGAATATTAAAAATTCAAATTATTATCTGCTTATAAAACACACAATTCTCAAGTTAATCTCTTGAAACCTGGACCACTATATTAAGAAAATGATTCTAATTTACTATTATTAACTTTTATAGATATTAGGTAAGCTGATTCTTCATAAACACTATAAAACATTATTTTATATGATAATCTTTACGAATATTAAAAATTCAAATTATTATCTGCTTATAAAACACACAATTCTCAAGTTAATCTCTTGAAACCTGGACCACTATATTAAGAAAATGATTCTAATTTACTATTATTAACTTCTATAGATATTTTGTAAGCTGATTCTTCATAAACACTATAAAACATGATTTTGTATGATAATTTTGACGAATATTAAAAATTCAATTTTTTAACTGTTTATAAAACACACAATTCTCAAGTTAATCTCTTGAAACCTTGACCACTATATTAAGAAAATGATTCTAATTTACTATTATTAACTTCTATAGATATTATGTTAGCTGATTCTTCATAAATACTATAAAACATGTTTTTATATGATAAGTTTGAGAAATATTATGAATTCCTATTTTAATCTGCTTATAAAACAGTCAAATATTAAATGTATACACCAACAGAGGGCGTGAGCGTCGCCGTAGTAGGGACGACATCCGTCGGCCGAATCGCCTCAGAAAGAAACTAGATAGTTGTGTGGCGTTCACCGTACTGCTGTGTATCGTAACGGGTCGTTGTTTTTACTTAGATTTTGAGTCTACTCGTTATTTATTAATTAAGATTTTTGATATTATAAACGAATTGTTCATATTTTATGCCCGAAGTTAACACAAGTAACTGTCTTGATCCTTGACTACTAGATCAAGAAAATGATTCTAATTTATAATTTTTTTCATTTTACCTGATATTTTTACTTCATAAAAACTATAAAATATGATTTTATAAGTTAATTTTGACGAATAATACAACTTAACATTTTTTCGTATTGAAAAGGAGCGATTTTCAGTTGTTGTACAAATGTATTCTTTAGTTACACTCATAATACATTTGAATTCCTTCTACAAACCATTCTGGTACATTTGTACTATCTTTTATGGCTTATCATAATTATTATTTATTATCATCTGTTATCTATGTTTTGCAGTTCTACATTCGTTTTTGTATTTAAGTTTCAATTGTAAATTCCTTTCATGTATTTTGTATAAAAATGAAGTTTGTCTGTTAGTTTATGTTTTGATAGTTTCCTTTTCTGAATTACTCAGTGTTGTCCACGTACTAGTTGTTATATAAAAATTGTCGTTCTCCTTATGGTATCTAGTAGTGACATTTTGTCCTCCAACCATTATACATATTTAACTTACTATTTTTTTTTAGATGGCTGTACACCAGATATACTCAGGACATATTGAAACATGAATTACCATTTCTACCACATGGGAAAGTTTCAACATCCTACGTTGAAAATGGACTGGACGATCCTGATAATAATAATAGTTTTATGCATAGTACGAGTAATGGATATTGAATATAATTGATAGTCAATTAATAGTAGTGCAACAAAAAGTTAGTGTCATGAAATCCAGACCATTAGATTAAGTATATGATTCTTATTTACCATTTCCAACTTCCATATATATCATATAAGCTGATACTTCATAAACACTATAAAACATGTTTTTATATGATTATTTTGACTCGTATTTTAAATTCATATTTTTAACTGCTTATAAAACAGTGAATTCTCAAGTTAGTGTTATGAAAGTCAGACCATTAGATTAAGAAAATTATTCTAATTTACCATTATTAACTAGCATACATTTCATTTAAGCTGATAATTCAATAACGCTATAAAACATGATTTTATATGATAATTTTGACGAATATTAAAAATTCATTTTTTTAACTGTTTATAAAACACTCAATTCTCAAGTTAATCTCTTGAAACCTGGACCACTATATTAAGAAAATGATTCTAATTTACCATTATTAATTTGCATACATTTCATTTAAGCTGATACTTCATAAACACTATAAGACATGTTTTAATATGATTATTTTGACTCGTATTTTATATTCATATTTTTAACTGCCTATAAAATACTAAATTCTCAAGTTATTCTTTAACAATTATACATTATTAACTTACTACAATTTTTCAGATTGACGTATGTCAGATCACTCAAGGCATGCAGAAACATGAATTCACATTTCTACCACTTAAGAAAGTATCAACATCCTATGCTGAAAATGGACTAGAAGATACTGCTAATAATATTGGGTTTATGTAATGTGCGTGTAAGGGTTATTGAATATAATTGATAGTAAATTAATGGCAGTGAAACAATTGAGATTCGTTAATAATCTGAATAAAATTTTAGTTAACACCTTTGACTTGTAATTTTCATTCATAAGAGTTACCATTATTAACTTGCATACATTTCATTTGAGCTGATGCTTCATAAACACTATAAGACATGTTTTTATATGATTATTTTGACTCGAATTTTAAATTCATATTATTATCTGCTTATAAAACACACAATTCTCAAGTTAATCTCTTGAAACCTGGACCACTATATTAAGAAAATGATTCTAATTTACTATTATTAACTTCTATAGATATTAGGTAAGCTGATTCTTCATAAACACTATAAAACATTATTTTATATGATAATCTTTACGAATATTAAAAATTCAAATTATTATCTGCTTATAAAACACACAATTCTCAAGTTAATCTCTTGAAACCTGGACCACTATATTAAGAAAATGATTCTAATTTACTATTATTAACTTCTATAGATATTTTGTAAGCTGATTCTTCATAAACACTATAAAACATGATTTTGTATGATAATTTTGACGAATATTAAAAATTCAATTTTTTAACTGTTTATAAAACACACAATTCTCAAGTTAATCTCTTGAAACCTTGACCACTATATTAAGAAAATGATTCTAATTTACTATTATTAACTTCTATAGATATTATGTTAGCTGATTCTTCATAAATACTATAAAACATGTTTTTATATGATAAGTTTGAGAAATATTATGAATTCCTATTTTAATCTGCTTATAAAACAGTCAAATATTAAATGTATACACCAACAGAGGGCGTGAGCGTCGCCGTAGTAGGGACGACATCCGTCGGCCGAATCGCCTCAGAAAGAAACTAGATAGTTGTGTGGCGTTCACCGTACTGCTGTGTATCGTAACGGGTCGTTGTTTTTACTTAGATTTTGAGTCTACTCGTTATTTATTAATTAAGATTTTTGATATTATAAACGAATTGTTCATATTTTATGCCCGAAGTTAACACAAGTAACTGTCTTGATCCTTGACTACTAGATCAAGAAAATGATTCTAATTTATAATTTTTTTCATTTTACCTGATATTTTTACTTCATAAAAACTATAAAATATGATTTTATAAGTTAATTTTGACGAATAATACAACTTAACATTTTTTCGTATTGAAAAGGAGCGATTTTCAGTTGTTGTACAAATGTATTCTTTAGTTACACTCATAATACATTTGAATTCCTTCTACAAACCATTCTGGTACATTTGTACTATCTTTTATGGCTTATCATAATTATTATTTATTATCATCTGTTATCTATGTTTTGCAGTTCTACATTCGTTTTTGTATTTAAGTTTCAATTGTAAATTCCTTTCATGTATTTTGTATAAAAATGAAGTTTGTCTGTTAGTTTATGTTTTGATAGTTTCCTTTTCTGAATTACTCAGTGTTGTCCACGTACTAGTTGTTATATAAAAATTGTCGTTCTCCTTATGGTATCTAGTAGTGACATTTTGTCCTCCAACCATTATACATATTTAACTTACTATTTTTTTTTAGATGGCTGTACACCAGATATACTCAGGACATATTGAAACATGAATTACCATTTCTACCACATGGGAAAGTTTCAACATCCTACGTTGAAAATGGACTGGACGATCCTGATAATAATAATAGTTTTATGCATAGTACGAGTAATGGATATTGAATATAATTGATAGTCAATTAATAGTAGTGCAACAAAAAGTTAGTGTCATGAAATCCAGACCATTAGATTAAGTATATGATTCTTATTTACCATTTCCAACTTCCATATATATCATATAAGCTGATACTTCATAAACACTATAAAACATGTTTTTATATGATTATTTTGACTCGTATTTTAAATTCATATTTTTAACTGCTTATAAAACAGTGAATTCTCAAGTTAGTGTTATGAAAGTCAGACCATTAGATTAAGAAAATTATTCTAATTTACCATTATTAACTAGCATACATTTCATTTAAGCTGATAATTCAATAACGCTATAAAACATGATTTTATATGATAATTTTGACGAATATTAAAAATTCATTTTTTTAACTGTTTATAAAACACTCAATTCTCAAGTTAATCTCTTGAAACCTGGACCACTATATTAAGAAAATGATTCTAATTTACCATTATTAATTTGCATACATTTCATTTAAGCTGATACTTCATAAACACTATAAGACATGTTTTAATATGATTATTTTGACTCGTATTTTATATTCATATTTTTAACTGCCTATAAAATACTAAATTCTCAAGTTATTCTTTAACAATTATACATTATTAACTTACTACAATTTTTCAGATTGACGTATGTCAGATCACTCAAGGCATGCAGAAACATGAATTCACATTTCTACCACTTAAGAAAGTATCAACATCCTATGCTGAAAATGGACTAGAAGATACTGCTAATAATATTGGGTTTATGTAATGTGCGTGTAAGGGTTATTGAATATAATTGATAGTAAATTAATGGCAGTGAAACAATTGAGATTCGTTAATAATCTGAATAAAATTTTAGTTAACACCTTTGACTTGTAATTTTCATTCATAAGAGTTACCATTATTAACTTGCATACATTTCATTTGAGCTGATGCTTCATAAACACTATAAGACATGTTTTTATATGATTATTTTGACTCGAATTTTAAATTCATATTATTATCTGCTTATAAAACACACAATTCTCAAGTTAATCTCTTGAAACCTGGACCACTATATTAAGAAAATGATTCTAATTTACTATTATTAACTTCTATAGATATTAGGTAAGCTGATTCTTCATAAACACTATAAAACATTATTTTATATGATAATCTTTACGAATATTAAAAATTCAAATTATTATCTGCTTATAAAACACACAATTCTCAAGTTAATCTCTTGAAACCTGGACCACTATATTAAGAAAATGATTCTAATTTACTATTATTAACTTCTATAGATATTTTGTAAGCTGATTCTTCATAAACACTATAAAACATGATTTTGTATGATAATTTTGACGAATATTAAAAATTCAATTTTTTAACTGTTTATAAAACACACAATTCTCAAGTTAATCTCTTGAAACCTTGACCACTATATTAAGAAAATGATTCTAATTTACTATTATTAACTTCTATAGATATTATGTTAGCTGATTCTTCATAAATACTATAAAACATGTTTTTATATGATAAGTTTGAGAAATATTATGAATTCCTATTTTAATCTGCTTATAAAACAGTCAAATATTAAATGTATACACCAACAGAGGGCGTGAGCGTCGCCGTAGTAGGGACGACATCCGTCGGCCGAATCGCCTCAGAAAGAAACTAGATAGTTGTGTGGCGTTCACCGTACTGCTGTGTATCGTAACGGGTCGTTGTTTTTACTTAGATTTTGAGTCTACTCGTTATTTATTAATTAAGATTTTTGATATTATAAACGAATTGTTCATATTTTATGCCCGAAGTTAACACAAGTAACTGTCTTGATCCTTGACTACTAGATCAAGAAAATGATTCTAATTTATAATTTTTTTCATTTTACCTGATATTTTTACTTCATAAAAACTATAAAATATGATTTTATAAGTTAATTTTGACGAATAATACAACTTAACATTTTTTCGTATTGAAAAGGAGCGATTTTCAGTTGTTGTACAAATGTATTCTTTAGTTACACTCATAATACATTTGAATTCCTTCTACAAACCATTCTGGTACATTTGTACTATCTTTTATGGCTTATCATAATTATTATTTATTATCATCTGTTATCTATGTTTTGCAGTTCTACATTCGTTTTTGTATTTAAGTTTCAATTGTAAATTCCTTTCATGTATTTTGTATAAAAATGAAGTTTGTCTGTTAGTTTATGTTTTGATAGTTTCCTTTTCTGAATTACACAGTGTTGTCCACGTACTAGTTGTTATATAAAAATTGTCGTTCTCCTTATGGTATCTAGTAGTGACATTTTGTCCTCCAACCATTATACATATTTAACTTACTATTTTTTTTTAGATGGCTGTACACCAGATATACTCAGGACATATTGAAACATGAATTACCATTTCTACCACATGGGAAAGTTTCAACATCCTACGTTGAAAATGGACTGGACGATCCTGATAATAATAATAGTTTTATGCATAGTACGAGTAATGGATATTGAATATAATTGATAGTCAATTAATAGTAGTGCAACAAAAAGTTAGTGTCATGAAATCCAGACCATTAGATTAAGTATATGATTCTTATTTACCATTTCCAACTTCCATATATATCATATAAGCTGATACTTCATAAACACTATAAAACATGTTTTTATATGATTATTTTGACTCGTATTTTAAATTCATATTTTTAACTGCTTATAAAACAGTGAATTCTCAAGTTAGTGTTATGAAAGTCAGACCATTAGATTAAGAAAATTATTCTAATTTACCATTATTAACTAGCATACATTTCATTTAAGCTGATAATTCAATAACGCTATAAAACATGATTTTATATGATAATTTTGACGAATATTAAAAATTCATTTTTTTAACTGTTTATAAAACACTCAATTCTCAAGTTAATCTCTTGAAACCTGGACCACTATATTAAGAAAATGATTCTAATTTACCATTATTAATTTGCATACATTTCATTTAAGCTGATACTTCATAAACACTATAAGACATGTTTTAATATGATTATTTTGACTCGTATTTTATATTCATATTTTTAACTGCCTATAAAATACTAAATTCTCAAGTTATTCTTTAACAATTATACATTATTAACTTACTACAATTTTTCAGATTGACGTATGTCAGATCACTCAAGGCATGCAGAAACATGAATTCACATTTCTACCACTTAAGAAAGTATCAACATCCTATGCTGAAAATGGACTAGAAGATACTGCTAATAATATTGGGTTTATGTAATGTGCGTGTAAGGGTTATTGAATATAATTGATAGTAAATTAATGGCAGTGAAACAATTGAGATTCGTTAATAATCTGAATAAAATTTTAGTTAACACCTTTGACTTGTAATTTTCATTCATAAGAGTTACCATTATTAACTTGCATACATTTCATTTGAGCTGATGCTTCATAAACACTATAAGACATGTTTTTATATGATTATTTTGACTCGAATTTTAAATTCATATTATTATCTGCTTATAAAACACACAATTCTCAAGTTAATCTCTTGATACCTGGACCACTATATTAAGAAAATGATTCTAATTTACTATTATTAACTTCTATAGATATTATGTAAGCTGATTCTTCATAAACACTAAAAAACATGATTTTGTATGATAATTTTTACGAATATTAAAAATTCATTTTTTTAACTGTTTATAAAACACTCAATTCTCAAGTTAATCTCTTGAAACCTTGACCACTATATTAAGAAAATGATTCTAATTTACTATTATTAACTTTTATAGATATTAGGTAAGCTGATTCTTCATAAACACTATAAAACATTATTTTATATGATAATCTTTACGAATATTAAAAATTCAAATTATTATCTGCTTATAAAACACACAATTCTCAAGTTAATCTCTTGAAACCTGGACCACTATATTAAGAAAATGATTCTAATTTACTATTATTAACTTTTATAGATATTAGGTAAGCTGATTCTTCATAAACACTATAAAAAATTATTTTATATGATAATCTTTACGAATATTAAAAATTCAAATTATTATCTGCTTATAAAACACACAATTCTCAAGTTAATCTCTTGAAACCTGGACCACTATATTAAGAAAATGATTCTAATTTACTATTATTAACTTTTATAGATATTAGGTAAGCTGATTCTTCATAAACACTATAAAACATTATTTTATATGATAATCTTTACGAATATTAAAAATTCAAATTATTATCTGCTTATAAAACACACAATTCTCAAGTTAATCTCTTGAAACCTGGACCACTATATTAAGAAAATGATTCTAATTTACTATTATTAACTTCTATAGATATTTTGTAAGCTGATTCTTCATAAACACTATAAAACATGATTTTGTATGATAATTTTGACGAATATTAAAAATTCAATTTTTTAACTGTTTATAAAACACACAATTCTCAAGTTAATCTCTTGAAACCTTGACCACTATATTAAGAAAATGATTCTAATTTACTATTATTAACTTCTATAGATATTATGTTAGCTGATTCTTCATAAATACTATAAAACATGTTTTTATATGATAAGTTTGAGAAATATTATGAATTCCTATTTTAATCTGCTTATAAAACAGTCAAATATTAAATGTATACACCAACAGAGGGCGTGAGCGTCGCCGTAGTAGGGACGACATCCGTCGGCCGAATCGCCTCAGAAAGAAACTAGATAGTTGTGTGGCGTTCACCGTACTGCTGTGTATCGTAACGGGTCGTTGTTTTTACTTAGATTTTGAGTCTACTCGTTATTTATTAATTAAGATTTTTGATATTATAAACGAATTGTTCATATTTTATGCCCGAAGTTAACACAAGTAACTGTCTTGATCCTTGACTACTAGATCAAGAAAATGATTCTAATTTATAATTTTTTTCATTTTACCTGATATTTTTACTTCATAAAAACTATAAAATATGATTTTATAAGTTAATTTTGACGAATAATACAACTTAACATTTTTTCGTATTGAAAAGGAGCGATTTTCAGTTGTTGTACAAATGTATTCTTTAGTTACACTCATAATACATTTGAATTCCTTCTACAAACCATTCTGGTACATTTGTACTATCTTTTATGGCTTATCATAATTATTATTTATTATCATCTGTTATCTATGTTTTGCAGTTCTACATTCGTTTTTGTATTTAAGTTTCAATTGTAAATTCCTTTCATGTATTTTGTATAAAAATGAAGTTTGTCTGTTAGTTTATGTTTTGATAGTTTCCTTTTCTGAATTACTCAGTGTTGTCCACGTACTAGTTGTTATATAAAAATTGTCGTTCTCCTTATGGTATCTAGTAGTGACATTTTGTCCTCCAACCATTATACATATTTAACTTACTATTTTTTTTTAGATGGCTGTACACCAGATATACTCAGGACATATTGAAACATGAATTACCATTTCTACCACATGGGAAAGTTTCAACATCCTACGTTGAAAATGGACTGGACGATCCTGATAATAATAATAGTTTTATGCATAGTACGAGTAATGGATATTGAATATAATTGATAGTCAATTAATAGTAGTGTAACAAAAAGTTAGTGTCATGAAATCCAGACCATTAGATTAAGTATATGATTCTTATTTACCATTTCCAACTTCCATATATATCATATAAGCTGATACTTCATAAACACTATAAAACATGTTTTTATATGATTATTTTGACTCGTATTTTAAATTCATATTTTTAACTGCTTATAAAACAGTGAATTCTCAAGTTAGTGTTATGAAAGTCAGACCATTAGATTAAGAAAATTATTCTAATTTACCATTATTAACTAGCATACATTTCATTTAAGCTGATAATTCAATAACGCTATAAAACATGATTTTATATGATAATTTTGACGAATATTAAAAATTCATTTTTTTAACTGTTTATAAAACACTCAATTCTCAAGTTAATCTCTTGAAACCTGGACCACTATATTAAGAAAATGATTCTAATTTACCATTATTAATTTGCATACATTTCATTTAAGCTGATACTTCATAAACACTATAAGACATGTTTTAATATGATTATTTTGACTCGTATTTTATATTCATATTTTTAACTGCCTATAAAATACTAAATTCTCAAGTTATTCTTTAACAATTATACATTATTAACTTACTACAATTTTTCAGATTGACGTATGTCAGATCACTCAAGGCATGCAGAAACATGAATTCACATTTCTACCACTTAAGAAAGTATCAACATCCTATGCTGAAAATGGACTAGAAGATACTGCTAATAATATTGGGTTTATGTAATGTGCGTGTAAGGGTTATTGAATATAATTGATAGTAAATTAATGGCAGTGAAACAATTGAGATTCGTTAATAATCTGAATAAAATTTTAGTTAACACCTTTGACTTGTAATTTTCATTCATAAGAGTTACCATTATTAACTTGCATACATTTCATTTGAGCTGATGCTTCATAAACACTATAAGACATGTTTTTATATGATTATTTTGACTCGAATTTTAAATTCATATTATTATCTGCTTATAAAACACACAATTCTCAAGTTAATCTCTTGAAACCTGGACCACTATATTAAGAAAATGATTCTAATTTACTATTATTAACTTCTATAGATATTATGTAAGCTGATTCTTCATAAACACTAAAAAACATGATTTTGTATGATAATTTTTACGAATATTAAAAATTCATTTTTTTAACTGTTTATAAAACACTCAATTCTCAAGTTAATCTCTTGAAACCTTGACCACTATATTAAGAAAATGATTCTAATTTACTATTATTAACTTTTATAGATATTAGGTAAGCTGATTCTTCATAAACACTATAAAACATTATTTTATATGATAATCTTTACGAATATTAAAAATTCAAATTATTATCTGCTTATAAAACACACAATTCTCAAGTTAATCTCTTGAAACCTGGACCACTATATTAAGAAAATGATTCTTATTTACTATTATTAACTTTTATAGATATTAGGTAAGCTGATTCTTCATAAACACTATAAAAAATTATTTTATATGATAATCTTTACGAATATTAAAAATTCAAATTATTATCTGCTTATAAAACACACAATTCTCAAGTTAATCTCTTGAAACCTGGACCACTATATTAAGAAAATGATTCTAATTTACTATTATTAACTTTTATAGATATTAGGTAAGCTGATTCTTCATAAACACTATAAAACATTATTTTATATGATAATCTTTACGAATATTAAAAATTCAAATTATTATCTGCTTATAAAACACACAATTCTCAAGTTAATCTCTTGAAACCTGGACCACTATATTAAGAAAATGATTCTAATTTACTATTATTAACTTCTATAGATATTTTGTAAGCTGATTCTTCATAAACACTATAAAGCATGATTTTGTATGATAATTTTGACGAATATTAAAAATTCAATTTTTTAACTGTTTATAAAACACACAATTCTCAAGTTAATCTCTTGAAACCTTGACCACTATATTAAGAAAATGATTCTAATTTACTATTATTAACTTCTATAGATATTATGTTAGCTGATTCTTCATAAATACTATAAAACATGTTTTTATATGATAAGTTTGAGAAATATTATGAATTCCTATTTTAATCTGCTTATAAAACAGTCAAATATTAAATGTATACACCAACAGAGGGCGTGAGCGTCGCCGTAGTAGGGACGACATCCGTCGGCCGAATCGCCTCAGAAAGAAACTAGATAGTTGTGTGGCGTTCACCGTACTGCTGTGTATCGTAACGGGTCGTTGTTTTTACTTAGATTTTGAGTCTACTCGTTATTTATTAATTAAGATTTTTGATATTATAAACGAATTGTTCATATTTTATGCCCGAAGTTAACACAAGTAACTGTCTTGATCCTTGACTACTAGATCAAGAAAATGATTCTAATTTATAATTTTTTTCATTTTACCTGATATTTTTACTTCATAAAAACTATAAAATATGATTTTATAAGTTAATTTTGACGAATAATACAACTTAACATTTTTTCGTATTGAAAAGGAGCGATTTTCAGTTGTTGTACAAATGTATTCTTTAGTTACACTCATAATACATTTGAATTCCTTCTACAAACCATTCTGGTACATTTGTACTATCTTTTATGGCTTATCATAATTATTATTTATTATCATCTGTTATCTATGTTTTGCAGTTCTACATTCGTTTTTGTATTTAAGTTTCAATTGTAAATTCCTTTCATGTATTTTGTATAAAAATGAAGTTTGTCTGTTAGTTTATGTTTTGATAGTTTCCTTTTCTGAATTACTCAGTGTTGTCCACGTACTAGTTGTTATATAAAAATTGTCGTTCTCCTTATGGTATCTAGTAGTGACATTTTGTCCTCCAACCATTATACATATTTAACTTACTATTTTTTTTTAGATGGCTGTACACCAGATATACTCAGGACATATTGAAACATGAATTACCATTTCTACCACATGGGAAAGTTTCAACATCCTACGTTGAAAATGGACTGGACGATCCTGATAATAATAATAGTTTTATGCATAGTACGAGTAATGGATATTGAATATAATTGATAGTCAATTAATAGTAGTGCAACAAAAAGTTAGTGTCATGAAATCCAGACCATTAGATTAAGTATATGATTCTTATTTACCATTTCCAACTTCCATATATATCATATAAGCTGATACTTCATAAACACTATAAAACATGTTTTTATATGATTATTTTGACTCGTATTTTAAATTCATATTTTTAACTGCTTATAAAACAGTGAATTCTCAAGTTAGTGTTATGAAAGTCAGACCATTAGATTAAGAAAATTATTCTAATTTACCATTATTAACTAGCATACATTTCATTTAAGCTGATAATTCAATAACGCTATAAAACATGATTTTATATGATAATTTTGACGAATATTAAAAATTCATTTTTTTAACTGTTTATAAAACACTCAATTCTCAAGTTAATCTCTTGAAACCTGGACCACTATATTAAGAAAATGATTCTAATTTACCATTATTAATTTGCATACATTTCATTTAAGCTGATACTTCATAAACACTATAAGACATGTTTTAATATGATTATTTTGACTCGTATTTTATATTCATATTTTTAACTGCCTATAAAATACTAAATTCTCAAGTTATTCTTTAACAATTATACATTATTAACTTACTACAATTTTTCAGATTGACGTATGTCAGATCACTCAAGGCATGCAGAAACATGAATTCACATTTCTACCACTTAAGAAAGTATCAACATCCTATGCTGAAAATGGACTAGAAGATACTGCTAATAATATTGGGTTTATGTAATGTGCGTGTAAGGGTTATTGAATATAATTGATAGTAAATTAATGGCAGTGAAACAATTGAGATTCGTTAATAATCTGAATAAAATTTTAGTTAACACCTTTGACTTGTAATTTTCATTCATAAGAGTTACCATTATTAACTTGCATACATTTCATTTGAGCTGATGCTTCATAAACACTATAAGACATGTTTTTATATGATTATTTTGACTCGAATTTTAAATTCATATTATTATCTGCTTATAAAACACACAATTCTCAAGTTAATCTCTTGAAACCTGGACCACTATATTAAGAAAATGATTCTAATTTACTATTATTAACTTCTATAGATATTATGTAAGCTGATTCTTCATAAACACTAAAAAACATGATTTTGTATGATAATTTTTACGAATATTAAAAATTCATTTTTTTAACTGTTTATAAAACACTCAATTCTCAAGTTAATCTCTTGAAACCTTGACCACTATATTAAGAAAATGATTCTAATTTACTATTATTAACTTTTATAGATATTAGGTAAGCTGATTCTTCATAAACACTATAAAACATTATTTTATATGATAATCTTTACGAATATTAAAAATTCAAATTATTATCTGCTTATAAAACACACAATTCTCAAGTTAATCTCTTGAAACCTGGACCACTATATTAAGAAAATGATTCTAATTTACTATTATTAACTTTTATAGATATTAGGTAAGCTGATTCTTCATAAACACTATAAAAAATTATTTTATATGATAATCTTTACGAATATTAAAAATTCAAATTATTATCTGCTTATAAAACACACAATTCTCAAGTTAATCTCTTGAAACCTGGACCACTATATTAAGAAAATGATTCTAATTTACTATTATTAACTTTTATAGATATTAGGTAAGCTGATTCTTCATAAACACTATAAAACATTATTTTATATGATAATCTTTACGAATATTAAAAATTCAAATTATTATCTGCTTATAAAACACACAATTCTCAAGTTAATCTCTTGAAACCTGGACCACTATATTAAGAAAATGATTCTAATTTACTATTATTAACTTCTATAGATATTTTGTAAGCTGATTCTTCATAAACACTATAAAACATGATTTTGTATGATAATTTTGACGAATATTAAAAATTCAATTTTTTAACTGTTTATAAAACACACAATTCTCAAGTTAATCTCTTGAAACCTTGACCACTATATTAAGAAAATGATTCTAATTTACTATTATTAACTTCTATAGATATTATGTTAGCTGATTCTTCATAAATACTATAAAACATGTTTTTATATGATAAGTTTGAGAAATATTATGAATTCCTATTTTAATCTGCTTATAAAACAGTCAAATATTAAATGTATACACCAACAGAGGGCGTGAGCGTCGCCGTAGTAGGGACGACATCCGTCGGCCGAATCGCCTCAGAAAGAAACTAGATAGTTGTGTGGCGTTCACCGTACTGCTGTGTATCGTAACGGGTCGTTGTTTTTACTTAGATTTTGAGTCTACTCGTTATTTATTAATTAAGATTTTTGATATTATAAACGAATTGTTCATATTTTATGCCCGAAGTTAACACAAGTAACTGTCTTGATCCTTGACTACTAGATCAAGAAAATGATTCTAATTTATAATTTTTTTCATTTTACCTGATATTTTTACTTCATAAAAACTATAAAATATGATTTTATAAGTTAATTTTGACGAATAATACAACTTAACATTTTTTCGTATTGAAAAGGAGCGATTTTCAGTTGTTGTACAAATGTATTCTTTAGTTACACTCATAATACATTTGAATTCCTTCTACAAACCATTCTGGTACATTTGTACTATCTTTTATGGCTTATCATAATTATTATTTATTATCATCTGTTATCTATGTTTTGCAGTTCTACATTCGTTTTTGTATTTAAGTTTCAATTGTAAATTCCTTTCATGTATTTTGTATAAAAATGAAGTTTGTCTGTTAGTTTATGTTTTGATAGTTTCCTTTTCTGAATTACTCAGTGTTGTCCACGTACTAGTTGTTATATAAAAATTGTCGTTCTCCTTATGGTATCTAGTAGTGACATTTTGTCCTCCAACCATTATACATATTTAACTTACTATTTTTTTTTAGATGGCTGTACACCAGATATACTCAGGACATATTGAAACATGAATTACCATTTCTACCACATGGGAAAGTTTCAACATCCTACGTTGAAAATGGACTGGACGATCCTGATAATAATAATAGTTTTATGCATAGTACGAGTAATGGATATTGAATATAATTGATAGTCAATTAATAGTAGTGTAACAAAAAGTTAGTGTCATGAAATCCAGACCATTAGATTAAGTATATGATTCTTATTTACCATTTCCAACTTCCATATATATCATATAAGCTGATACTTCATAAACACTATAAAACATGTTTTTATATGATTATTTTGACTCGTATTTTAAATTCATATTTTTAACTGCTTATAAAACAGTGAATTCTCAAGTTAGTGTTATGAAAGTCAGACCATTAGATTAAGAAAATTATTCTAATTTACCATTATTAACTAGCATACATTTCATTTAAGCTGATAATTCAATAACGCTATAAAACATGATTTTATATGATAATTTTGACGAATATTAAAAATTCATTTTTTTAACTGTTTATAAAACACTCAATTCTCAAGTTAATCTCTTGAAACCTGGACCACTATATTAAGAAAATGATTCTAATTTACCATTATTAATTTGCATACATTTCATTTAAGCTGATACTTCATAAACACTATAAGACATGTTTTAATATGATTATTTTGACTCGTATTTTATATTCATATTTTTAACTGCCTATAAAATACTAAATTCTCAAGTTATTCTTTAACAATTATACATTATTAACTTACTACAATTTTTCAGATTGACGTATGTCAGATCACTCAAGGCATGCAGAAACATGAATTCACATTTCTACCACTTAAGAAAGTATCAACATCCTATGCTGAAAATGGACTAGAAGATACTGCTAATAATATTGGGTTTATGTAATGTGCGTGTAAGGGTTATTGAATATAATTGATAGTAAATTAATGGCAGTGAAACAATTGAGATTCGTTAATAATCTGAATAAAATTTTAGTTAACACCTTTGACTTGTAATTTTCATTCATAAGAGTTACCATTATTAACTTGCATACATTTCATTTGAGCTGATGCTTCATAAACACTATAAAACATGATTTTGTATGATAATTTTGACGAATATTAAAAATTCAATTTTTTAACTGTTTATAAAACAAACAATTCTCAAGTTAATCTCTTGAAACCTGGACCACTATATTAAGAAAATGATTCTAATTTACTATTATTAAGTTCTATAGATATTATGTAAGCTGATTCTTCATAAACACTATAAAACATGATTTTGTATGATAATTTTTACGAATATTAAAAATTCATTTTTTTAACTGTTTATAAAACACTCAATTCTCAAGTTAATCTCTTAAAACCTTGACCACTATATTAAGAAAATGATTCTAATTTACTATTATTAACTTCTATAGATATTATGTTAGCTGATTCTTCATAAATACTATAAAACATGTTTTTATATGATAAGTTTGAGAAATATTATGATTTCCTATTTTAATCTGCTTATAAAACAGTCAAATATTAAATGTATACACCAACAGAGGGCGTGAGCGTCGCCGTAGTAGGGACGACATCCGTCGGCCGAATCGCCTCAGAAAGAAACTAGATAGTTGTGTGGCGTTCACCGTACTGCTGTGTATCGTAACGGGTCGTTGTTTTTACTTAGATTTTGAGTCTACTCGTTATTTATTAATTAAGATTTTTGATATTATAAACGAATTGTTCATATTTTATGCCCGAAGTTAACACAAGTAACTGTCTTGATCCTTGACTACTAGATCAAGAAAATGATTCTAATTTATAATTTTTTTCATTTTACCTGATATTTTTACTTCATAAAAACTATAAAATATGATTTTATAAGTTAATTTTGACGAATAATACAACTTAACATTTTTTCGTATTGAAAAGGAGCGATTTTCAGTTGTTGTACAAATGTATTCTTTAGTTACACTCATAATACATTTGAATTCCTTCTACAAACCATTCTGGTACATTTGTACTATCTTTTATGGCTTATCATAATTATTATTTATTATCATCTGTTATCTATGTTTTGCAGTTCTACATTCGTTTTTGTATTTAAGTTTCAATTGTAAATTCCTTTCATGTATTTTGTATAAAAATGAAGTTTGTCTGTTAGTTTATGTTTTGATAGTTTCCTTTTCTGAATTACTCAGTGTTGTCCACGTACTAGTTGTTATATAAAAATTGTCGTTCTCCTTATGGTATCTAGTAGTGACATTTTGTCCTCCAACCATTATACATATTTAACTTACTATTTTTTTTTAGATGGCTGTACACCAGATATACTCAGGACATATTGAAACATGAATTACCATTTCTACCACATGGGAAAGTTTCAACATCCTACGTTGAAAATGGACTGGACGATCCTGATAATAATAATAGTTTTATGCATAGTACGAGTAATGGATATTGAATATAATTGATAGTCAATTAATAGTAGTGCAACAAAAAGTTAGTGTCATGAAATCCAGACCATTAGATTAAGTATATGATTCTTATTTACCATTTCCAACTTCCATATATATCATATAAGCTGATACTTCATAAACACTATAAAACATGTTTTTATATGATTATTTTGACTCGTATTTTAAATTCATATTTTTAACTGCTTATAAAACAGTGAATTCTCAAGTTAGTGTTATGAAAGTCAGACCATTAGATTAAGAAAATTATTCTAATTTACCATTATTAACTAGCATACATTTCATTTAAGCTGATAATTCAATAACGCTATAAAACATGATTTTATATGATAATTTTGACGAATATTAAAAATTCATTTTTTTAACTGTTTATAAAACACTCAATTCTCAAGTTAATCTCTTGAAACCTGGACCACTATATTAAGAAAATGATTCTAATTTACCATTATTAATTTGCATACATTTCATTTAAGCTGATACTTCATAAACACTATAAGACATGTTTTAATATGATTATTTTGACTCGTATTTTATATTCATATTTTTAACTGCCTATAAAATACTAAATTCTCAAGTTATTCTTTAACAATTATACATTATTAACTTACTACAATTTTTCAGATTGACGTATGTCAGATCACTCAAGGCATGCAGAAACATGAATTCACATTTCTACCACTTAAGAAAGTATCAACATCCTATGCTGAAAATGGACTAGAAGATACTGCTAATAATATTGGGTTTATGTAATGTGCGTGTAAGGGTTATTGAATATAATTGATAGTAAATTAATGGCAGTGAAACAATTGAGATTCGTTAATAATCTGAATAAAATTTTAGTTAACACCTTTGACTTGTAATTTTCATTCATAAGAGTTACCATTATTAACTTGCATACATTTCATTTGAGCTGATGCTTCATAAACACTATAAGACATGTTTTTATATGATTATTTTGACTCGAATTTTAAATTCATATTATTATCTGCTTATAAAACACACAATTCTCAAGTTAATCTCTTGAAACCTGGACCACTATATTAAGAAAATGATTCTAATTTACTATTATTAACTTCTATAGATATTATGTAAGCTGATTCTTCATAAACACTAAAAAACATGATTTTGTATGATAATTTTTACGAATATTAAAAATTCATTTTTTTAACTGTTTATAAAACACTCAATTCTCAAGTTAATCTCTTGAAACCTTGACCACTATATTAAGAAAATGATTCTAATTTACTATTATTAACTTTTATAGATATTAGGTAAGCTGATTCTTCATAAACACTATAAAACATTATTTTATATGATAATCTTTACGAATATTAAAAATTCAAATTATTATCTGCTTATAAAACACACAATTCTCAAGTTAATCTCTTGAAACCTGGACCACTATATTAAGAAAATGATTCTAATTTACTATTATTAACTTTTATAGATATTAGGTAAGCTGATTCTTCATAAACACTATAAAAAATTATTTTATATGATAATCTTTACGAATATTAAAAATTCAAATTATTATCTGCTTATAAAACACACAATTCTCAAGTTAATCTCTTGAAACCTGGACCACTATATTAAGAAAATGATTCTAATTTACTATTATTAACTTTTATAGATATTAGGTAAGCTGATTCTTCATAAACACTATAAAACATTATTTTATATGATAATCTTTACGAATATTAAAAATTCAAATTATTATCTGCTTATAAAACACACAATTCTCAAGTTAATCTCTTGAAACCTGGACCACTATATTAAGAAAATGATTCTAATTTACTATTATTAACTTCTATAGATATTTTGTAAGCTGATTCTTCATAAACACTATAAAACATGATTTTGTATGATAATTTTGACGAATATTAAAAATTCAATTTTTTAACTGTTTATAAAACACACAATTCTCAAGTTAATCTCTTGAAACCTTGACCACTATATTAAGAAAATGATTCTAATTTACTATTATTAACTTCTATAGATATTATGTTAGCTGATTCTTCATAAATACTATAAAACATGTTTTTATATGATAAGTTTGAGAAATATTATGAATTCCTATTTTAATCTGCTTATAAAACAGTCAAATATTAAATGTATACACCAACAGAGGGCGTGAGCGTCGCCGTAGTAGGGACGACATCCGTCGGCCGAATCGCCTCAGAAAGAAACTAGATAGTTGTGTGGCGTTCACCGTACTGCTGTGTATCGTAACGGGTCGTTGTTTTTACTTAGATTTTGAGTCTACTCGTTATTTATTAATTAAGATTTTTGATATTATAAACGAATTGTTCATATTTTATGCCCGAAGTTAACACAAGTAACTGTCTTGATCCTTGACTACTAGATCAAGAAAATGATTCTAATTTATAATTTTTTTCATTTTACCTGATATTTTTACTTCATAAAAACTATAAAATATGATTTTATAAGTTAATTTTGACGAATAATACAACTTAACATTTTTTTCGTATTGAAAAGGAGCGATTTTCAGTTGTTGTACAAATGTATTCTTTAGTTACACTCATAATACATTTGAATTCCTTCTACAAACCATTCTGGTACATTTGTACTATCTTTTATGGCTTATCATAATTATTATTTATTATCATCTGTTATCTATGTTTTGCAGTTCTACATTCGTTTTTGTATTTAAGTTTCAATTGTAAATTCCTTTCATGTATTTTGTATAAAAATGAAGTTTGTCTGTTAGTTTATGTTTTGATAGTTTCCTTTTCTGAATTACTCAGTGTTGTCCACGTACTAGTTGTTATATAAAAATTGTCGTTCTCCTTATGGTATCTAGTAGTGACATTTTGTCCTCCAACCATTATACATATTTAACTTACTATTTTTTTTTAGATGGCTGTACACCAGATATACTCAGGACATATTGAAACATGAATTACCATTTCTACCACATGGGAAAGTTTCAACATCCTACGTTGAAAATGGACTGGACGATCCTGATAATAATAATAGTTTTATGCATAGTACGAGTAATGGATATTGAATATAATTGATAGTCAATTAATAGTAGTGTAACAAAAAGTTAGTGTCATGAAATCCAGACCATTAGATTAAGTATATGATTCTTATTTACCATTTCCAACTTCCATATATATCATATAAGCTGATACTTCATAAACACTATAAAACATGTTTTTATATGATTATTTTGACTCGTATTTTAAATTCATATTTTTAACTGCTTATAAAACAGTGAATTCTCAAGTTAGTGTTATGAAAGTCAGACCATTAGATTAAGAAAATTATTCTAATTTACCATTATTAACTAGCATACATTTCATTTAAGCTGATAATTCAATAACGCTATAAAACATGATTTTATATGATAATTTTGACGAATATTAAAAATTCATTTTTTTAACTGTTTATAAAACACTCAATTCTCAAGTTAATCTCTTGAAACCTGGACCACTATATTAAGAAAATGATTCTAATTTACCATTATTAATTTGCATACATTTCATTTAAGCTGATACTTCATAAACACTATAAGACATGTTTTAATATGATTATTTTGACTCGTATTTTATATTCATATTTTTAACTGCCTATAAAATACTAAATTCTCAAGTTATTCTTTAACAATTATACATTATTAACTTACTACAATTTTTCAGATTGACGTATGTCAGATCACTCAAGGCATGCAGAAACATGAATTCACATTTCTACCACTTAAGAAAGTATCAACATCCTATGCTGAAAATGGACTAGAAGATACTGCTAATAATATTGGGTTTATGTAATGTGCGTGTAAGGGTTATTGAATATAATTGATAGTAAATTAATGGCAGTGAAACAATTGAGATTCGTTAATAATCTGAATAAAATTTTAGTTAACACCTTTGACTTGTAATTTTCATTCATAAGAGTTACCATTATTAACTTGCATACATTTCATTTGAGCTGATGCTTCATAAACACTATAAAACATGATTTTGTATGATAATTTTGACGAATATTAAAAATTCAATTTTTTAACTGTTTATAAAACAAACAATTCTCAAGTTAATCTCTTGAAACCTGGACCACTATATTAAGAAAATGATTCTAATTTACTATTATTAAGTTCTATAGATATTATGTAAGCTGATTCTTCATAAACACTATAAAACATGATTTTGTATGATAATTTTTACGAATATTAAAAATTCATTTTTTTAACTGTTTATAAAACACTCAATTCTCAAGTTAATCTCTTAAAACCTTGACCACTATATTAAGAAAATGATTCTAATTTACTATTATTAACTTCTATAGATATTATGTTAGCTGATTCTTCATAAATACTATAAAACATGTTTTTATATGATAAGTTTGAGAAATATTATGATTTCCTATTTTAATCTGCTTATAAAACAGTCAAATATTAAATGTATACACCAACAGAGGGCGTGAGCGTCGCCGTAGTAGGGACGACATCCGTCGGCCGAATCGCCTCAGAAAGAAACTAGATAGTTGTGTGGCGTTCACCGTACTGCTGTGTATCGTAACGGGTCGTTGTTTTTACTTAGATTTTGAGTCTACTCGTTATTTATTAATTAAGATTTTTGATATTATAAACGAATTGTTCATATTTTATGCCCGAAGTTAACACAAGTAACTGTCTTGATCCTTGACTACTAGATCAAGAAAATGATTCTAATTTATAATTTTTTTCATTTTACCTGATATTTTTACTTCATAAAAACTATAAAATATGATTTTATAAGTTAATTTTGACGAATAATACAACTTAACATTTTTTCGTATTGAAAAGGAGCGATTTTCAGTTGTTGTACAAATGTATTCTTTAGTTACACTCATAATACATTTGAATTCCTTCTACAAACCATTCTGGTACATTTGTACTATCTTTTATGGCTTATCATAATTATTATTTATTATCATCTGTTATCTATGTTTTGCAGTTCTACATTCGTTTTTGTATTTAAGTTTCAATTGTAAATTCCTTTCATGTATTTTGTATAAAAATGAAGTTTGTCTGTTAGTTTATGTTTTGATAGTTTCCTTTTCTGAATTACTCAGTGTTGTCCACGTACTAGTTGTTATATAAAAATTGTCGTTCTCCTTATGGTATCTAGTAGTGACATTTTGTCCTCCAACCATTATACATATTTAACTTACTATTTTTTTTTAGATGGCTGTACACCAGATATACTCAGGACATATTGAAACATGAATTACCATTTCTACCACATGGGAAAGTTTCAACATCCTACGTTGAAAATGGACTGGACGATCCTGATAATAATAATAGTTTTATGCATAGTACGAGTAATGGATATTGAATATAATTGATAGTCAATTAATAGTAGTGCAACAAAAAGTTAGTGTCATGAAATCCAGACCATTAGATTAAGTATATGATTCTTATTTACCATTTCCAACTTCCATATATATCATATAAGCTGATACTTCATAAACACTATAAAACATGTTTTTATATGATTATTTTGACTCGTATTTTAAATTCATATTTTTAACTGCTTATAAAACAGTGAATTCTCAAGTTAGTGTTATGAAAGTCAGACCATTAGATTAAGAAAATTATTCTAATTTACCATTATTAACTAGCATACATTTCATTTAAGCTGATAATTCAATAACGCTATAAAACATGATTTTATATGATAATTTTGACGAATATTAAAAATTCATTTTTTTAACTGTTTATAAAACACTCAATTCTCAAGTTAATCTCTTGAAACCTGGACCACTATATTAAGAAAATGATTCTAATTTACCATTATTAATTTGCATACATTTCATTTAAGCTGATACTTCATAAACACTATAAGACATGTTTTAATATGATTATTTTGACTCGTATTTTATATTCATATTTTTAACTGCCTATAAAATACTAAATTCTCAAGTTATTCTTTAACAATTATACATTATTAACTTACTACAATTTTTCAGATTGACGTATGTCAGATCACTCAAGGCATGCAGAAACATGAATTCACATTTCTACCACTTAAGAAAGTATCAACATCCTATGCTGAAAATGGACTAGAAGATACTGCTAATAATATTGGGTTTATGTAATGTGCGTGTAAGGGTTATTGAATATAATTGATAGTAAATTAATGGCAGTGAAACAATTGAGATTCGTTAATAATCTGAATAAAATTTTAGTTAACACCTTTGACTTGTAATTTTCATTCATAAGAGTTACCATTATTAACTTGCATACATTTCATTTGAGCTGATGCTTCATAAACACTATAAAACATGATTTTGTATGATAATTTTGACGAATATTAAAAATTCAATTTTTTAACTGTTTATAAAACACACAATTCTCAAGTTAATCTCTTGAAACCTGGACCACTATATTAAGAAAATGATTCTAATTTACTATTATTAAGTTCTATAGATATTATGTAAGCTGATTCTTCATAAACACTATAAAACATGATTTTGTATGATAATTTTTACGAATATTAAAAATTCATTTTTTTAACTGTTTATAAAACACTCAATTCTCAAGTTAATCTCTTAAAACCTTGACCACTATATTAAGAAAATGATTCTAATTTACTATTATTAACTTCTATAGATATTATGTTAGCTGATTCTTCATAAATACTATAAAACATGTTTTTATATGATAAGTTTGAGAAATATTATGAATTCCTATTTTAATCTGCTTATAAAACAGTCAAATATTAAATGTATACACCAACAGAGGGCGTGAGCGTCGCCGTAGTAGGGGACGACATCCGTCGGCCGAATCGCCTCAGAAAGAAACTAGATAGTTGTGTGGCGTTCACCGTACTGCTGTGTATCGTAACGGGTCGTTGTTTTTACTTAGATTTTGAGTCTACTCGTTATTTATTAATTAAGATTTTTGATATTATAAACGAATTGTTCATATTTTATGCCCGAAGTTAACACAAGTAACTGTCTTGATCCTTGACTACTAGATCAAGAAAATGATTCTAATTTATAATTTTTTTCATTTTACCTGATATTTTTACTTCATAAAAACTATAAAATATGATTTTATAAGTTAATTTTGACGAATAATACAACTTAACATTTTTTCGTATTGAAAAGGAGCGATTTTCAGTTGTTGTACAAATGTATTCTTTAGTTACACTCATAATACATTTGAATTCCTTCTACAAACCATTCTGGTACATTTGTACTATCTTTTATGGCTTATCATAATTATTATTTATTATCATCTGTTATCTATGTTTTGCAGTTCTACATTCGTTTTTGTATTTAAGTTTCAATTGTAAATTCCTTTCATGTATTTTGTATAAAAATGAAGTTTGTCTGTTAGTTTATGTTTTGATAGTTTCCTTTTCTGAATTACTCAGTGTTGTCCACGTACTAGTTGTTATATAAAAATTGTCGTTCTCCTTATGGTATCTAGTAGTGACATTTTGTCCTCCAACCATTATACATATTTAACTTACTATTTTTTTTTAGATGGCTGTACACCAGATATACTCAGGACATATTGAAACATGAATTACCATTTCTACCACATGGGAAAGTTTCAACATCCTACGTTGAAAATGGACTGGACGATCCTGATAATAATAATAGTTTTTATGCATAGTACGAGTAATGGATATTGAATATAATTGATAGTCAATTAATAGTAGTGCAACAAAAAGTTAGTGTCATGAAATCCAGACCATTAGATTAAGTATATGATTCTTATTTACCATTTCCAACTTCCATATATATCATATAAGCTGATACTTCATAAACACTATAAAACATGTTTTTATATGATTATTTTGACTCGTATTTTAAATTCATATTTTTAACTGCTTATAAAACAGTGAATTCTCAAGTTAGTGTTATGAAAGTCAGACCATTAGATTAAGAAAATTATTCTAATTTACCATTATTAACTAGCATACATTTCATTTAAGCTGATAATTCAATAACGCTATAAAACATGATTTTATATGATAATTTTGACGAATATTAAAAATTCATTTTTTTAACTGTTTATAAAACACTCAATTCTCAAGTTAATCTCTTGAAACCTGGACCACTATATTAAGAAAATGATTCTAATTTACCATTATTAATTTGCATACATTTCATTTAAGCTGATACTTCATAAACACTATAAGACATGTTTTAATATGATTATTTTGACTCGTATTTTATATTCATATTTTTAACTGCCTATAAAATACTAAATTCTCAAGTTATTCTTTAACAATTATACATTATTAACTTACTACAATTTTTCAGTTTGACGTATGTCAGATCACTCAAGGCATGCAGAAACATGAATTCACATTTCTACCACTTAAGAAAGTATCAACATCCTATGTTGAAAATGGACTAGAAGATACTGCTAATAATATTGGGTTTATGTAATGTGCGTGTAAGGGTTATTGAATATAATTGATAGTAAATTAATGGCAGTGAAACAATTGAGATTCGTTAATAATCTGAATAAAATTTTAGTTAACACCTTTGACTTGTAATTTTCATTCATAAGAGTTACCATTATTAACTTGCATACATTTCATTTGAGCTGATGCTTCATAAACACTATAAGACATGTTTTTATATGATTATTTTGACTCGAATTTTAAATTCATATTATTATCTGCTTATAAAACACACAATTCTCAAGTTAATCTCTTGAAACCTGGACCACTATATTAAGAAAATGATTCTAATTTACTATTATTAACTTCTATAGATATTATGTAAGCTGATTCTTCATAAACACTAAAAAACATGATTTTGTATGATAATTTTTACGAATATTAAAAATTCATTTTTTTAACTGTTTATAAAACACTCAATTCTCAAGTTAATCTCTTGAAACCTTGACCACTATATTAAGAAAATGATTCTAATTTACTATTATTAACTTTTATAGATATTAGGTAAGCTGATTCTTCATAAACACTATAAAACATTATTTTATATGATAATCTTTACGAATATTAAAAATTCAAATTATTATCTGCTTATAAAACACACAATTCTCAAGTTAATCTCTTAAAAACCTGGACCACTATATTAAGAAAATGATTCTAATTTACTATTATTAACTTTTATAGATATTAGGTAAGCTGATTCTTCATAAACACTATAAAACATTATTTTATATGATAATCTTTACGAATATTAAAAATTCAAATTATTATCTGCTTATAAAACACACAATTCTCAAGTTAATCTCTTGAAACCTGGACCACTATATTAAGAAAATGATTCTAATTTACTATTATTAACTTCTATAGATATTATGTAAGCTGATTATTCATAAACACTATAAAACATGATTTTGTATGATAATTTTGACGAATATTAAAAATTCATTTTTTTAACTGTTTATAAAACACTCAATTCTCAAGTTAATCTATTGAAACCTTGACCACTATATTAAGAAAATGATTCTAATTTACTATTATTAACTTTTATAGATATTAGGTAAGCTGATTCTTCATAAACACTATAAAACATTATTTTATATGATAATCTTTACGAATATTAAAAATTCAAATTATTATCTGCTTATAAAACACACAATTCTCAAGTTAATCTCTTGAAACCTGGACCACTATATTAAGAAAATGATTCTAATTTACTATTATTAACTTTTATAGATATTAGGTAAGCTGATTCTTCATAAACACTATAATAAATTATTTTATATGATAATCTTTACGAATATTAAAAATTCAAATTATTATCTGCTTATAAAACACACAATTCTCAAGTTAATCTCTTGAAACCTGGACCACTATATTAAGAAAATGATTCTAATTTACTATTATTAACTTTTATAGATATTAGGTAAGCTGATTCTTCATAAACACTATAAAACATTATTTTATATGATAATCTTTACGAATATTAAAAATTCAAATTATTATCTGCTTATAAAACACACAATTCTCAAGTTAATCTCTTGAAACCTGGACCACTATATTAAGAAAATGATTCTAATTTACTATTATTAACTTCTATAGATATTTTGTAAGCTGATTCTTCATAAACACTATAAAACATGATTTTGTATGATAATTTTGACGAATATTAAAAATTCAATTTTTTAACTGTTTATAAAACACACAATTCTCAAGTTAATCTCTTGAAACCTTGACCACTATATTAAGAAAATGATTCTAATTTACTATTATTAACTTCTATAGATATTATGTTAGCTGATTCTTCATAAATACTATAAAACATGTTTTTATATGATAAGTTTGAGAAATATTATGAATTCCTATTTTAATCTGCTTATAAAACAGTCAAATATTAAATGTATACACCAACAGAGGGCGTGAGCGTCGCCGTAGTAGGGACGACATCCGTCGGCCGAATCGCCTCAGAAAGAAACTAGATAGTTGTGTGGCGTTCACCGTACTGCTGTGTATCGTAACGGGTCGTTGTTTTTACTTAGATTTTGAGTCTACTCGTTATTTATTAATTAAGATTTTTGATATTATAAACGAATTGTTCATATTTTATGCCCGAAGTTAACACAAGTAACTGTCTTGATCCTTGACTACTAGATCAAGAAAATGATTCTAATTTATAATTTTTTTCATTTTACCTGATATTTTTACTTCATAAAAACTATAAAATATGATTTTATAAGTTAATTTTGACGAATAATACAACTTAACATTTTTTCGTATTGAAAAGGAGCGATTTTCAGTTGTTGTACAAATGTATTCTTTAGTTACACTCATAATACATTTGAATTCCTTCTACAAACCATTCTGGTACATTTGTACTATCTTTTATGGCTTATCATAATTATTATTTATTATCATCTGTTATCTATGTTTTGCAGTTCTACATTCGTTTTTGTATTTAAGTTTCAATTGTAAATTCCTTTCATGTATTTTGTATAAAAATGAAGTTTGTCTGTTAGTTTATGTTTTGATAGTTTCCTTTTCTGAATTACTCAGTGTTGTCCACGTACTAGTTGTTATATAAAAATTGTCGTTCTCCTTATGGTATCTAGTAGTGACATTTTGTCCTCCAACCATTATACATATTTAACTTACTATTTTTTTTTAGATGGCTGTACACCAGATATACTCAGGACATATTGAAACATGAATTACCATTTCTACCACATGGGAAAGTTTCAACATCCTACGTTGAAAATGGACTGGACGATCCTGATAATAATAATAGTTTTATGCATAGTACGAGTAATGGATATTGAATATAATTGATAGTCAATTAATAGTAGTGCAACAAAAAGTTAGTGTCATGAAATCCAGACCATTAGATTAAGTATATGATTCTTATTTACCATTTCCAACTTCCATATATATCATATAAGCTGATACTTCATAAACACTATAAAACATGTTTTTATATGATTATTTTGACTCGTATTTTAAATTCATATTTTTAACTGCTTATAAAACAGTGAATTCTCAAGTTAGTGTTATGAAAGTCAGACCATTAGATTAAGAAAATTATTCTAATTTACCATTATTAACTAGCATACATTTCATTTAAGCTGATAATTCAATAACGCTATAAAACATGATTTTATATGATAATTTTGACGAATATTAAAAATTCATTTTTTTAACTGTTTATAAAACACTCAATTCTCAAGTTAATCTCTTGAAACCTGGACCACTATATTAAGAAAATGATTCTAATTTACCATTATTAATTTGCATACATTTCATTTAAGCTGATACTTCATAAACACTATAAGACATGTTTTAATATGATTATTTTGACTCGTATTTTATATTCATATTTTTAACTGCCTATAAAATACTAAATTCTCAAGTTATTCTTTAACAATTATACATTATTAACTTACTACAATTTTTCAGATTGACGTATGTCAGATCACTCAAGGCATGCAGAAACATGAATTCACATTTCTACCACTTAAGAAAGTATCAACATCCTATGCTGAAAATGGACTAGAAGATACTGCTAATAATATTGGGTTTATGTAATGTGCGTGTAAGGGTTATTGAATATAATTGATAGTAAATTAATGGCAGTGAAACAATTGAGATTCGTTAATAATCTGAATAAAATTTTAGTTAACACCTTTGACTTGTAATTTTCATTCATAAGAGTTACCATTATTAACTTGCATACATTTCATTTGAGCTGATGCTTCATAAACACTATAAGACATGTTTTTATATGATTATTTTGACTCGAATTTTAAATTCATATTATTATCTGCTTATAAAACACACAATTCTCAAGTTAATCTCTTGAAACCTGGACCACTATATTAAGAAAATGATTCTAATTTACTATTATTAACTTCTATAGATATTAGGTAAGCTGATTCTTCATAAACACTATAAAACATTATTTTATATGATAATCTTTACGAATATTAAAAATTCAAATTATTATCTGCTTATAAAACACACAATTCTCAAGTTAATCTCTTGAAACCTGGACCACTATATTAAGAAAATGATTCTAATTTACTATTATTAACTTCTATAGATATTTTGTAAGCTGATTCTTCATAAACACTATAAAACATGATTTTGTATGATAATTTTGACGAATATTAAAAATTCAATTTTTTAACTGTTTATAAAACACACAATTCTCAAGTTAATCTCTTGAAACCTTGACCACTATATTAAGAAAATGATTCTAATTTACTATTATTAACTTCTATAGATATTATGTTAGCTGATTCTTCATAAATACTATAAAACATGTTTTTATATGATAAGTTTGAGAAATATTATGAATTCCTATTTTAATCTGCTTATAAAACAGTCAAATATTAAATGTATACACCAACAGAGGGCGTGAGCGTCGCCGTAGTAGGGACGACATCCGTCGGCCGAATCGCCTCAGAAAGAAACTAGATAGTTGTGTGGCGTTCACCGTACTGCTGTGTATCGTAACGGGTCGTTGTTTTTACTTAGATTTTGAGTCTACTCGTTATTTATTAATTAAGATTTTTGATATTATAAACGAATTGTTCATATTTTATGCCCGAAGTTAACACAAGTAACTGTCTTGATCCTTGACTACTAGATCAAGAAAATGATTCTAATTTATAATTTTTTTCATTTTACCTGATATTTTTACTTCATAAAAACTATAAAATATGATTTTATAAGTTAATTTTGACGAATAATACAACTTAACATTTTTTCGTATTGAAAAGGAGCGATTTTCAGTTGTTGTACAAATGTATTCTTTAGTTACACTCATAATACATTTGAATTCCTTCTACAAACCATTCTGGTACATTTGTACTATCTTTTATGGCTTATCATAATTATTATTTATTATCATCTGTTATCTATGTTTTGCAGTTCTACATTCGTTTTTGTATTTAAGTTTCAATTGTAAATTCCTTTCATGTATTTTGTATAAAAATGAAGTTTGTCTGTTAGTTTATGTTTTGATAGTTTCCTTTTCTGAATTACTCAGTGTTGTCCACGTACTAGTTGTTATATAAAAATTGTCGTTCTCCTTATGGTATCTAGTAGTGACATTTTGTCCTCCAACCATTATACATATTTAACTTACTATTTTTTTTTAGATGGCTGTACACCAGATATACTCAGGACATATTGAAACATGAATTACCATTTCTACCACATGGGAAAGTTTCAACATCCTACGTTGAAAATGGACTGGACGATCCTGATAATAATAATAGTTTTATGCATAGTACGAGTAATGGATATTGAATATAATTGATAGTCAATTAATAGTAGTGCAACAAAAAGTTAGTGTCATGAAATCCAGACCATTAGATTAAGTATATGATTCTTATTTACCATTTCCAACTTCCATATATATCATATAAGCTGATACTTCATAAACACTATAAAACATGTTTTTATATGATTATTTTGACTCGTATTTTAAATTCATATTTTTAACTGCTTATAAAACAGTGAATTCTCAAGTTAGTGTTATGAAAGTCAGACCATTAGATTAAGAAAATTATTCTAATTTACCATTATTAACTAGCATACATTTCATTTAAGCTGATAATTCAATAACGCTATAAAACATGATTTTATATGATAATTTTGACGAATATTAAAAATTCATTTTTTTAACTGTTTATAAAACACTCAATTCTCAAGTTAATCTCTTGAAACCTGGACCACTATATTAAGAAAATGATTCTAATTTACCATTATTAATTTGCATACATTTCATTTAAGCTGATACTTCATAAACACTATAAGACATGTTTTAATATGATTATTTTGACTCGTATTTTATATTCATATTTTTAACTGCCTATAAAATACTAAATTCTCAAGTTATTCTTTAACAATTATACATTATTAACTTACTACAATTTTTCAGATTGACGTATGTCAGATCACTCAAGGCATGCAGAAACATGAATTCACATTTCTACCACTTAAGAAAGTATCAACATCCTATGCTGAAAATGGACTAGAAGATACTGCTAATAATATTGGGTTTATGTAATGTGCGTGTAAGGGTTATTGAATATAATTGATAGTAAATTAATGGCAGTGAAACAATTGAGATTCGTTAATAATCTGAATAAAATTTTAGTTAACACCTTTGACTTGTAATTTTCATTCATAAGAGTTACCATTATTAACTTGCATACATTTCATTTGAGCTGATGCTTCATAAACACTATAAGACATGTTTTTATATGATTATTTTGACTCGAATTTTAAATTCATATTATTATCTGCTTATAAAACACACAATTCTCAAGTTAATCTCTTGAAACCTGGACCACTATATTAAGAAAATGATTCTAATTTACTATTATTAACTTCTATAGATATTATGTAAGCTGATTCTTCATAAACACTAAAAAACATGATTTTGTATGATAATTTTTACGAATATTAAAAATTCATTTTTTTAACTGTTTATAAAACACTCAATTCTCAAGTTAATCTCTTGAAACCTTGACCACTATATTAAGAAAATGATTCTAATTTACTATTATTAACTTTTATAGATATTAGGTAAGCTGATTCTTCATAAACACTATAAAAAATTATTTTATATGATAATCTTTACGAATATTAAAAATTCAAATTATTATCTGCTTATAAAACACACAATTCTCAAGTTAATCTCTTGAAACCTGGACCACTATATTAAGAAAATGATTCTAATTTACTATTATTAACTTTTATAGATATTAGGTAAGCTGATTCTTCATAAACACTATAAAACATTATTTTATATGATAATCTTTACGAATATTAAAAATTCAAATTATTATCTGCTTATAAAACACACAATTCTCAAGTTAATCTCTTGAAACCTGGACCACTATATTAAGAAAATGATTCTAATTTACTATTATTAACTTCTATAGATATTTTGTAAGCTGATTCTTCATAAACACTATAAAACATGATTTTGTATGATAATTTTGACGAATATTAAAAATTCAATTTTTTAACTGTTTATAAAACACACAATTCTCAAGTTAATCTCTTGAAACCTTGACCACTATATTAAGAAAATGATTCTAATTTACTATTATTAACTTCTATAGATATTATGTTAGCTGATTCTTCATAAATACTATAAAACATGTTTTTATATGATAAGTTTGAGAAATATTATGAATTCCTATTTTAATCTGCTTATAAAACAGTCAAATATTAAATGTATACACCAACAGAGGGCGTGAGCGTCGCCGTAGTAGGGACGACATCCGTCGGCCGAATCGCCTCAGAAAGAAACTAGATAGTTCTGTGGCGTTCACCGTACTGCTGTGTATCGTAACGGGTCGTTGTTTTTACTTAGATTTTGAGTCTACTCGTTATTTATTAATTAAGATTTTTGATATTATAAACGAATTGTTCATATTTTATGCCCGAAGTTAACACAAGTAACTGTCTTGATCCTTGACTACTAGATCAAGAAAATGATTCTAATTTATAATTTTTTTCATTTTACCTGATATTTTTACTTCATAAAAACTATAAAATATGATTTTATAAGTTAATTTTGACGAATAATACAACTTAACATTTTTTCGTATTGAAAAGGAGCGATTTTCAGTTGTTGTACAAATGTATTCTTTAGTTACACTCATAATACATTTGAATTCCTTCTACAAACCATTCTGGTACATTTGTACTATCTTTTATGGCTTATCATAATTATTATTTATTATCATCTGTTATCTATGTTTTGCAGTTCTACATTCGTTTTTGTATTTAAGTTTCAATTGTAAATTCCTTTCATGTATTTTGTATAAAAATGAAGTTTGTCTGTTAGTTTATGTTTTGATAGTTTCCTTTTCTGAATTACTCAGTGTTGTCCACGTACTAGTTGTTATATAAAAATTGTCGTTCTCCTTATGGTATCTAGTAGTGACATTTTGTCCTCCAACCATTATACATATTTAACTTACTATTTTTTTTTAGATGGCTGTACACCAGATATACTCAGGACATATTGAAACATGAATTACCATTTCTACCACATGGGAAAGTTTCAACATCCTACGTTGAAAATGGACTGGACGATCCTGATAATAATAATAGTTTTATGCATAGTACGAGTAATGGATATTGAATATAATTGATAGTCAATTAATAGTAGTGCAACAAAAAGTTAGTGTCATGAAATCCAGACCATTAGATTAAGTATATGATTCTTATTTACCATTTCCAACTTCCATATATATCATATAAGCTGATACTTCATAAACACTATAAAACATGTTTTTATATGATTATTTTGACTCGTATTTTAAATTCATATTTTTAACTGCTTATAAAACAGTGAATTCTCAAGTTAGTGTTATGAAAGTCAGACCATTAGATTAAGAAAATTATTCTAATTTACCATTATTAACTAGCATACATTTCATTTAAGCTGATAATTCAATAACGCTATAAAACATGATTTTATATGATAATTTTGACGAATATTAAAAATTCATTTTTTTAACTGTTTATAAAACACTCAATTCTCAAGTTAATCTCTTGAAACCTGGACCACTATATTAAGAAAATGATTCTAATTTACCATTATTAATTTGCATACATTTCATTTAAGCTGATACTTCATAAACACTATAAGACATGTTTTAATATGATTATTTTGACTCGTATTTTATATTCATATTTTTAACTGCCTATAAAATACTAAATTCTCAAGTTATTCTTTAACAATTATACATTATTAACTTACTACAATTTTTCAGATTGACGTATGTCAGATCACTCAAGGCATGCAGAAACATGAATTCACATTTCTACCACTTAAGAAAGTATCAACATCCTATGCTGAAAATGGACTAGAAGATACTGCTAATAATATTGGGTTTATGTAATGTGCGTGTAAGGGTTATTGAATATAATTGATAGTAAATTAATGGCAGTGAAACAATTGAGATTCGTTAATAATCTGAATAAAATTTTAGTTAACACCTTTGAC
Source organism: Rhopalosiphum padi (assembly GCF_020882245.1). Taxonomy (NCBI): domain Eukaryota; kingdom Metazoa; phylum Arthropoda; class Insecta; order Hemiptera; family Aphididae; genus Rhopalosiphum; species Rhopalosiphum padi. The sequence goes on from NC_083599.1 coordinate 32,142,638, forward strand.
TTGTAATTTTCATTCATAAGAGTTACCATTATTAACTTGCATACATTTCATTTGAGCTGATGCTTCATAAACACTATAAGACATGTTTTTATATGATTATTTTGACTCGAATTTTAAATTCATATTATTATCTGCTTATAAAACACACAATTCTCAAGTTAATCTCTTGAAACCTGGACCACTATATTAAGAAAATGATTCTAATTTACTATTATTAACTTCTATAGATATTATGTAAGCTGATTCTTCATAAACACTAAAAAACATGATTTTGTATGATAATTTTTACGAATATTAAAAATTCATTTTTTTAACTGTTTATAAAACACTCAATTCTCAAGTTAATCTCTTGAAACCTTGACCACTATATTAAGAAAATGATTCTAATTTACTATTATTAACTTTTATAGATATTAGGTAAGCTGATTCTTCATAAACACTATAAAACATTATTTTATATGATAATCTTTACGAATATTAAAAATTCAAATTATTATCTGCTTATAAAACACACAATTCTCAAGTTAATCTCTTGAAACCTGGACCACTATATTAAGAAAATGATTCTAATTTACTATTATTAACTTTTATAGATATTAGGTAAGCTGATTCTTCATAAACACTATAAAAAATTATTTTATATGATAATCTTTACGAATATTAAAAATTCAAATTATTATCTGCTTATAAAACACACAATTCTCAAGTTAATCTCTTGAAACCTGGACCACTATATTAAGAAAATGATTCTAATTTACTATTATTAACTTTTATAGATATTAGGTAAGCTGATTCTTCATAAACACTATAAAACATTATTTTATATGATAATCTTTACGAATATTAAAAATTCAAATTATTATCTGCTTATAAAACACACAATTCTCAAGTTAATCTCTTGAAACCTGGACCACTATATTAAGAAAATGATTCTAATTTACTATTATTAACTTCTATAGATATTTTGTAAGCTGATTCTTCATAAACACTATAAAACATGATTTTGTATGATAATTTTGACGAATATTAAAAATTCAATTTTTTAACTGTTTATAAAACACACAATTCTCAAGTTAATCTCTTGAAACCTTGACCACTATATTAAGAAAATGATTCTAATTTACTATTATTAACTTCTATAGATATTATGTTAGCTGATTCTTCATAAATACTATAAAACATGTTTTTATATGATAAGTTTGAGAAATATTATGAATTCCTATTTTAATCTGCTTATAAAACAGTCAAATATTAAATGTATACACCAACAGAGGGCGTGAGCGTCGCCGTAGTAGGGACGACATCCGTCGGCCGAATCGCCTCAGAAAGAAACTAGATAGTTGTGTGGCGTTCACCGTACTGCTGTGTATCGTAACGGGTCGTTGTTTTTACTTAGATTTTGAGTCTACTCGTTATTTATTAATTAAGATTTTTGATATTATAAACGAATTGTTCATATTTTATGCCCGAAGTTAACACAAGTAACTGTCTTGATCCTTGACTACTAGATCAAGAAAATGATTCTAATTTATAATTTTTTTCATTTTACCTGATATTTTTACTTCATAAAAACTATAAAATATGATTTTATAAGTTAATTTTGACGAATAATACAACTTAACATTTTTTCGTATTGAAAAGGAGCGATTTTCAGTTGTTGTACAAATGTATTCTTTAGTTACACTCATAATACATTTGAATTCCTTCTACAAACCATTCTGGTACATTTGTACTATCTTTTATGGCTTATCATAATTATTATTTATTATCATCTGTTATCTATGTTTTGCAGTTCTACATTCGTTTTTGTATTTAAGTTTCAATTGTAAATTCCTTTCATGTATTTTGTATAAAAATGAAGTTTGTCTGTTAGTTTATGTTTTGATAGTTTCCTTTTCTGAATTACTCAGTGTTGTCCACGTACTAGTTGTTATATAAAAATTGTCGTTCTCCTTATGGTATCTAGTAGTGACATTTTGTCCTCCAACCATTATACATATTTAACTTACTATTTTTTTTTAGATGGCTGTACACCAGATATACTCAGGACATATTGAAACATGAATTACCATTTCTACCACATGGGAAAGTTTCAACATCCTACGTTGAAAATGGACTGGACGATCCTGATAATAATAATAGTTTTATGCATAGTACGAGTAATGGATATTGAATATAATTGATAGTCAATTAATAGTAGTGCAACAAAAAGTTAGTGTCATGAAATCCAGACCATTAGATTAAGTATATGATTCTTATTTACCATTTCCAACTTCCATATATATCATATAAGCTGATACTTCATAAACACTATAAAACATGTTTTTATATGATTATTTTGACTCGTATTTTAAATTCATATTTTTAACTGCTTATAAAACAGTGAATTCTCAAGTTAGTGTTATGAAAGTCAGACCATTAGATTAAGAAAATTATTCTAATTTACCATTATTAACTAGCATACATTTCATTTAAGCTGATAATTCAATAACGCTATAAAACATGATTTTATATGATAATTTTGACGAATATTAAAAATTCATTTTTTTAACTGTTTATAAAACACTCAATTCTCAAGTTAATCTCTTGAAACCTGGACCACTATATTAAGAAAATGATTCTAATTTACCATTATTAATTTGCATACATTTCATTTAAGCTGATACTTCATAAACACTATAAGACATGTTTTAATATGATTATTTTGACTCGTATTTTATATTCATATTTTTAACTGCCTATAAAATACTAAATTCTCAAGTTATTCTTTAACAATTATACATTATTAACTTACTACAATTTTTCAGATTGACGTATGTCAGATCACTCAAGGCATGCAGAAACATGAATTCACATTTCTACCACTTAAGAAAGTATCAACATCCTATGCTGAAAATGGACTAGAAGATACTGCTAATAATATTGGGTTTATGTAATGTGCGTGTAAGGGTTATTGAATATAATTGATAGTAAATTAATGGCAGTGAAACAATTGAGATTCGTTAATAATCTGAATAAAATTTTAGTTAACACCTTTGACTTGTAATTTTCATTCATAAGAGTTACCATTATTAACTTGCATACATTTCATTTGAGCTGATGCTTCATAAACACTATAAGACATGTTTTTATATGATTATTTTGACTCGAATTTTAAATTCATATTATTATCTGCTTATAAAACACACAATTCTCAAGTTAATCTCTTGAAACCTGGACCACTATATTAAGAAAATGATTCTAATTTACTATTATTAACTTCTATAGATATTATGTAAGCTGATTCTTCATAAACACTAAAAAACATGATTTTGTATGATAATTTTTACGAATATTAAAAATTCATTTTTTTAACTGTTTATAAAACACTCAATTCTCAAGTTAATCTCTTGAAACCTTGACCACTATATTAAGAAAATGATTCTAATTTACTATTATTAACTTTTATAGATATTAGGTAAGCTGATTCTTCATAAACACTATAAAACATTATTTTATATGATAATCTTTACGAATATTAAAAATTCAAATTATTATCTGCTTATAAAACACACAATTCTCAAGTTAATCTCTTGAAACCTGGACCACTATATTAAGAAAATGATTCTAATTTACTATTATTAACTTTTATAGATATTAGGTAAGCTGATTCTTCATAAACACTATAAAAAATTATTTTATATGATAATCTTTACGAATATTAAAAATTCAAATTATTATCTGCTTATAAAACACACAATTCTCAAGTTAATCTCTTGAAACCTGGACCACTATATTAAGAAAATGATTCTAATTTACTATTATTAACTTTTATAGATATTAGGTAAGCTGATTCTTCATAAACACTATAAAACATTATTTTATATGATAATCTTTACGAATATTAAAAATTCAAATTATTATCTGCTTATAAAACACACAATTCTCAAGTTAATCTCTTGAAACCTGGACCACTATATTAAGAAAATGATTCTAATTTACTATTATTAACTTCTATAGATATTTTGTAAGCTGATTCTTCATAAACACTATAAAACATGATTTTGTATGATAATTTTGACGAATATTAAAAATTCAATTTTTTAACTGTTTATAAAACACACAATTCTCAAGTTAATCTCTTGAAACCTTGACCACTATATTAAGAAAATGATTCTAATTTACTATTATTAACTTCTATAGATATTATGTTAGCTGATTCTTCATAAATACTATAAAACATGTTTTTATATGATAAGTTTGAGAAATATTATGAATTCCTATTTTAATCTGCTTATAAAACAGTCAAATATTAAATGTATACACCAACAGAGGGCGTGAGCGTCGCCGTAGTAGGGACGACATCCGTCGGCCGAATCGCCTCAGAAAGAAACTAGATAGTTGTGTGGCGTTCACCGTACTGCTGTGTATCGTAACGGGTCGTTGTTTTTACTTAGATTTTGAGTCTACTCGTTATTTATTAATTAAGATTTTTGATATTATAAACGAATTGTTCATATTTTATGCCCGAAGTTAACACAAGTAACTGTCTTGATCCTTGACTACTAGATCAAGAAAATGATTCTAATTTATAATTTTTTTCATTTTACCTGATATTTTTACTTCATAAAAACTATAAAATATGATTTTATAAGTTAATTTTGACGAATAATACAACTTAACATTTTTTCGTATTGAAAAGGAGCGATTTTCAGTTGTTGTACAAATGTATTCTTTAGTTACACTCATAATACATTTGAATTCCTTCTACAAACCATTCTGGTACATTTGTACTATCTTTTATGGCTTATCATAATTATTATTTATTATCATCTGTTATCTATGTTTTGCAGTTCTACATTCGTTTTTGTATTTAAGTTTCAATTGTAAATTCCTTTCATGTATTTTGTATAAAAATGAAGTTTGTCTGTTAGTTTATGTTTTGATAGTTTCCTTTTCTGAATTACTCAGTGTTGTCCACGTACTAGTTGTTATATAAAAATTGTCGTTCTCCTTATGGTATCTAGTAGTGACATTTTGTCCTCCAACCATTATACATATTTAACTTACTATTTTTTTTTAGATGGCTGTACACCAGATATACTCAGGACATATTGAAACATGAATTACCATTTCTACCACATGGGAAAGTTTCAACATCCTACGTTGAAAATGGACTGGACGATCCTGATAATAATAATAGTTTTATGCATAGTACGAGTAATGGATATTGAATATAATTGATAGTCAATTAATAGTAGTGCAACAAAAAGTTAGTGTCATGAAATCCAGACCATTAGATTAAGTATATGATTCTTATTTACCATTTCCAACTTCCATATATATCATATAAGCTGATACTTCATAAACACTATAAAACATGTTTTTATATGATTATTTTGACTCGTATTTTAAATTCATATTTTTAACTGCTTATAAAACAGTGAATTCTCAAGTTAGTGTTATGAAAGTCAGACCATTAGATTAAGAAAATTATTCTAATTTACCATTATTAACTAGCATACATTTCATTTAAGCTGATAATTCAATAACGCTATAAAACATGATTTTATATGATAATTTTGACGAATATTAAAAATTCATTTTTTTAACTGTTTATAAAACACTCAATTCTCAAGTTAATCTCTTGAAACCTGGACCACTATATTAAGAAAATGATTCTAATTTACCATTATTAATTTGCATACATTTCATTTAAGCTGATACTTCATAAACACTATAAGACATGTTTTAATATGATTATTTTGACTCGTATTTTATATTCATATTTTTAACTGCCTATAAAATACTAAATTCTCAAGTTATTCTTTAACAATTATACATTATTAACTTACTACAATTTTTCAGATTGACGTATGTCAGATCACTCAAGGCATGCAGAAACATGAATTCACATTTCTACCACTTAAGAAAGTATCAACATCCTATGCTGAAAATGGACTAGAAGATACTGCTAATAATATTGGGTTTATGTAATGTGCGTGTAAGGGTTATTGAATATAATTGATAGTAAATTAATGGCAGTGAAACAATTGAGATTCGTTAATAATCTGAATAAAATTTTAGTTAACACCTTTGACTTGTAATTTTCATTCATAAGAGTTACCATTATTAACTTGCATACATTTCATTTGAGCTGATGCTTCATAAACACTATAAGACATGTTTTTATATGATTATTTTGACTCGAATTTTAAATTCATATTATTATCTGCTTATAAAACACACAATTCTCAAGTTAATCTCTTGAAACCTGGACCACTATATTAAGAAAATGATTCTAATTTACTATTATTAACTTCTATAGATATTATGTAAGCTGATTCTTCATAAACACTAAAAAACATGATTTTGTATGATAATTTTTACGAATATTAAAAATTCATTTTTTTAACTGTTTATAAAACACTCAATTCTCAAGTTAATCTCTTGAAACCTTGACCACTATATTAAGAAAATGATTCTAATTTACTATTATTAACTTTTATAGATATTAGGTAAGCTGATTCTTCATAAACACTATAAAACATTATTTTATATGATAATCTTTACGAATATTAAAAATTCAAATTATTATCTGCTTATAAAACACACAATTCTCAAGTTAATCTCTTGAAACCTGGACCACTATATTAAGAAAATGATTCTAATTTACTATTATTAACTTTTATAGATATTAGGTAAGCTGATTCTTCATAAACACTATAAAAAATTATTTTATATGATAATCTTTACGAATATTAAAAATTCAAATTATTATCTGCTTATAAAACACACAATTCTCAAGTTAATCTCTTGAAACCTGGACCACTATATTAAGAAAATGATTCTAATTTACTATTATTAACTTTTATAGATATTAGGTAAGCTGATTCTTCATAAACACTATAAAACATTATTTTATATGATAATCTTTACGAATATTAAAAATTCAAATTATTATCTGCTTATAAAACACACAATTCTCAAGTTAATCTCTTGAAACCTGGACCACTATATTAAGAAAATGATTCTAATTTACTATTATTAACTTCTATAGATATTTTGTAAGCTGATTCTTCATAAACACTATAAAACATGATTTTGTATGATAATTTTGACGAATATTAAAAATTCAATTTTTTAACTGTTTATAAAACACACAATTCTCAAGTTAATCTCTTGAAACCTTGACCACTATATTAAGAAAATGATTCTAATTTACTATTATTAACTTCTATAGATATTATGTTAGCTGATTCTTCATAAATACTATAAAACATGTTTTTATATGATAAGTTTGAGAAATATTATGAATTCCTATTTTAATCTGCTTATAAAACAGTCAAATATTAAATGTATACACCAACAGAGGGCGTGAGCGTCGCCGTAGTAGGGACGACATCCGTCGGCCAAATCGCCTCAGAAAGAAACTAGATAGTTGTGTGGCGTTCACCGTACTGCTGTGTATCGTAACGGGTCGTTGTTTTTACTTAGATTTTGAGTCTACTCGTTATTTATTAATTAAGATTTTTGATATTATAAACGAATTGTTCATATTTTATGCCCGAAGTTAACACAAGTAACTGTCTTGATCCTTGACTACTAGATCAAGAAAATGATTCTAATTTATAATTTTTTTCATTTTACCTGATATTTTTACTTCATAAAAACTATAAAATATGATTTTATAAGTTAATTTTGACGAATAATACAACTTAACATTTTTTCGTATTGAAAAGGAGCGATTTTCAGTTGTTGTACAAATGTATTCTTTAGTTACACTCATAATACATTTGAATTCCTTCTACAAACCATTCTGGTACATTTGTACTATCTTTTATGGCTTATCATAATTATTATTTATTATCATCTGTTATCTATGTTTTGCAGTTCTACATTCGTTTTTGTATTTAAGTTTCAATTGTAAATTCCTTTCATGTATTTTGTATAAAAATGAAGTTTGTCTGTTAGTTTATGTTTTGATAGTTTCCTTTTCTGAATTACTCAGTGTTGTCCACGTACTAGTTGTTATATAAAAATTGTCGTTCTCCTTATGGTATCTAGTAGTGACATTTTGTCCTCCAACCATTATACATATTTAACTTACTATTTTTTTTTAGATGGCTGTACACCAGATATACTCAGGACATATTGAAACATGAATTACCATTTCTACCACATGGGAAAGTTTCAACATCCTACGTTGAAAATGGACTGGACGATCCTGATAATAATAATAGTTTTATGCATAGTACGAGTAATGGATATTGAATATAATTGATAGTCAATTAATAGTAGTGCAACAAAAAGTTAGTGTCATGAAATCCAGACCATTAGATTAAGTATATGATTCTTATTTACCATTTCCAACTTCCATATATATCATATAAGCTGATACTTCATAAACACTATAAAACATGTTTTTATATGATTATTTTGACTCGTATTTTAAATTCATATTTTTAACTGCTTATAAAACAGTGAATTCTCAAGTTAGTGTTATGAAAGTCAGACCATTAGATTAAGAAAATTATTCTAATTTACCATTATTAACTAGCATACATTTCATTTAAGCTGATAATTCAATAACGCTATAAAACATGATTTTATATGATAATTTTGACGAATATTAAAAATTCATTTTTTTAACTGTTTATAAAACACTCAATTCTCAAGTTAATCTCTTGAAACCTGGACCACTATATTAAGAAAATGATTCTAATTTACCATTATTAATTTGCATACATTTCATTTAAGCTGATACTTCATAAACACTATAAGACATGTTTTAATATGATTATTTTGACTCGTATTTTATATTCATATTTTTAACTGCCTATAAAATACTAAATTCTCAAGTTATTCTTTAACAATTATACATTATTAACTTACTACAATTTTTCAGATTGACGTATGTCAGATCACTCAAGGCATGCAGAAACATGAATTCACATTTCTACCACTTAAGAAAGTATCAACATCCTATGCTGAAAATGGACTAGAAGATACTGCTAATAATATTGGGTTTATGTAATGTGCGTGTAAGGGTTATTGAATATAATTGATAGTAAATTAATGGCAGTGAAACAATTGAGATTCGTTAATAATCTGAATAAAATTTTAGTTAACACCTTTGACTTGTAATTTTCATTCATAAGAGTTACCATTATTAACTTGCATACATTTCATTTGAGCTGATGCTTCATAAACACTATAAGACATGTTTTTATATGATTATTTTGACTCGAATTTTAAATTCATATTATTATCTGCTTATAAAACACACAATTCTCAAGTTAATCTCTTGAAACCTGGACCACTATATTAAGAAAATGATTCTAATTTACTATTATTAACTTCTATAGATATTATGTAAGCTGATTCTTCATAAACACTAAAAAACATGATTTTGTATGATAATTTTTACGAATATTAAAAATTCATTTTTTTAACTGTTTATAAAACACTCAATTCTCAAGTTAATCTCTTGAAACCTTGACCACTATATTAAGAAAATGATTCTAATTTACTATTATTAACTTTTATAGATATTAGGTAAGCTGATTCTTCATAAACACTATAAAACATTATTTTATATGATAATCTTTACGAATATTAAAAATTCAAATTATTATCTGCTTATAAAACACACAATTCTCAAGTTAATCTCTTGAAACCTGGACCACTATATTAAGAAAATGATTCTAATTTACTATTATTAACTTTTATAGATATTAGGTAAGCTGATTCTTCATAAACACTATAAAAAATTATTTTATATGATAATCTTTACGAATATTAAAAATTCAAATTATTATCTGCTTATAAAACACACAATTCTCAAGTTAATCTCTTGAAACCTGGACCACTATATTAAGAAAATGATTCTAATTTACTATTATTAACTTTTATAGATATTAGGTAAGCTGATTCTTCATAAACACTATAAAACATTATTTTATATGATAATCTTTACGAATATTAAAAATTCAAATTATTATCTGCTTATAAAACACACAATTCTCAAGTTAATCTCTTGAAACCTGGACCACTATATTAAGAAAATGATTCTAATTTACTATTATTAACTTTTATAGATATTAGGTAAGCTGATTCTTCATAAACACTATAAAACATTATTTTATATGATAATCTTTACGAATATTAAAAATTCAAATTATTATCTGCTTATAAAACACACAATTCTCAAGTTAATCTCTTGAAACCTGGACCACTATATTAAGAAAATGATTCTAATTTACTATTATTAACTTCTATAGATATTTTGTAAGCTGATTCTTCATAAACACTATAAAACATGAATTTGTATGATAATTTTGACGAATATTAAAAATTCAATTTTTTAACTGTTTATAAAACACACAATTCTCAAGTTAATCTCTTGAAACCTTGACCACTATATTAAGAAAATGATTCTAATTTACTATTATTAACTTCTATAGATATTATGTTAGCTGATTCTTCATAAATACTATAAAACATGTTTTTATATGATAAGTTTGAGAAATATTATGAATTCCTATTTTAATCTGCTTATAAAACAGTCAAATATTAAATGTATACACCAAAAGAGGGCGTGAGCGTCGCCGTAGTAGGGACGACATCCGTCGGCCGAATCGCCTCAGAAAGAAACTAGATAGTTGTGTGGCGTTCACCGTACTGCTGTGTATCGTAACGGGTCGTTGTTTTTACTTAGATTTTGAGTCTACTCGTTATTTATTAATTAAGATTTTTGATATTATAAACGAATTGTTCATATTTTATGCCCGAAGTTAACACAAGTAACTGTCTTGATCCTTGACTACTAAATCAAGAAAATGATTCTAATTTATAATTTTTTTCATTTTACCTGATATTTTTACTTCATAAAAACTATAAAATATGATTTTATAAGTTAATTTTGACGAATAATACAACTTAACATTTTTTCGTATTGAAAAGGAGCGATTATCAGTTGTTGTACAAATGTATTCTTTAGTTACACTCATAATACATTTGAATTCCTTCTACAAACCATTCTGGTACATTTGTACTATCTTTTATGGCTTATCATAATTATTATTTATTATCATCTGTTATCTATGTTTTGCAGTTCTACATTCGTTTTTGTATTTAAGTTTCAATTGTAAATTCCTTTCATGTATTTTGTATAAAAATGAAGTTTGTCTGTTAGTTTATGTTTTGATAGTTTCCTTTTCTGAATTACTCAGTGTTGTCCACGTACTAGTTGTTATATAAAAATTGTCGTTCTCCTTATGGTATCTAGTAGCGACATTTTGTCCTCCAACCATTATACATATTTAACTTACTATTTTTTTTTAGATGGCTGTACACCAGATATACTCAGGACATATTGAAACATAAATTACCATTTCTACCACATGGGAAAGTTTCAACATCCTACGTTGAAAATGGACTGGACGATCCTGATAATAATAATAGTTTTATGCATAGTACGAGTAATGGATATTGAATATAATTGATAGTCAATTAATAGTAGTGTAACAAAAAGTTAGTGTCATGAAATCCAGACCATTAGATTAAGTATATGATTCTTATTTACCATTTCCAACTTCCATATATATCATATAAGCTGATACTTCATAAACACTATAAAACATGTTTTTATATGATTATTTTGACTCGTATTTTAAATTCATATTTTTAACTGCTTATAAAACAGTGAATTCTCAAGTTAGTGTTATGAAAGTCAGACCATTAGATTAAGAAAATTATTCTAATTTACCATTATTAACTAGCATACATTTCATTTAAGCTGATAATTCAATAACGCTATAAAACATGATTTTATATGATAATTTTGACGAATATTAAAAATTCATTTTTTTAACTGTTTATAAAACACTCAATTCTCAAGTTAATCTCTTGAAACCTGGACCACTATATTAAGAAAATGATTCTAATTTACCATTATTAATTTGCATACATTTCATTTAAGCTGATACTTCATAAACACTATAAGACATGTTTTAATATGATTATTTTGACTCGTATTTTATATTCATATTTTTAACTGCCTATAAAATACTAAATTCTCAAGTTATTCTTTAACAATTATACATTATTAACTTACTACAATTTTTCAGATTGACGTATGTCAGATCACTCAAGGCATGCAGAAACATGAATTCACATTTCTACCACTTAAGAAAGTATCAACATCCTATGCTGAAAATGGACTAGAAGATACTGCTAATAATATTGGGTTTATGTAATGTGCGTGTAAGGGTTATTGAATATAATTGATAGTAAATTAATGGCAGTGAAACAATTGAGATTCGTTAATAATCTGAATAAAATTTTAGTTAACACCTTTGACTTGTAATTTTCATTCATAAGAGTTACCATTATTAACTTGCATACATTTCATTTGAGCTGATGCTTCATAAACACTATAAGACATGTTTTTATATGATTATTTTGACTCGAATTTTAAATTCATATTATTATCTGCTTATAAAACACACAATTCTCAAGTTAATCTCTTGAAACCTGGACCACTATATTAAGAAAATGATTCTAATTTACTATTATTAACTTCTATAGATATTATGTAAGCTGATTCTTCATAAACACTAAAAAACATGATTTTGTATGATAATTTTTACGAATATTAAAAATTCATTTTTTTAACTGTTTATAAAACACTCAATTCTCAAGTTAATCTCTTGAAACCTTGACCACTATATTAAGAAAATGATTCTAATTTACTATTATTAACTTTTATAGATATTAGGTAAGCTGATTCTTCATAAACACTATAAAACATTATTTTATATGATAATCTTTACGAATATTAAAAATTCAAATTATTATCTGCTTATAAAACACACAATTCTCAAGTTAATCTCTTGAAACCTGGACCACTATATTAAGAAAATGATTCTAATTTACTATTATTAACTTTTATAGATATTAGGTAAGCTGATTCTTCATAAACACTATAAAAAATTATTTTATATGATAATCTTTACGAATATTAAAAATTCAAATTATTATCTGCTTATAAAACACACAATTCTCAAGTTAATCTCTTGAAACCTGGACCACTATATTAAGAAAATGATTCTAATTTACTATTATTAACTTTTATAGATATTAGGTAAGCTGATTCTTCATAAACACTATAAAACATTATTTTATATGATAATCTTTACGAATATTAAAAATTCAAATTATTATCTGCTTATAAAACACACAATTCTCAAGTTAATCTCTTGAAACCTGGACCACTATATTAAGAAAATGATTCTAATTTACTATTATTAACTTCTATAGATATTTTGTAAGCTGATTCTTCATAAACACTATAAAACATGATTTTGTATGATAATTTTGACGAATATTAAAAATTCAATTTTTTAACTGTTTATAAAACACACAATTCTCAAGTTAATCTCTTGAAACCTTGACCACTATATTAAGAAAATGATTCTAATTTACTATTATTAACTTCTATAGATATTATGTTAGCTGATTCTTCATAAATACTATAAAACATGTTTTTATATGATAAGTTTGAGAAATATTATGAATTCCTATTTTAATCTGCTTATAAAACAGTCAAATATTAAATGTATACACCAACAGAGGGCGTGAGCGTCGCCGTAGTAGGGACGACATCCGTCGGCCGAATCGCCTCAGAAAGAAACTAGATAGTTGTGTGGCGTTCACCGTACTGCTGTGTATCGTAACGGGTCGTTGTTTTTACTTAGATTTTGAGTCTACTCGTTATTTATTAATTAAGATTTTTGATATTATAAACGAATTGTTCATATTTTATGCCCGAAGTTAACACAAGTAACTGTCTTGATCCTTGACTACTAGATCAAGAAAATGATTCTAATTTATAATTTTTTTCATTTTACCTGATATTTTTACTTCATAAAAACTATAAAATATGATTTTATAAGTTAATTTTGACGAATAATACAACTTAACATTTTTTCGTATTGAAAAGGAGCGATTTTCAGTTGTTGTACAAATGTATTCTTTAGTTACACTCATAATACATTTGAATTCCTTCTACAAACCATTCTGGTACATTTGTACTATCTTTTATGGCTTATCATAATTATTATTTATTATCATCTGTTATCTATGTTTTGCAGTTCTACATTCGTTTTTGTATTTAAGTTTCAATTGTAAATTCCTTTCATGTATTTTGTATAAAAATGAAGTTTGTCTGTTAGTTTATGTTTTGATAGTTTCCTTTTCTGAATTACTCAGTGTTGTCCACGTACTAGTTGTTATATAAAAATTGTCGTTCTCCTTATGGTATCTAGTAGTGACATTTTGTCCTCCAACCATTATACATATTTAACTTACTATTTTTTTTTAGATGGCTGTACACCAGATATACTCAGGACATATTGAAACATGAATTACCATTTCTACCACATGGGAAAGTTTCAACATCCTACGTTGAAAATGGACTGGACGATCCTGATAATAATAATAGTTTTATGCATAGTACGAGTAATGGATATTGAATATAATTGATAGTCAATTAATAGTAGTGCAACAAAAAGTTAGTGTCATGAAATCCAGACCATTAGATTAAGTATATGATTCTTATTTACCATTTCCAACTTCCATATATATCATATAAGCTGATACTTCATAAACACTATAAAACATGTTTTTATATGATTATTTTGACTCGTATTTTAAATTCATATTTTTAACTGCTTATAAAACAGTGAATTCTCAAGTTAGTGTTATGAAAGTCAGACCATTAGATTAAGAAAATTATTCTAATTTACCATTATTAACTAGCATACATTTCATTTAAGCTGATAATTCAATAACGCTATAAAACATGATTTTATATGATAATTTTGACGAATATTAAAAATTCATTTTTTTAACTGTTTATAAAACACTCAATTCTCAAGTTAATCTCTTGAAACCTGGACCACTATATTAAGAAAATGATTCTAATTTACCATTATTAATTTGCATACATTTCATTTAAGCTGATACTTCATAAACACTATAAGACATGTTTTAATATGATTATTTTGACTCGTATTTTATATTCATATTTTTAACTGCCTATAAAATACTAAATTCTCAAGTTATTCTTTAACAATTATACATTATTAACTTACTACAATTTTTCAGATTGACGTATGTCAGATCACTCAAGGCATGCAGAAACATGAATTCACATTTCTACCACTTAAGAAAGTATCAACATCCTATGCTGAAAATGGACTAGAAGATACTGCTAATAATATTGGGTTTATGTAATGTGCGTGTAAGGGTTATTGAATATAATTGATAGTAAATTAATGGCAGTGAAACAATTGAGATTCGTTAATAATCTGAATAAAATTTTAGTTAACACCTTTGACTTGTAATTTTCATTCATAAGAGTTACCATTATTAACTTGCATACATTTCATTTGAGCTGATGCTTCATAAACACTATAAGACATGTTTTTATATGATTATTTTGACTCGAATTTTAAATTCATATTATTATCTGCTTATAAAACACACAATTCTCAAGTTAATCTCTTGAAACCTGGACCACTATATTAAGAAAATGATTCTAATTTACTATTATTAACTTCTATAGATATTATGTAAGCTGATTCTTCATAAACACTAAAAAACATGATTTTGTATGATAATTTTTACGAATATTAAAAATTCATTTTTTTAACTGTTTATAAAACACTCAATTCTCAAGTTAATCTCTTGAAACCTTGACCACTATATTAAGAAAATGATTCTAATTTACTATTATTAACTTCTATAGATATTATGTTAGCTGATTCTTCATAAATACTATAAAACATGTTTTTATATGATAAGTTTGAGAAATATTATGAATTCCTATTTTAATCTGCTTATAAAACAGTCAAATATTAAATGTATACACCAACAGAGGGCGTGAGCGTCGCCGTAGTAGGGACGACATCCGTCGGCCGAATCGCCTCAGAAAGAAACTAGATAGTTGTGTGGCGTTCACCGTACTGCTGTGTATCGTAACGGGTCGTTGTTTTTACTTAGATTTTGAGTCTACTCGTTATTTATTAATTAAGATTTTTGATATTATAAACGAATTGTTCATATTTTATGCCCGAAGTTAACACAAGTAACTGTCTTGATCCTTGACTACTAAATCAAGAAAATGATTCTAATTTATAATTTTTTTCATTTTACCTGATATTTTTACTTCATAAAAACTATAAAATATGATTTTATAAGTTAATTTTGACGAATAATACAACTTAACATTTTTTCGTATTGAAAAGGAGCGATTATCAGTTGTTGTACAAATGTATTCTTTAGTTACACTCATAATACATTTGAATTCCTTCTACAAACCATTCTGGTACATTTGTACTATCTTTTATGGCTTATCATAATTATTATTTATTATCATCTGTTATCTATGTTTTGCAGTTCTACATTCGTTTTTGTATTTAAGTTTCAATTGTAAATTCCTTTCATGTATTTTGTATAAAAATGAAGTTTGTCTGTTAGTTTATGTTTTGATAGTTTCCTTTTCTGAATTACTCAGTGTTGTCCACGTACTAGTTGTTATATAAAAATTGTCGTTCTCCTTATGGTATCTAGTAGCGACATTTTGTCCTCCAACCATTATACATATTTAACTTACTATTTTTTTTTAGATGGCTGTACACCAGATATACTCAGGACATATTGAAACATAAATTACCATTTCTACCACATGGGAAAGTTTCAACATCCTACGTTGAAAATGGACTGGACGATCCTGATAATAATAATAGTTTTATGCATAGTACGAGTAATGGATATTGAATATAATTGATAGTCAATTAATAGTAGTGTAACAAAAAGTTAGTGTCATGAAATCCAGACCATTAGATTAAGTATATGATTCTTATTTACCATTTCCAACTTCCATATATATCATATAAGCTGATACTTCATAAACACTATAAAACATGTTTTTATATGATTATTTTGACTCGTATTTTAAATTCATATTTTTAACTGCTTATAAAACAGTGAATTCTCAAGTTAGTGTTATGAAAGTCAGACCATTAGATTAAGAAAATTATTCTAATTTACCATTATTAACTAGCATACATTTCATTTAAGCTGATAATTCAATAACGCTATAAAACATGATTTTATATGATAATTTTGACGAATATTAAAAATTCATTTTTTTAACTGTTTATAAAACACTCAATTCTCAAGTTAATCTCTTGAAACCTGGACCACTATATTAAGAAAATGATTCTAATTTACCATTATTAATTTGCATACATTTCATTTAAGCTGATACTTCATAAACACTATAAGACATGTTTTAATATGATTATTTTGACTCGTATTTTATATTCATATTTTTAACTGCCTATATACTAAATTCTCAAGTTATTCTTTAACAATTATACATTATTAACTTACTACAATTTTTCAGATTGACGTATGTCAGATCACTCAAGGCATGCAGAAACATGAATTCACATTTCTACCACTTAAGAAAGTATCAACATCCTATGCTGAAAATGGACTAGAAGATACTGCTAATAATATTGGGTTTATGTAATGTGCGTGTAAGGGTTATTGAATATAATTGATAGTAAATTAATGGCAGTGAAACAATTGAGATTCGTTAATAATCTGAATAAAATTTTAGTTAACACCTTTGACTTGTAATTTTCATTCATAAGAGTTACCATTATTAACTTGCATACATTTCATTTGAGCTGATGCTTCATAAACACTATAAGACATGTTTTTATATGATTATTTTGACTCGAATTTTAAATTCATATTATTATCTGCTTATAAAACACACAATTCTCAAGTTAATCTCTTGAAACCTGGACCACTATATTAAGAAAATGATTCTAATTTACTATTATTAACTTCTATAGATATTATGTAAGCTGATTCTTCATAAACACTATAAAACATTATTTTATATGATAATCTTTACGAATATTAAAAATTCAAATTATTATCTGCTTATAAAACACACAATTCTCAAGTTAATCTCTTGAAACCTGGACCACTATATTAAGAAAATGATTCTAATTTACTATTATTAAGTTCTATAGATATTATGTAAGCTGATTCTTCATAAACACTATAAAACATGATTTTGTATGATAATTTTGACGAATATTAAAAATTCAATTTTTTAACTGTTTATAAAACACACAATTCTCAAGTTAATCTCTTGAAACCTGGACCACTATATTAAGAAAATGATTCTAATTTACTATTATTAAGTTCTATAGATATTATGTAAGCTGATTCTTCATAAACACTATAAAACATGATTTTGTATGATAATTTTTACGAATATTAAAAATTCATTTTTTTAACTGTTTATAAAACACTCAATTCTCAAGTTAATCTCTTAAAACCTTGACCACTATATTAAGAAAATGATTCTAATTTACTATTATTAACTTCTATAGATATTATGTTAGCTGATTCTTCATAAATACTATAAAACATGTTTTTATATGATAAGTTTGAGAAATATTATGAATTCCTATTTTAATCTGCTTATAAAACAGTCAAATATTAAATGTATACACCAACAGAGGGCGTGAGCGTCGCCGTAGTAGGGACGACATCCGTCGGCCGAATCGCCTCAGAAAGAAACTAGATAGTTGTGTGGCGTTCACCGTACTGCTGTGTATCGTAACGGGTCGTTGTTTTTACTTAGATTTTGAGTCTACTCGTTATTTATTAATTAAGATTTTTGATATTATAAACGAATTGTTCATATTTTATGCCCGAAGTTAACACAAGTAACTGTCTTGATCCTTGACTACTAGATCAAGAAAATGATTCTAATTTATAATTTTTTTCATTTTACCTGATATTTTTACTTCATAAAAACTATAAAATATGATTTTATAAGTTAATTTTGACGAATAATACAACTTAACATTTTTTCGTATTGAAAAGGAGCGATTTTCAGTTGTTGTACAAATGTATTCTTTAGTTACACTCATAATACATTTGAATTCCTTCTACAAACCATTCTGGTACATTTGTACTATCTTTTATGGCTTATCATAATTATTATTTATTATCATCTGTTATCTATGTTTTGCAGTTCTACATTCGTTTTTGTATTTAAGTTTCAATTGTAAATTCCTTTCATGTATTTTGTATAAAAATGAAGTTTGTCTGTTAGTTTATGTTTTGATAATTTCCTTTTCTGAATTACTCAGTGTTGTCCACGTACTAGTTGTTATATAAAAATTGTCGTTCTCCTTATGGTATCTAGTAGTGACATTTTGTCCTCCAACCATTATACATATTTAACTTACTATTTTTTTTTAGATGGCTGTACACCAGATATACTCAGGACATATTGAAACATAAATTACCATTTCTACCACATGGGAAAGTTTCAACATCCTACGTTGAAAATGGACTGGACGATCCTGATAATAATAATAGTTTTATGCATAGTACGAGTAATGGATATTGAATATAATTGATAGTCAATTAATAGTAGTGTAACAAAAAGTTAGTGTCATGAAATCCAGACCATTAGATTAAGTATATGATTCTTATTTACCATTTCCAACTTCCATATATATCATATAAGCTGATACTTCATAAACACTATAAAACATGTTTTTATATGATTATTTTGACTCGTATTTTAAATTCATATTTTTAACTGCTTATAAAACAGTGAATTCTCAAGTTAGTGTTATGAAAGTCAGACCATTAGATTAAGAAAATTATTCTAATTTACCATTATTAACTAGCATACATTTCATTTAAGCTGATAATTCAATAACGCTATAAAACATGATTTTATATGATAATTTTGACGAATATTAAAAATTCATTTTTTTAACTGTTTATAAAACACTCAATTCTCAAGTTAATCTCTTGAAACCTGGACCACTATATTAAGAAA
This sequence comes from Rhopalosiphum padi, assembly GCF_020882245.1. Classification (NCBI taxonomy): domain Eukaryota; kingdom Metazoa; phylum Arthropoda; class Insecta; order Hemiptera; family Aphididae; genus Rhopalosiphum; species Rhopalosiphum padi. The sequence continues at coordinate 32,162,574 of NC_083599.1, forward strand.
ATGATTCTAATTTACCATTATTAATTTGCATACATTTCATTTAAGCTGATACTTCATAAACACTATAAGACATGTTTTAATATGATTATTTTGACTCGTATTTTATATTCATATTTTTAACTGCCTATAAAATACTAAATTCTCAAGTTATTCTTTAACAATTATACATTATTAACTTACTACAATTTTTCAGATTGACGTATGTCAGATCACTCAAGGCATGCAGAAACATGAATTCACATTTCTACCACTTAAGAAAGTATCAACATCCTATGCTGAAAATGGACTAGAAGATACTGCTAATAATATTGGGTTTATGTAATGTGCGTGTAAGGGTTATTGAATATAATTGATAGTAAATTAATGGCAGTGAAACAATTGAGATTCGTTAATAATCTGAATAAAATTTTAGTTAACACCTTTGACTTGTAATTTTCATTCATAAGAGTTACCATTATTAACTTGCATACATTTCATTTGAGCTGATGCTTCATAAACACTATAAAACATGATTTTGTATGATAATTTTTACGAATATTAAAAATTCATTTTTTTAACTGTTTATAAAACACTCAATTCTCAAGTTAATCTCTTAAAACCTTGACCACTATATTAAGAAAATGATTCTAATTTACTATTATTAACTTCTATAGATATTATGTTAGCTGATTCTTCATAAATACTATAAAACATGTTTTTATATGATAAGTTTGAGAAATATTATGAATTCCTATTTTAATCTGCTTATAAAACAGTCAAATATTAAATGTATACACCAACAGAGGGCGTGAGCGTCGCCGTAGTAGGGACGACATCCGTCGGCCGAATCGCCTCAGAAAGAAACTAGATAGTTGTGTGGCGTTCACCGTACTGCTGTGTATCGTAACGGGTCGTTGTTTTTACTTAGATTTTGAGTCTACTCGTTATTTATTAATTAAGATTTTTGATATTATAAACGAATTGTTCATATTTTATGCCCGAAGTTAACACAAGTAACTGTCTTGATCCTTGACTACTAGATCAAGAAAATGATTCTAATTTATAATTTTTTTCATTTTACCTGATATTTTTACTTCATAAAAACTATAAAATATGATTTTATAAGTTAATTTTGACGAATAATACAACTTAACATTTTTTCGTATTGAAAAGGAGCGATTTTCAGTTGTTGTACAAATGTATTCTTTAGTTACACTCATAATACATTTGAATTCCTTCTACAAACCATTCTGGTACATTTGTACTATCTTTTATGGCTTATCATAATTATTATTTATTATCATCTGTTATCTATGTTTTGCAGTTCTACATTCGTTTTTGTATTTAAGTTTCAATTGTAAATTCCTTTCATGTATTTTGTATAAAAATGAAGTTTGTCTGTTAGTTTATGTTTTGATAATTTCCTTTTCTGAATTACTCAGTGTTGTCCACGTACTAGTTGTTATATAAAAATTGTCGTTCTCCTTATGGTATCTAGTAGTGACATTTTGTCCTCCAACCATTATACATATTTAACTTACTATTTTTTTTTAGATGGCTGTACACCAGATATACTCAGGACATATTGAAACATAAATTACCATTTCTACCACATGGGAAAGTTTCAACATCCTACGTTGAAAATGGACTGGACGATCCTGATAATAATAATAGTTTTATGCATAGTACGAGTAATGGATATTGAATATAATTGATAGTCAATTAATAGTAGTGTAACAAAAAGTTAGTGTCATGAAATCCAGACCATTAGATTAAGTATATGATTCTTATTTACCATTTCCAACTTCCATATATATCATATAAGCTGATACTTCATAAACACTATAAAACATGTTTTTATATGATTATTTTGACTCGTATTTTAAATTCATATTTTTAACTGCTTATAAAACAGTGAATTCTCAAGTTAGTGTTATGAAAGTCAGACCATTAGATTAAGAAAATTATTCTAATTTACCATTATTAACTAGCATACATTTCATTTAAGCTGATAATTCAATAACGCTATAAAACATGATTTTATATGATAATTTTGACGAATATTAAAAATTCATTTTTTTAACTGTTTATAAAACACTCAATTCTCAAGTTAATCTCTTGAAACCTGGACCACTATATTAAGAAAATGATTCTAATTTACCATTATTAATTTGCATACATTTCATTTAAGCTGATACTTCATAAACACTATAAGACATGTTTTAATATGATTATTTTGACTCGTATTTTATATTCATATTTTTAACTGCCTATAAAATACTAAATTCTCAAGTTATTCTTTAACAATTATACATTATTAACTTACTACAATTTTTCAGATTGACGTATGTCAGATCACTCAAGGCATGCAGAAACATGAATTCACATTTCTACCACTTAAGAAAGTATCAACATCCTATGCTGAAAATGGACTAGAAGATACTGCTAATAATATTGGGTTTATGTAATGTGCGTGTAAGGGTTATTGAATATAATTGATAGTAAATTAATGGCAGTGAAACAATTGAGATTCGTTAATAATCTGAATAAAATTTTAGTTAACACCTTTGACTTGTAATTTTCATTCATAAGAGTTACCATTATTAACTTGCATACATTTCATTTGAGCTGATGCTTCATAAACACTATAAAACATGATTTTGTATGATAATTTTTACGAATATTAAAAATTCATTTTTTTAACTGTTTATAAAACACTCAATTCTCAAGTTAATCTCTTAAAACCTTGACCACTATATTAAGAAAATGATTCTTATTTACTATTATTAACTTCTATAGATATTATGTTAGCTGATTCTTCATAAATACTATAAAACATGTTTTTATATGATAAGTTTGAGAAATATTATGAATTCCTATTTTAATCTGCTTATAAAACAGTCAAATATTAAATGTATACACCAACAGAGGGCGTGAGCGTCGCCGTAGTAGGGACGACATCCGTCGGCCGAATCGCCTCAGAAAGAAACTAGATAGTTGTGTGGCGTTCACCGTACTGCTGTGTATCGTAACGGGTCGTTGTTTTTACTTAGATTTTGAGTCTACTCGTTATTTATTAATTAAGATTTTTGATATTATAAACGAATTGTTCATATTTTATGCCCGAAGTTAACACAAGTAACTGTCTTGATCCTTGACTACTAGATCAAGAAAATGATTCTAATTTATAATTTTTTTCATTTTACCTGATATTTTTACTTCATAAAAACTATAAAATATGATTTTATAAGTTAATTTTGACGAATAATACAACTTAACATTTTTTCGTATTGAAAAGGAGCGATTTTCAGTTGTTGTACAAATGTATTCTTTAGTTACACTCATAATACATTTGAATTCCTTCTACAAACCATTCTGGTACATTTGTACTATCTTTTATGGCTTATCATAATTATTATTTATTATCATCTGTTATCTATGTTTTGCAGTTCTACATTCGTTTTTGTATTTAAGTTTCAATTGTAAATTCCTTTCATGTATTTTGTATAAAAATGAAGTTTGTCTGTTAGTTTATGTTTTGATAGTTTCCTTTTCTGAATTACTCAGTGTTGTCCACGTACTAGTTGTTATATAAAAATTGTCGTTCTCCTTATGGTATCTAGTAGTGACATTTTGTCCTCCAACCATTATACATATTTAACTTACTATTTTTTTTTAGATGGCTGTACACCAGATATACTCAGGACATATTGAAACATGAATTACCATTTCTACCACATGGGAAAGTTTCAACATCCTACGTTGAAAATGGACTGGACGATCCTGATAATAATAATAGTTTTATGCATAGTACGAGTAATGGATATTGAATATAATTGATAGTCAATTAATAGTAGTGCAACAAAAAGTTAGTGTCATGAAATCCAGACCATTAGATTAAGTATATGATTCTTATTTACCATTTCCAACTTCCATATATATCATATAAGCTGATACTTCATAAACACTATAAAACATGTTTTTATATGATTATTTTGACTCGTATTTTAAATTCATATTTTTAACTGCTTATAAAACAGTGAATTCTCAAGTTAGTGTTATGAAAGTCAGACCATTAGATTAAGAAAATTATTCTAATTTACCATTATTAACTTGCATACATTTCATTTAAGCTGATAATTCAATAACGCTATAAAACATGATTTTATATGATAATTTTGACGAATATTAAAAATTCATTTTTTTAACTGTTTATAAAACACTCAATTCTCAAGTTAATCTCTTGAAACCTGGACCACTATATTAAGAAAATGATTCTAATTTACCATTATTAATTTGCATACATTTCATTTAAGCTGATACTTCATAAACACTATAAGACATGTTTTAATATGATTATTTTGACTCGTATTTTATATTCATATTTTTAACTGCCTATAAAATACTAAATTCTCAAGTTATTCTTTAACAATTATACATTATTAACTTACTACAATTTTTCAGATTGACGTATGTCAGATCACTCAAGGCATGCAGAAACATGAATTCACATTTCTACCACTTAAGAAAGTATCAACATCCTATGCTGAAAATGGACTAGAAGATACTGCTAATAATATTGGGTTTATGTAATGTGCGTGTAAGGGTTATTGAATATAATTGATAGTAAATTAATGGCAGTGAAACAATTGAGATTCGTTAATAATCTGAATAAAATTTTAGTTAACACCTTTGACTTGTAATTTTCATTCATAAGAGTTACCATTATTAACTTGCATACATTTCATTTGAGCTGATGCTTCATAAACACTATAAGACATGTTTTTATATGATTATTTTGACTCGAATTTTAAATTCATATTATTATCTGCTTATAAAACACACAATTCTCAAGTTAATCTCTTGAAACCTGGACCACTATATTAAGAAAATGATTCTAATTTACTATTATTAACTTCTATAGATATTATGTAAGCTGATTCTTCATAAACACTAAAAAACATGATTTTGTATGATAATTTTTACGAATATTAAAAATTCATTTTTTTAACTGTTTATAAAACACTCAATTCTCAAGTTAATCTCTTGAAACCTTGACCACTATATTAAGAAAATGATTCTAATTTACTATTATTAACTTTTATAGATATTAGGTAAGCTGATTCTTCATAAACACTATAAAACATTATTTTATATGATAATCTTTACGAATATTAAAAATTCAAATTATTATCTGCTTATAAAACACACAATTCTCAAGTTAATCTCTTGAAACCTTGACCACTATATTAAGAAAATGATTCTAATTTACTATTATTAACTTCTATAGATATTATGTTAGCTGATTCTTCATAAATACTATAAAACATGTTTTTATATGATAAGTTTGAGAAATATTATGAATTCCTATTTTAATCTGCTTATAAAACAGTCAAATATTAAATGTATACACCAACAGAGGGCGTGAGCGTCGCCGTAGTAGGGACGACATCCGTCGGCCGAATCGCCTCAGAAAGAAACTAGATAGTTGTGTGGCGTTCACCGTACTGCTGTGTATCGTAACGGGTCGTTGTTTTTACTTAGATTTTGAGTCTACTCGTTATTTATTAATTAAGATTTTTGATATTATAAACGAATTGTTCATATTTTATGCCCGAAGTTAACACAAGTAACTGTCTTGATCCTTGACTACTAGATCAAGAAAATGATTCTAATTTATAATTTTTTTCATTTTACCTGATATTTTTACTTCATAAAAACTATAAAATATGATTTTATAAGTTAATTTTGACGAATAATACAACTTAACATTTTTTCGTATTGAAAAGGAGCGATTTTCAGTTGTTGTACAAATGTATTCTTTAGTTACACTCATAATACATTTGAATTCCTTCTACAAACCATTCTGGTACATTTGTACTATCTTTTATGGCTTATCATAATTATTATTTATTATCATCTGTTATCTATGTTTTGCAGTTCTACATTCGTTTTTGTATTTAAGTTTCAATTGTAAATTCCTTTCATGTATTTTGTATAAAAATGAAGTTTGTCTGTTAGTTTATGTTTTGATAATTTCCTTTTCTGAATTACTCAGTGTTGTCCACGTACTAGTTGTTATATAAAAATTGTCGTTCTCCTTATGGTATCTAGTAGTGACATTTTGTCCTCCAACCATTATACATATTTAACTTACTATTTTTTTTTAGATGGCTGTACACCAGATATACTCAGGACATATTGAAACATAAATTACCATTTCTACCACATGGGAAAGTTTCAACATCCTACGTTGAAAATGGACTGGACGATCCTGATAATAATAATAGTTTTATGCATAGTACGAGTAATGGATATTGAATATAATTGATAGTCAATTAATAGTAGTGTAACAAAAAGTTAGTGTCATGAAATCCAGACCATTAGATTAAGTATATGATTCTTATTTACCATTTCCAACTTCCATATATATCATATAAGCTGATACTTCATAAACACTATAAAACATGTTTTTATATGATTATTTTGACTCGTATTTTAAATTCATATTTTTAACTGCTTATAAAACAGTGAATTCTCAAGTTAGTGTTATGAAAGTCAGACCATTAGATTAAGAAAATTATTCTAATTTACCATTATTAACTAGCATACATTTCATTTAAGCTGATAATTCAATAACGCTATAAAACATGATTTTATATGATAATTTTGACGAATATTAAAAATTCATTTTTTTAACTGTTTATAAAACACTCAATTCTCAAGTTAATCTCTTGAAACCTGGACCACTATATTAAGAAAATGATTCTAATTTACCATTATTAATTTGCATACATTTCATTTAAGCTGATACTTCATAAACACTATAAGACATGTTTTAATATGATTATTTTGACTCGTATTTTATATTCATATTTTTAACTGCCTATAAAATACTAAATTCTCAAGTTATTCTTTAACAATTATACATTATTAACTTACTACAATTTTTCAGATTGACGTATGTCAGATCACTCAAGGCATGCAGAAACATGAATTCACATTTCTACCACTTAAGAAAGTATCAACATCCTATGCTGAAAATGGACTAGAAGATACTGCTAATAATATTGGGTTTATGTAATGTGCGTGTAAGGGTTATTGAATATAATTGATAGTAAATTAATGGCAGTGAAACAATTGAGATTCGTTAATAATCTGAATAAAATTTTAGTTAACACCTTTGACTTGTAATTTTCATTCATAAGAGTTACCATTATTAACTTGCATACATTTCATTTGAGCTGATGCTTCATAAACACTATAAAACATGATTTTGTATGATAATTTTTACGAATATTAAAAATTCATTTTTTTAACTGTTTATAAAACACTCAATTCTCAAGTTAATCTCTTAAAACCTTGACCACTATATTAAGAAAATGATTCTAATTTACTATTATTAACTTCTATAGATATTATGTTAGCTGATTCTTCATAAATACTATAAAACATGTTTTTATATGATAAGTTTGAGAAATATTATGAATTCCTATTTTAATCTGCTTATAAAACAGTCAAATATTAAATGTATACACCAACAGAGGGCGTGAGCGTCGCCGTAGTAGGGACGACATCCGTCGGCCGAATCGCCTCAGAAAGAAACTAGATAGTTGTGTGGCGTTCACCGTACTGCTGTGTATCGTAACGGGTCGTTGTTTTTACTTAGATTTTGAGTCTACTCGTTATTTATTAATTAAGATTTTTGATATTATAAACGAATTGTTCATATTTTATGCCCGAAGTTAACACAAGTAACTGTCTTGATCCTTGACTACTAGATCAAGAAAATGATTCTAATTTATAATTTTTTTCATTTTACCTGATATTTTTACTTCATAAAAACTATAAAATATGATTTTATAAGTTAATTTTGACGAATAATACAACTTAACATTTTTTCGTATTGAAAAGGAGCGATTTTCAGTTGTTGTACAAATGTATTCTTTAGTTACACTCATAATACATTTGAATTCCTTCTACAAACCATTCTGGTACATTTGTACTATCTTTTATGGCTTATCATAATTATTATTTATTATCATCTGTTATCTATGTTTTGCAGTTCTACATTCGTTTTTGTATTTAAGTTTCAATTGTAAATTCCTTTCATGTATTTTGTATAAAAATGAAGTTTGTCTGTTAGTTTATGTTTTGATAATTTCCTTTTCTGAATTACTCAGTGTTGTCCACGTACTAGTTGTTATATAAAAATTGTCGTTCTCCTTATGGTATCTAGTAGTGACATTTTGTCCTCCAACCATTATACATATTTAACTTACTATTTTTTTTTAGATGGCTGTACACCAGATATACTCAGGACATATTGAAACATAAATTACCATTTCTACCACATGGGAAAGTTTCAACATCCTACGTTGAAAATGGACTGGACGATCCTGATAATAATAATAGTTTTATGCATAGTACGAGTAATGGATATTGAATATAATTGATAGTCAATTAATAGTAGTGTAACAAAAAGTTAGTGTCATGAAATCCAGACCATTAGATTAAGTATATGATTCTTATTTACCATTTCCAACTTCCATATATATCATATAAGCTGATACTTCATAAACACTATAAAACATGTTTTTATATGATTATTTTGACTCGTATTTTAAATTCATATTTTTAACTGCTTATAAAACAGTGAATTCTCAAGTTAGTGTTATGAAAGTCAGACCATTAGATTAAGAAAATTATTCTAATTTACCATTATTAACTAGCATACATTTCATTTAAGCTGATAATTCAATAACGCTATAAAACATGATTTTATATGATAATTTTGACGAATATTAAAAATTCATTTTTTTAACTGTTTATAAAACACTCAATTCTCAAGTTAATCTCTTGAAACCTGGACCACTATATTAAGAAAATGATTCTAATTTACCATTATTAATTTGCATACATTTCATTTAAGCTGATACTTCATAAACACTATAAGACATGTTTTAATATGATTATTTTGACTCGTATTTTATATTCATATTTTTAACTGCCTATAAAATACTAAATTCTCAAGTTATTCTTTAACAATTATACATTATTAACTTACTACAATTTTTCAGATTGACGTATGTCAGATCACTCAAGGCATGCAGAAACATGAATTCACATTTCTACCACTTAAGAAAGTATCAACATCCTATGCTGAAAATGGACTAGAAGATACTGCTAATAATATTGGGTTTATGTAATGTGCGTGTAAGGGTTATTGAATATAATTGATAGTAAATTAATGGCAGTGAAACAATTGAGATTCGTTAATAATCTGAATAAAATTTTAGTTAACACCTTTGACTTGTAATTTTCATTCATAAGAGTTACCATTATTAACTTGCATACATTTCATTTGAGCTGATGCTTCATAAACACTATAAAACATGATTTTGTATGATAATTTTTACGAATATTAAAAATTCATTTTTTTAACTGTTTATAAAACACTCAATTCTCAAGTTAATCTCTTAAAACCTTGACCACTATATTAAGAAAATGATTCTAATTTACTATTATTAACTTCTATAGATATTATGTTAGCTGATTCTTCATAAATACTATAAAACATGTTTTTATATGATAAGTTTGAGAAATATTATGAATTCCTATTTTAATCTGCTTATAAAACAGTCAAATATTAAATGTATACACCAACAGAGGGCGTGAGCGTCGCCGTAGTAGGGACGACATCCGTCGGCCGAATCGCCTCAGAAAGAAACTAGATAGTTGTGTGGCGTTCACCGTACTGCTGTGTATCGTAACGGGTCGTTGTTTTTACTTAGATTTTGAGTCTACTCGTTATTTATTAATTAAGATTTTTGATATTATAAACGAATTGTTCATATTTTATGCCCGAAGTTAACACAAGTAACTGTCTTGATCCTTGACTACTAGATCAAGAAAATGATTCTAATTTATAATTTTTTTCATTTTACCTGATATTTTTACTTCATAAAAACTATAAAATATGATTTTATAAGTTAATTTTGACGAATAATACAACTTAACATTTTTTCGTATTGAAAAGGAGCGATTTTCAGTTGTTGTACAAATGTATTCTTTAGTTACACTCATAATACATTTGAATTCCTTCTACAAACCATTCTGGTACATTTGTACTATCTTTTATGGCTTATCATAATTATTATTTATTATCATCTGTTATCTATGTTTTGCAGTTCTACATTCGTTTTTGTATTTAAGTTTCAATTGTAAATTCCTTTCATGTATTTTGTATAAAAATGAAGTTTGTCTGTTAGTTTATGTTTTGATAGTTTCCTTTTCTGAATTACTCAGTGTTGTCCACGTACTAGTTGTTATATAAAAATTGTCGTTCTCCTTATGGTATCTAGTAGTGACATTTTGTCCTCCAACCATTATACATATTTAACTTACTATTTTTTTTTAGATGGCTGTACACCAGATATACTCAGGACATATTGAAACATGAATTACCATTTCTACCACATGGGAAAGTTTCAACATCCTACGTTGAAAATGGACTGGACGATCCTGATAATAATAATAGTTTTATGCATAGTACGAGTAATGGATATTGAATATAATTGATAGTCAATTAATAGTAGTGCAACAAAAAGTTAGTGTCATGAAATCCAGACCATTAGATTAAGTATATGATTCTTATTTACCATTTCCAACTTCCATATATATCATATAAGCTGATACTTCATAAACACTATAAAACATGTTTTTATATGATTATTTTGACTCGTATTTTAAATTCATATTTTTAACTGCTTATAAAACAGTGAATTCTCAAGTTAGTGTTATGAAAGTCAGACCATTAGATTAAGAAAATTATTCTAATTTACCATTATTAACTTGCATACATTTCATTTAAGCTGATAATTCAATAACGCTATAAAACATGATTTTATATGATAATTTTGACGAATATTAAAAATTCATTTTTTTAACTGTTTATAAAACACTCAATTCTCAAGTTAATCTCTTGAAACCTGGACCACTATATTAAGAAAATGATTCTAATTTACCATTATTAATTTGCATACATTTCATTTAAGCTGATACTTCATAAACACTATAAGACATGTTTTAATATGATTATTTTGACTCGTATTTTATATTCATATTTTTAACTGCCTATAAAATACTAAATTCTCAAGTTATTCTTTAACAATTATACATTATTAACTTACTACAATTTTTCAGATTGACGTATGTCAGATCACTCAAGGCATGCAGAAACATGAATTCACATTTCTACCACTTAAGAAAGTATCAACATCCTATGCTGAAAATGGACTAGAAGATACTGCTAATAATATTGGGTTTATGTAATGTGCGTGTAAGGGTTATTGAATATAATTGATAGTAAATTAATGGCAGTGAAACAATTGAGATTCGTTAATAATCTGAATAAAATTTTAGTTAACACCTTTGACTTGTAATTTTCATTCATAAGAGTTACCATTATTAACTTGCATACATTTCATTTGAGCTGATGCTTCATAAACACTATAAGACATGTTTTTATATGATTATTTTGACTCGAATTTTAAATTCATATTATTATCTGCTTATAAAACACACAATTCTCAAGTTAATCTCTTGAAACCTGGACCACTATATTAAGAAAATGATTCTAATTTACTATTATTAACTTCTATAGATATTATGTAAGCTGATTCTTCATAAACACTAAAAAACATGATTTTGTATGATAATTTTTACGAATATTAAAAATTCATTTTTTTAACTGTTTATAAAACACTCAATTCTCAAGTTAATCTCTTGAAACCTTGACCACTATATTAAGAAAATGATTCTAATTTACTATTATTAACTTTTATAGATATTAGGTAAGCTGATTCTTCATAAACACTATAAAACATTATTTTATATGATAATCTTTACGAATATTAAAAATTCAAATTATTATCTGCTTATAAAACACACAATTCTCAAGTTAATCTCTTGAAACCTTGACCACTATATTAAGAAAATGATTCTAATTTACTATTATTAACTTCTATAGATATTATGTTAGCTGATTCTTCATAAATACTATAAAACATGTTTTTATATGATAAGTTTGAGAAATATTATGAATTCCTATTTTAATCTGCTTATAAAACAGTCAAATATTAAATGTATACACCAACAGAGGGCGTGAGCGTCGCCGTAGTAGGGACGACATCCGTCGGCCGAATCGCCTCAGAAAGAAACTAGATAGTTGTGTGGCGTTCACCGTACTGCTGTGTATCGTAACGGGTCGTTGTTTTTACTTAGATTTTGAGTCTACTCGTTATTTATTAATTAAGATTTTTGATATTATAAACGAATTGTTCATATTTTATGCCCGAAGTTAACACAAGTAACTGTCTTGATCCTTGACTACTAGATCAAGAAAATGATTCTAATTTATAATTTTTTTCATTTTACCTGATATTTTTACTTCATAAAAACTATAAAATATGATTTTATAAGTTAATTTTGACGAATAATACAACTTAACATTTTTTCGTATTGAAAAGGAGCGATTTTCAGTTGTTGTACAAATGTATTCTTTAGTTACACTCATAATACATTTGAATTCCTTCTACAAACCATTCTGGTACATTTGTACTATCTTTTATGGCTTATCATAATTATTATTTATTATCATCTGTTATCTATGTTTTGCAGTTCTACATTCGTTTTTGTATTTAAGTTTCAATTGTAAATTCCTTTCATGTATTTTGTATAAAAATGAAGTTTGTCTGTTAGTTTATGTTTTGATAATTTCCTTTTCTGAATTACTCAGTGTTGTCCACGTACTAGTTGTTATATAAAAATTGTCGTTCTCCTTATGGTATCTAGTAGTGACATTTTGTCCTCCAACCATTATACATATTTAACTTACTATTTTTTTTTAGATGGCTGTACACCAGATATACTCAGGACATATTGAAACATAAATTACCATTTCTACCACATGGGAAAGTTTCAACATCCTACGTTGAAAATGGACTGGACGATCCTGATAATAATAATAGTTTTATGCATAGTACGAGTAATGGATATTGAATATAATTGATAGTCAATTAATAGTAGTGTAACAAAAAGTTAGTGTCATGAAATCCAGACCATTAGATTAAGTATATGATTCTTATTTACCATTTCCAACTTCCATATATATCATATAAGCTGATACTTCATAAACACTATAAAACATGTTTTTATATGATTATTTTGACTCGTATTTTAAATTCATATTTTTAACTGCTTATAAAACAGTGAATTCTCAAGTTAGTGTTATGAAAGTCAGACCATTAGATTAAGAAAATTATTCTAATTTACCATTATTAACTAGCATACATTTCATTTAAGCTGATAATTCAATAACGCTATAAAACATGATTTTATATGATAATTTTGACGAATATTAAAAATTCATTTTTTTAACTGTTTATAAAACACTCAATTCTCAAGTTAATCTCTTGAAACCTGGACCACTATATTAAGAAAATGATTCTAATTTACCATTATTAATTTGCATACATTTCATTTAAGCTGATACTTCATAAACACTATAAGACATGTTTTAATATGATTATTTTGACTCGTATTTTATATTCATATTTTTAACTGCCTATAAAATACTAAATTCTCAAGTTATTCTTTAACAATTATACATTATTAACTTACTACAATTTTTCAGATTGACGTATGTCAGATCACTCAAGGCATGCAGAAACATGAATTCACATTTCTACCACTTAAGAAAGTATCAACATCCTATGCTGAAAATGGACTAGAAGATACTGCTAATAATATTGGGTTTATGTAATGTGCGTGTAAGGGTTATTGAATATAATTGATAGTAAATTAATGGCAGTGAAACAATTGAGATTCGTTAATAATCTGAATAAAATTTTAGTTAACACCTTTGACTTGTAATTTTCATTCATAAGAGTTACCATTATTAACTTGCATACATTTCATTTGAGCTGATGCTTCATAAACACTATAAAACATGATTTTGTATGATAATTTTTACGAATATTAAAAATTCATTTTTTTAACTGTTTATAAAACACTCAATTCTCAAGTTAATCTCTTAAAACCTTGACCACTATATTAAGAAAATGATTCTAATTTACTATTATTAACTTCTATAGATATTATGTTAGCTGATTCTTCATAAATACTATAAAACATGTTTTTATATGATAAGTTTGAGAAATATTATGAATTCCTATTTTAATCTGCTTATAAAACAGTCAAATATTAAATGTATACACCAACAGAGGGCGTGAGCGTCGCCGTAGTAGGGACGACATCCGTCGGCCGAATCGCCTCAGAAAGAAACTAGATAGTTGTGTGGCGTTCACCGTACTGCTGTGTATCGTAACGGGTCGTTGTTTTTACTTAGATTTTGAGTCTACTCGTTATTTATTAATTAAGATTTTTGATATTATAAACGAATTGTTCATATTTTATGCCCGAAGTTAACACAAGTAACTGTCTTGATCCTTGACTACTAGATCAAGAAAATGATTCTAATTTATAATTTTTTTCATTTTACCTGATATTTTTACTTCATAAAAACTATAAAATATGATTTTATAAGTTAATTTTGACGAATAATACAACTTAACATTTTTTCGTATTGAAAAGGAGCGATTTTCAGTTGTTGTACAAATGTATTCTTTAGTTACACTCATAATACATTTGAATTCCTTCTACAAACCATTCTGGTACATTTGTACTATCTTTTATGGCTTATCATAATTATTATTTATTATCATCTGTTATCTATGTTTTGCAGTTCTACATTCGTTTTTGTATTTAAGTTTCAATTGTAAATTCCTTTCATGTATTTTGTATAAAAATGAAGTTTGTCTGTTAGTTTATGTTTTGATAATTTCCTTTTCTGAATTACTCAGTGTTGTCCACGTACTAGTTGTTATATAAAAATTGTCGTTCTCCTTATGGTATCTAGTAGTGACATTTTGTCCTCCAACCATTATACATATTTAACTTACTATTTTTTTTTAGATGGCTGTACACCAGATATACTCAGGACATATTGAAACATAAATTACCATTTCTACCACATGGGAAAGTTTCAACATCCTACGTTGAAAATGGACTGGACGATCCTGATAATAATAATAGTTTTATGCATAGTACGAGTAATGGATATTGAATATAATTGATAGTCAATTAATAGTAGTGTAACAAAAAGTTAGTGTCATGAAATCCAGACCATTAGATTAAGTATATGATTCTTATTTACCATTTCCAACTTCCATATATATCATATAAGCTGATACTTCATAAACACTATAAAACATGTTTTTATATGATTATTTTGACTCGTATTTTAAATTCATATTTTTAACTGCTTATAAAACAGTGAATTCTCAAGTTAGTGTTATGAAAGTCAGACCATTAGATTAAGAAAATTATTCTAATTTACCATTATTAACTAGCATACATTTCATTTAAGCTGATAATTCAATAACGCTATAAAACATGATTTTATATGATAATTTTGACGAATATTAAAAATTCATTTTTTTAACTGTTTATAAAACACTCAATTCTCAAGTTAATCTCTTGAAACCTGGACCACTATATTAAGAAAATGATTCTAATTTACCATTATTAATTTGCATACATTTCATTTAAGCTGATACTTCATAAACACTATAAGACATGTTTTAATATGATTATTTTGACTCGTATTTTATATTCATATTTTTAACTGCCTATAAAATACTAAATTCTCAAGTTATTCTTTAACAATTATACATTATTAACTTACTACAATTTTTCAGATTGACGTATGTCAGATCACTCAAGGCATGCAGAAACATGAATTCACATTTCTACCACTTAAGAAAGTATCAACATCCTATGCTGAAAATGGACTAGAAGATACTGCTAATAATATTGGGTTTATGTAATGTGCGTGTAAGGGTTATTGAATATAATTGATAGTAAATTAATGGCAGTGAAACAATTGAGATTCGTTAATAATCTGAATAAAATTTTAGTTAACACCTTTGACTTGTAATTTTCATTCATAAGAGTTACCATTATTAACTTGCATACATTTCATTTGAGCTGATGCTTCATAAACACTATAAAACATGATTTTGTATGATAATTTTTACGAATATTAAAAATTCATTTTTTTAACTGTTTATAAAACACTCAATTCTCAAGTTAATCTCTTAAAACCTTGACCACTATATTAAGAAAATGATTCTAATTTACTATTATTAACTTCTATAGATATTATGTTAGCTGATTCTTCATAAATACTATAAAACATGTTTTTATATGATAAGTTTGAGAAATATTATGAATTCCTATTTTAATCTGCTTATAAAACAGTCAAATATTAAATGTATACACCAACAGAGGGCGTGAGCGTCGCCGTAGTAGGGACGACATCCGTCGGCCGAATCGCCTCAGAAAGAAACTAGATAGTTGTGTGGCGTTCACCGTACTGCTGTGTATCGTAACGGGTCGTTGTTTTTACTTAGATTTTGAGTCTACTCGTTATTTATTAATTAAGATTTTTGATATTATAAACGAATTGTTCATATTTTATGCCCGAAGTTAACACAAGTAACTGTCTTGATCCTTGACTACTAGATCAAGAAAATGATTCTAATTTATAATTTTTTTCATTTTACCTGATATTTTTACTTCATAAAAACTATAAAATATGATTTTATAAGTTAATTTTGACGAATAATACAACTTAACATTTTTTCGTATTGAAAAGGAGCGATTTTCAGTTGTTGTACAAATGTATTCTTTAGTTACACTCATAATACATTTGAATTCCTTCTACAAACCATTCTGGTACATTTGTACTATCTTTTATGGCTTATCATAATTATTATTTATTATCATCTGTTATCTATGTTTTGCAGTTCTACATTCGTTTTTGTATTTAAGTTTCAATTGTAAATTCCTTTCATGTATTTTGTATAAAAATGAAGTTTGTCTGTTAGTTTATGTTTTGATAGTTTCCTTTTCTGAATTACTCAGTGTTGTCCACGTACTAGTTGTTATATAAAAATTGTCGTTCTCCTTATGGTATCTAGTAGTGACATTTTGTCCTCCAACCATTATACATATTTAACTTACTATTTTTTTTTAGATGGCTGTACACCAGATATACTCAGGACATATTGAAACATGAATTACCATTTCTACCACATGGGAAAGTTTCAACATCCTACGTTGAAAATGGACTGGACGATCCTGATAATAATAATAGTTTTATGCATAGTACGAGTAATGGATATTGAATATAATTGATAGTCAATTAATAGTAGTGCAACAAAAAGTTAGTGTCATGAAATCCAGACCATTAGATTAAGTATATGATTCTTATTTACCATTTCCAACTTCCATATATATCATATAAGCTGATACTTCATAAACACTATAAAACATGTTTTTATATGATTATTTTGACTCGTATTTTAAATTCATATTTTTAACTGCTTATAAAACAGTGAATTCTCAAGTTAGTGTTATGAAAGTCAGACCATTAGATTAAGAAAATTATTCTAATTTACCATTATTAACTTGCATACATTTCATTTAAGCTGATAATTCAATAACGCTATAAAACATGATTTTATATGATAATTTTGACGAATATTAAAAATTCATTTTTTTAACTGTTTATAAAACACTCAATTCTCAAGTTAATCTCTTGAAACCTGGACCACTATATTAAGAAAATGATTCTAATTTACCATTATTAATTTGCATACATTTCATTTAAGCTGATACTTCATAAACACTATAAGACATGTTTTAATATGATTATTTTGACTCGTATTTTATATTCATATTTTTAACTGCCTATAAAATACTAAATTCTCAAGTTATTCTTTAACAATTATACATTATTAACTTACTACAATTTTTCAGATTGACGTATGTCAGATCACTCAAGGCATGCAGAAACATGAATTCACATTTCTACCACTTAAGAAAGTATCAACATCCTATGCTGAAAATGGACTAGAAGATACTGCTAATAATATTGGGTTTATGTAATGTGCGTGTAAGGGTTATTGAATATAATTGATAGTAAATTAATGGCAGTGAAACAATTGAGATTCGTTAATAATCTGAATAAAATTTTAGTTAACACCTTTGACTTGTAATTTTCATTCATAAGAGTTACCATTATTAACTTGCATACATTTCATTTGAGCTGATGCTTCATAAACACTATAAGACATGTTTTTATATGATTATTTTGACTCGAATTTTAAATTCATATTATTATCTGCTTATAAAACACACAATTCTCAAGTTAATCTCTTGAAACCTGGACCACTATATTAAGAAAATGATTCTAATTTACTATTATTAACTTCTATAGATATTATGTAAGCTGATTCTTCATAAACACTAAAAAACATGATTTTGTATGATAATTTTTACGAATATTAAAAATTCATTTTTTTAACTGTTTATAAAACACTCAATTCTCAAGTTAATCTCTTGAAACCTTGACCACTATATTAAGAAAATGATTCTAATTTACTATTATTAACTTTTATAGATATTAGGTAAGCTGATTCTTCATAAACACTATAAAACATTATTTTATATGATAATCTTTACGAATATTAAAAATTCAAATTATTATCTGCTTATAAAACACACAATTCTCAAGTTAATCTCTTGAAACCTTGACCACTATATTAAGAAAATGATTCTAATTTACTATTATTAACTTCTATAGATATTATGTTAGCTGATTCTTCATAAATACTATAAAACATGTTTTTATATGATAAGTTTGAGAAATATTATGAATTCCTATTTTAATCTGCTTATAAAACAGTCAAATATTAAATGTATACACCAACAGAGGGCGTGAGCGTCGCCGTAGTAGGGACGACATCCGTCGGCCGAATCGCCTCAGAAAGAAACTAGATAGTTGTGTGGCGTTCACCGTACTGCTGTGTATCGTAACGGGTCGTTGTTTTTACTTAGATTTTGAGTCTACTCGTTATTTATTAATTAAGATTTTTGATATTATAAACGAATTGTTCATATTTTATGCCCGAAGTTAACACAAGTAACTGTCTTGATCCTTGACTACTAGATCAAGAAAATGATTCTAATTTATAATTTTTTTCATTTTACCTGATATTTTTACTTCATAAAAACTATAAAATATGATTTTATAAGTTAATTTTGACGAATAATACAACTTAACATTTTTTCGTATTGAAAAGGAGCGATTTTCAGTTGTTGTACAAATGTATTCTTTAGTTACACTCATAATACATTTGAATTCCTTCTACAAACCATTCTGGTACATTTGTACTATCTTTTATGGCTTATCATAATTATTATTTATTATCATCTGTTATCTATGTTTTGCAGTTCTACATTCGTTTTTGTATTTAAGTTTCAATTGTAAATTCCTTTCATGTATTTTGTATAAAAATGAAGTTTGTCTGTTAGTTTATGTTTTGATAGTTTCCTTTTCTGAATTACTCAGTGTTGTCCACGTACTAGTTGTTATATAAAAATTGTCGTTCTCCTTATGGTATCTAGTAGTGACATTTTGTCCTCCAACCATTATACATATTTAACTTACTATTTTTTTTTAGATGGCTGTACACCAGATATACTCAGGACATATTGAAACATGAATTACCATTTCTACCACATGGGAAAGTTTCAACATCCTACGTTGAAAATGGACTGGACGATCCTGATAATAATAATAGTTTTATGCATAGTACGAGTAATGGATATTGAATATAATTGATAGTCAATTAATAGTAGTGCAACAAAAAGTTAGTGTCATGAAATCCAGACCATTAGATTAAGTATATGATTCTTATTTACCATTTCCAACTTCCATATATATCATATAAGCTGATACTTCATAAACACTATAAAACATGTTTTTATATGATTATTTTGACTCGTATTTTAAATTCATATTTTTAACTGCTTATAAAACAGTGAATTCTCAAGTTAGTGTTATGAAAGTCAGACCATTAGATTAAGAAAATTATTCTAATTTACCATTATTAACTAGCATACATTTCATTTAAGCTGATAATTCAATAACGCTATAAAACATGATTTTATATGATAATTTTGACGAATATTAAAAATTCATTTTTTTAACTGTTTATAAAACACTCAATTCTCAAGTTAATCTCTTGAAACCTGGACCACTATATTAAGAAAATGATTCTAATTTACCATTATTAATTTGCATACATTTCATTTAAGCTGATACTTCATAAACACTATAAGACATGTTTTAATATGATTATTTTGACTCGTATTTTATATTCATATTTTTAACTGCCTATAAAATACTAAATTCTCAAGTTATTCTTTAACAATTATACATTATTAACTTACTACAATTTTTCAGATTGACGTATGTCAGATCACTCAAGGCATGCAGAAACATGAATTCACATTTCTACCACTTAAGAAAGTATCAACATCCTATGCTGAAAATGGACTAGAAGATACTGCTAATAATATTGGGTTTATGTAATGTGCGTGTAAGGGTTATTGAATATAATTGATAGTAAATTAATGGCAGTGAAACAATTGAGATTCGTTAATAATCTGAATAAAATTTTAGTTAACACCTTTGACTTGTAATTTTCATTCATAAGAGTTACCATTATTAACTTGCATACATTTCATTTGAGCTGATGCTTCATAAACACTATAAGACATGTTTTTATATGATTATTTTGACTCGAATTTTAAATTCATATTATTATCTGCTTATAAAACACACAATTCTCAAGTTAATCTCTTGAAACCTGGACCACTATATTAAGAAAATGATTCTAATTTACTATTATTAACTTCTATAGATATTATGTAAGCTGATTCTTCATAAACACTAAAAAACATGATTTTGTATGATAATTTTTACGAATATTAAAAATTCATTTTTTTAACTGTTTATAAAACACTCAATTCTCAAGTTAATCTCTTGAAACCTTGACCACTATATTAAGAAAATGATTCTAATTTACTATTATTAACTTTTATAGATATTAGGTAAGCTGATTCTTCATAAACACTATAAAACATTATTTTATATGATAATCTTTACGAATATTAAAAATTCAAATTATTATCTGCTTATAAAACACACAATTCTCAAGTTAATCTCTTGAAACCTGGACCACTATATTAAGAAAATGATTCTAATTTACTATTATTAACTTTTATAGATATTAGGTAAGCTGATTCTTCATAAATACTATAAAACATGTTTTTATATGATAAGTTTGAGAAATATTATGAATTCCTATTTTAATCTGCTTATAAAACAGTCAAATATTAAATGTATACACCAACAGAGGGCGTGAGCGTCGCCGTAGTAGGGACGACATCCGTCGGCCGAATCGCCTCAGAAAGAAACTAGATAGTAGTGTGGCGTTCACCGTACTGCTGTGTATCGTAACGGGTCGTTGTTTTTACTTAGATTTTGAGTCTACTCGTTATTTATTAATTAAGATTTTTGATATTATAAACGAATTGTTCATATTTTATGCCCGAAGTTAACACAAGTAACTGTCTTGATCCTTGACTACTAGATCAAGAAAATGATTCTAATTTATAATTTTTTTCATTTTACCTGATATTTTTACTTCATAAAAACTATAAAATATGATTTTATAAGTTAATTTTGACGAATAATACAACTTAACATTTTTTCGTATTGAAAAGGAGCGATTTTCAGTTGTTGTACAAATGTATTCTTTAGTTACACTCATAATACATTTGAATTCCTTCTACAAACCATTCTGGTACATTTGTACTATCTTTTATGGCTTATCATAATTATTATTTATTATCATCTGTTATCTATGTTTTGCAGTTCTACATTCGTTTTTGTATTTAAGTTTCAATTGTAAATTCCTTTCATGTATTTTGTATAAAAATGAAGTTTGTCTGTTAGTTTATGTTTTGATAGTTTCCTTTTCTGAATTACTCAGTGTTGTCCACGTACTAGTTGTTATATAAAAATTGTCGTTCTCCTTATGGTATCTAGTAGTGACATTTTGTCCTCCAACCATTATACATATTTAACTTACTATTTTTTTTTAGATGGCTGTACACCAGATATACTCAGGACATATTGAAACATGAATTACCATTTCTACCACATGGGAAAGTTTCAACATCCTACGTTGAAAATGGACTGGACGATCCTGATAATAATAATAGTTTTATGCATAGTACGAGTAATGGATATTGAATATAATTGATAGTCAATTAATAGTAGTGCAACAAAAAGTTAGTGTCATGAAATCCAGACCATTAGATTAAGTATATGATTCTTATTTACCATTTCCAACTTCCATATATATCATATAAGCTGATACTTCATAAACACTATAAAACATGTTTTTATATGATTATTTTGACTCGTATTTTAAATTCATATTTTTAACTGCTTATAAAACAGTGAATTCTCAAGTTAGTGTTATGAAAGTCAGACCATTAGATTAAGAAAATTATTCTAATTTACCATTATTAACTAGCATACATTTCATTTAAGCTGATAATTCAATAACGCTATAAAACATGATTTTATATGATAATTTTGACGAATATTAAAAATTCATTTTTTTAACTGTTTATAAAACACTCAATTCTCAAGTTAATCTCTTGAAACCTGGACCACTATATTAAGAAAATGATTCTAATTTACCATTATTAATTTGCATACATTTCATTTAAGCTGATACTTCATAAACACTATAAGACATGTTTTAATATGATTATTTTGACTCGTATTTTATATTCATATTTTTAACTGCCTATATACTAAATTCTCAAGTTATTCTTTAACAATTATACATTATTAACTTACTACAATTTTTCAGATTGACGTATGTCAGATCACTCAAGGCATGCAGAAACATGAATTCACATTTCTACCACTTAAGAAAGTATCAACATCCTATGCTGAAAATGGACTAGAAGATACTGCTAATAATATTGGGTTTATGTAATGTGCGTGTAAGGGTTATTGAATATAATTGATAGTAAATTAATGGCAGTGAAACAATTGAGATTCGTTAATAATCTGAATAAAATTTTAGTTAACACCTTTGACTTGTAATTTTCATTCATAAGAGTTACCATTATTAACTTGCATACATTTCATTTGAGCTGATGCTTCATAAACACTATAAGACATGTTTTTATATGATTATTTTGACTCGAATTTTAAATTCATATTATTATCTGCTTATAAAACACACAATTCTCAAGTTAATCTCTTGAAACCTGGACCACTATATTAAGAAAATGATTCTAATTTACTATTATTAACTTCTATAGATATTATGTAAGCTGATTCTTCATAAACACTATAAAACATTATTTTATATGATAATCTTTACGAATATTAAAAATTCAAATTATTATCTGCTTATAAAACACACAATTCTCAAGTTAATCTCTTGAAACCTGGACCACTATATTAAGAAAATGATTCTAATTTACTATTATTAAGTTCTATAGATATTATGTAAGCTGATTCTTCATAAACACTATAAAACATGATTTTGTATGATAATTTTGACGAATATTAAAAATTCAATTTTTTAACTGTTTATAAAACACACAATTCTCAAGTTAATCTCTTGAAACCTGGACCACTATATTAAGAAAATGATTCTAATTTACTATTATTAAGTTCTATAGATATTATGTAAGCTGATTCTTCATAAACACTATAAAACATGATTTTGTATGATAATTTTTACGAATATTAAAAATTCATTTTTTTAACTGTTTATAAAACACTCAATTCTCAAGTTAATCTCTTAAAACCTTGACCACTATATTAAGAAAATGATTCTAATTTACTATTATTAACTTCTATAGATATTATGTTAGCTGATTCTTCATAAATACTATAAAACATGTTTTTATATGATAAGTTTGAGAAATATTATGAATTCCTATTTTAATCTGCTTATAAAACAGTCAAATATTAAATGTATACACCAACAGAGGGCGTGAGCGTCGCCGTAGTAGGGACGACATCCGTCGGCCGAATCGCCTCAGAAAGAAACTAGATAGTTGTGTGGCGTTCACCGTACTGCTGTGTATCGTAACGGGTCGTTGTTTTTACTTAGATTTTGAGTCTACTCGTTATTTATTAATTAAGATTTTTGATATTATAAACGAATTGTTCATATTTTATGCCCGAAGTTAACACAAGTAACTGTCTTGATCCTTGACTACTAGATCAAGAAAATGATTCTAATTTATAATTTTTTTCATTTTACCTGATATTTTTACTTCATAAAAACTATAAAATATGATTTTATAAGTTAATTTTGACGAATAATACAACTTAACATTTTTTCGTATTGAAAAGGAGCGATTTTCAGTTGTTGTACAAATGTATTCTTTAGTTACACTCATAATACATTTGAATTCCTTCTACAAACCATTCTGGTACATTTGTACTATCTTTTATGGCTTATCATAATTATTATTTATTATCATCTGTTATCTATGTTTTGCAGTTCTACATTCGTTTTTGTATTTAAGTTTCAATTGTAAATTCCTTTCATGTATTTTGTATAAAAATGAAGTTTGTCTGTTAGTTTATGTTTTGATAATTTCCTTTTCTGAATTACTCAGTGTTGTCCACGTACTAGTTGTTATATAAAAATTGTCGTTCTCCTTATGGTATCTAGTAGTGACATTTTGTCCTCCAACCATTATACATATTTAACTTACTATTTTTTTTTAGATGGCTGTACACCAGATATACTCAGGACATATTGAAACATAAATTACCATTTCTACCACATGGGAAAGTTTCAACATCCTACGTTGAAAATGGACTGGACGATCCTGATAATAATAATAGTTTTATGCATAGTACGAGTAATGGATATTGAATATAATTGATAGTCAATTAATAGTAGTGTAACAAAAAGTTAGTGTCATGAAATCCAGACCATTAGATTAAGTATATGATTCTTATTTACCATTTCCAACTTCCATATATATCATATAAGCTGATACTTCATAAACACTATAAAACATGTTTTTATATGATTATTTTGACTCGTATTTTAAATTCATATTTTTAACTGCTTATAAAACAGTGAATTCTCAAGTTAGTGTTATGAAAGTCAGACCATTAGATTAAGAAAATTATTCTAATTTACCATTATTAACTAGCATACATTTCATTTAAGCTGATAATTCAATAACGCTATAAAACATGATTTTATATGATAATTTTGACGAATATTAAAAATTCATTTTTTTAACTGTTTATAAAACACTCAATTCTCAAGTTAATCTCTTGAAACCTGGACCACTATATTAAGAAAATGATTCTAATTTACCATTATTAATTTGCATACATTTCATTTAAGCTGATACTTCATAAACACTATAAGACATGTTTTAATATGATTATTTTGACTCGTATTTTATATTCATATTTTTAACTGCCTATAAAATACTAAATTCTCAAGTTATTCTTTAACAATTATACATTATTAACTTACTACAATTTTTCAGATTGACGTATGTCAGATCACTCAAGGCATGCAGAAACATGAATTCACATTTCTACCACTTAAGAAAGTATCAACATCCTATGCTGAAAATGGACTAGAAGATACTGCTAATAATATTGGGTTTATGTAATGTGCGTGTAAGGGTTATTGAATATAATTGATAGTAAATTAATGGCAGTGAAACAATTGAGATTCGTTAATAATCTGAATAAAATTTTAGTTAACACCTTTGACTTGTAATTTTCATTCATAAGAGTTACCATTATTAACTTGCATACATTTCATTTGAGCTGATGCTTCATAAACACTATAAAACATGATTTTGTATGATAATTTTTACGAATATTAAAAATTCATTTTTTTAACTGTTTATAAAACACTCAATTCTCAAGTTAATCTCTTAAAACCTTGACCACTATATTAAGAAAATGATTCTAATTTACTATTATTAACTTCTATAGATATTATGTTAGCTGATTCTTCATAAATACTATAAAACATGTTTTTATATGATAAGTTTGAGAAATATTATGAATTCCTATTTTAATCTGCTTATAAAACAGTCAAATATTAAATGTATACACCAACAGAGGGCGTGAGCGTCGCCGTAGTAGGGACGACATCCGTCGGCCGAATCGCCTCAGAAAGAAACTAGATAGTTGTGTGGCGTTCACCGTACTGCTGTGTATCGTAACGGGTCGTTGTTTTTACTTAGATTTTGAGTCTACTCGTTATTTATTAATTAAGATTTTTGATATTATAAACGAATTGTTCATATTTTATGCCCGAAGTTAACACAAGTAACTGTCTTGATCCTTGACTACTAGATCAAGAAAATGATTCTAATTTATAATTTTTTTCATTTTACCTGATATTTTTACTTCATAAAAACTATAAAATATGATTTTATAAGTTAATTTTGACGAATAATACAACTTAACATTTTTTCGTATTGAAAAGGAGCGATTTTCAGTTGTTGTACAAATGTATTCTTTAGTTACACTCATAATACATTTGAATTCCTTCTACAAACCATTCTGGTACATTTGTACTATCTTTTATGGCTTATCATAATTATTATTTATTATCATCTGTTATCTATGTTTTGCAGTTCTACATTCGTTTTTGTATTTAAGTTTCAATTGTAAATTCCTTTCATGTATTTTGTATAAAAATGAAGTTTGTCTGTTAGTTTATGTTTTGATAGTTTCCTTTTCTGAATTACTCAGTGTTGTCCACGTACTAGTTGTTATATAAAAATTGTCGTTCTCCTTATGGTATCTAGTAGTGACATTTTGTCCTCCAACCATTATACATATTTAACTTACTATTTTTTTTTAGATGGCTGTACACCAGATATACTCAGGACATATTGAAACATGAATTACCATTTCTACCACATGGGAAAGTTTCAACATCCTACGTTGAAAATGGACTGGACGATCCTGATAATAATAATAGTTTTATGCATAGTACGAGTAATGGATATTGAATATAATTGATAGTCAATTAATAGTAGTGCAACAAAAAGTTAGTGTCATGAAATCCAGACCATTAGATTAAGTATATGATTCTTATTTACCATTTCCAACTTCCATATATATCATATAAGCTGATACTTCATAAACACTATAAAACATGTTTTTATATGATTATTTTGACTCGTATTTTAAATTCATATTTTTAACTGCTTATAAAACAGTGAATTCTCAAGTTAGTGTTATGAAAGTCAGACCATTAGATTAAGAAAATTATTCTAATTTACCATTATTAACTAGCATACATTTCATTTAAGCTGATAATTCAATAACGCTATAAAACATGATTTTATATGATAATTTTGACGAATATTAAAAATTCATTTTTTTAACTGTTTATAAAACACTCAATTCTCAAGTTAATCTCTTGAAACCTGGACCACTATATTAAGAAAATGATTCTAATTTACCATTATTAATTTGCATACATTTCATTTAAGCTGATACTTCATAAACACTATAAGACATGTTTTAATATGATTATTTTGACTCGTATTTTATATTCATATTTTTAACTGCCTATAAAATACTAAATTCTCAAGTTATTCTTTAACAATTATACATTATTAACTTACTACAATTTTTCAGATTGACGTATGTCAGATCACTCAAGGCATGCAGAAACATGAATTCACATTTCTACCACTTAAGAAAGTATCAACATCCTATGCTGAAAATGGACTAGAAGATACTGCTAATAATATTGGGTTTATGTAATGTGCGTGTAAGGGTTATTGAATATAATTGATAGTAAATTAATGGCAGTGAAACAATTGAGATTCGTTAATAATCTGAATAAAATTTTAGTTAACACCTTTGACTTGTAATTTTCATTCATAAGAGTTACCATTATTAACTTGCATACATTTCATTTGAGCTGATGCTTCATAAACACTATAAGACATGTTTTTATATGATTATTTTGACTCGAATTTTAAATTCATATTATTATCTGCTTATAAAACACACAATTCTCAAGTTAATCTCTTGAAACCTGGACCACTATATTAAGAAAATGATTCTAATTTACTATTATTAACTTCTATAGATATTATGTAAGCTGATTCTTCATAAACACTAAAAAACATGATTTTGTATGATAATTTTTACGAATATTAAAAATTCATTTTTTTAACTGTTTATAAAACACTCAATTCTCAAGTTAATCTCTTGAAACCTTGACCACTATATTAAGAAAATGATTCTAATTTACTATTATTAACTTTTATAGATATTAGGTAAGCTGATTCTTCATAAACACTATAAAACATTATTTTATATGATAATCTTTACGAATATTAAAAATTCAAATTATTATCTGCTTATAAAACACACAATTCTCAAGTTAATCTCTTGAAACCTGGACCACTATATTAAGAAAATGATTCTAATTTACTATTATTAACTTTTATAGATATTAGGTAAGCTGATTCTTCATAAACACTATAAAAAATTATTTTATATGATAATCTTTACGAATATTAAAAATTCAAATTATTATCTGCTTATAAAACACACAATTCTCAAGTTAATCTCTTGAAACCTGGACCACTATATTAAGAAAATGATTCTAATTTACTATTATTAACTTTTATAGATATTAGGTAAGCTGATTCTTCATAAACACTATAAAACATTATTTTATATGATAATCTTTACGAATATTAAAAATTCAAATTATTATCTGCTTATAAAACACACAATTCTCAAGTTAATCTCTTGAAACCTGGACCACTATATTAAGAAAATGATTCTAATTTACTATTATTAACTTCTATAGATATTTTGTAAGCTGATTCTTCATAAACACTATAAAACATGATTTTGTATGATAATTTTGACGAATATTAAAAATTCAATTTTTTAACTGTTTATAAAACACACAATTCTCAAGTTAATCTCTTGAAACCTTGACCACTATATTAAGAAAATGATTCTAATTTACTATTATTAACTTCTATAGATATTATGTTAGCTGATTCTTCATAAATACTATAAAACATGTTTTTATATGATAAGTTTGAGAAATATTATGAATTCCTATTTTAATCTGCTTATAAAACAGTCAAATATTAAATGTATACACCAACAGAGGGCGTGAGCGTCGCCGTAGTAGGGACGACATCCGTCGGCCGAATCGCCTCAGAAAGAAACTAGATAGTTGTGTGGCGTTCACCGTACTGCTGTGTATCGTAACGGGTCGTTGTTTTTACTTAGATTTTGAGTCTACTCGTTATTTATTAATTAAGATTTTTGATATTATAAACGAATTGTTCATATTTTATGCCCGAAGTTAACACAAGTAACTGTCTTGATCCTTGACTACTAAATCAAGAAAATGATTCTAATTTATAATTTTTTTCATTTTACCTGATATTTTTACTTCATAAAAACTATAAAATATGATTTTATAAGTTAATTTTGACGAATAATACAACTTAACATTTTTTCGTATTGAAAAGGAGCGATTATCAGTTGTTGTACAAATGTATTCTTTAGTTACACTCATAATACATTTGAATTCCTTCTACAAACCATTCTGGTACATTTGTACTATCTTTTATGGCTTATCATAATTATTATTTATTATCATCTGTTATCTATGTTTTGCAGTTCTACATTCGTTTTTGTATTTAAGTTTCAATTGTAAATTCCTTTCATGTATTTTGTATAAAAATGAAGTTTGTCTGTTAGTTTATGTTTTGATAGTTTCCTTTTCTGAATTACTCAGTGTTGTCCACGTACTAGTTGTTATATAAAAATTGTCGTTCTCCTTATGGTATCTAGTAGCGACATTTTGTCCTCCAACCATTATACATATTTAACTTACTATTTTTTTTTAGATGGCTGTACACCAGATATACTCAGGACATATTGAAACATAAATTACCATTTCTACCACATGGGAAAGTTTCAACATCCTACGTTGAAAATGGACTGGACGATCCTGATAATAATAATAGTTTTATGCATAGTACGAGTAATGGATATTGAATATAATTGATAGTCAATTAATAGTAGTGTAACAAAAAGTTAGTGTCATGAAATCCAGACCATTAGATTAAGTATATGATTCTTATTTACCATTTCCAACTTCCATATATATCATATAAGCTGATACTTCATAAACACTATAAAACATGTTTTTATATGATTATTTTGACTCGTATTTTAAATTCATATTTTTAACTGCTTATAAAACAGTGAATTCTCAAGTTAGTGTTATGAAAGTCAGACCATTAGATTAAGAAAATTATTCTAATTTACCATTATTAACTAGCATACATTTCATTTAAGCTGATAATTCAATAACGCTATAAAACATGATTTTATATGATAATTTTGACGAATATTAAAAATTCATTTTTTTAACTGTTTATAAAACACTCAATTCTCAAGTTAATCTCTTGAAACCTGGACCACTATATTAAGAAAATGATTCTAATTTACTATTATTAACTTTTATAGATATTAGGTAAGCTGATTCTTCATAAATACTATAAAACATGTTTTTATATGATAAGTTTGAGAAATATTATGAATTCCTATTTTAATCTGCTTATAAAACAGTCAAATATTAAATGTATACACCAACAGAGGGCGTGAGCGTCGCCGTAGTAGGGACGACATCCGTCGGCCGAATCGCCTCAGAAAGAAACTAGATAGTAGTGTGGCGTTCACCGTACTGCTGTGTATCGTAACGGGTCGTTGTTTTTACTTAGATTTTGAGTCTACTCGTTATTTATTAATTAAGATTTTTGATATTATAAACGAATTGTTCATATTTTATGCCCGAAGTTAACACAAGTAACTGTCTTGATCCTTGACTACTAGATCAAGAAAATGATTCTAATTTATAATTTTTTTCATTTTACCTGATATTTTTACTTCATAAAAACTATAAAATATGATTTTATAAGTTAATTTTGACGAATAATACAACTTAACATTTTTTCGTATTGAAAAGGAGCGATTTTCAGTTGTTGTACAAATGTATTCTTTAGTTACACTCATAATACATTTGAATTCCTTCTACAAACCATTCTGGTACATTTGTACTATCTTTTATGGCTTATCATAATTATTATTTATTATCATCTGTTATCTATGTTTTGCAGTTCTACATTCGTTTTTGTATTTAAGTTTCAATTGTAAATTCCTTTCATGTATTTTGTATAAAAATGAAGTTTGTCTGTTAGTTTATGTTTTGATAGTTTCCTTTTCTGAATTACTCAGTGTTGTCCACGTACTAGTTGTTATATAAAAATTGTCGTTCTCCTTATGGTATCTAGTAGTGACATTTTGTCCTCCAACCATTATACATATTTAACTTACTATTTTTTTTTAGATGGCTGTACACCAGATATACTCAGGACATATTGAAACATGAATTACCATTTCTACCACATGGGAAAGTTTCAACATCCTACGTTGAAAATGGACTGGACGATCCTGATAATAATAATAGTTTTATGCATAGTACGAGTAATGGATATTGAATATAATTGATAGTCAATTAATAGTAGTGCAACAAAAAGTTAGTGTCATGAAATCCAGACCATTAGATTAAGTATATGATTCTTATTTACCATTTCCAACTTCCATATATATCATATAAGCTGATACTTCATAAACACTATAAAACATGTTTTTATATGATTATTTTGACTCGTATTTTAAATTCATATTTTTAACTGCTTATAAAACAGTGAATTCTCAAGTTAGTGTTATGAAAGTCAGACCATTAGATTAAGAAAATTATTCTAATTTACCATTATTAACTAGCATACATTTCATTTAAGCTGATAATTCAATAACGCTATAAAACATGATTTTATATGATAATTTTGACGAATATTAAAAATTCATTTTTTTAACTGTTTATAAAACACTCAATTCTCAAGTTAATCTCTTGAAACCTGGACCACTATATTAAGAAAATGATTCTAATTTACCATTATTAATTTGCATACATTTCATTTAAGCTGATACTTCATAAACACTATAAGACATGTTTTAATATGATTATTTTGACTCGTATTTTATATTCATATTTTTAACTGCCTATAAAATACTAAATTCTCAAGTTATTCTTTAACAATTATACATTATTAACTTACTACAATTTTTCAGATTGACGTATGTCAGATCACTCAAGGCATGCAGAAACATGAATTCACATTTCTACCACTTAAGAAAGTATCAACATCCTATGCTGAAAATGGACTAGAAGATACTGCTAATAATATTGGGTTTATGTAATGTGCGTGTAAGGGTTATTGAATATAATTGATAGTAAATTAATGGCAGTGAAACAATTGAGATTCGTTAATAATCTGAATAAAATTTTAGTTAACACCTTTGACTTGTAATTTTCATTCATAAGAGTTACCATTATTAACTTGCATACATTTCATTTGAGCTGATGCTTCATAAACACTATAAGACATGTTTTTATATGATTATTTTGACTCGAATTTTAAATTCATATTATTATCTGCTTATAAAACACACAATTCTCAAGTTAATCTCTTGAAACCTGGACCACTATATTAAGAAAATGATTCTAATTTACTATTATTAACTTCTATAGATATTATGTAAGCTGATTCTTCATAAACACTAAAAAACATGATTTTGTATGATAATTTTTACGAATATTAAAAATTCATTTTTTTAACTGTTTATAAAACACTCAATTCTCAAGTTAATCTCTTGAAACCTTGACCACTATATTAAGAAAATGATTCTAATTTACTATTATTAACTTTTATAGATATTAGGTAAGCTGATTCTTCATAAACACTATAAAACATTATTTTATATGATAATCTTTACGAATATTAAAAATTCAAATTATTATCT
Organism: Rhopalosiphum padi; assembly: GCF_020882245.1. Lineage (NCBI taxonomy): Eukaryota > Metazoa > Arthropoda > Insecta > Hemiptera > Aphididae > Rhopalosiphum > Rhopalosiphum padi. The sequence goes on from NC_083599.1 coordinate 32,195,554, forward strand.
GCTTATAAAACACACAATTCTCAAGTTAATCTCTTGAAACCTGGACCACTATATTAAGAAAATGATTCTAATTTACTATTATTAACTTTTATAGATATTAGGTAAGCTGATTCTTCATAAATACTATAAAACATGTTTTTATATGATAAGTTTGAGAAATATTATGAATTCCTATTTTAATCTGCTTATAAAACAGTCAAATATTAAATGTATACACCAACAGAGGGCGTGAGCGTCGCCGTAGTAGGGACGACATCCGTCGGCCGAATCGCCTCAGAAAGAAACTAGATAGTAGTGTGGCGTTCACCGTACTGCTGTGTATCGTAACGGGTCGTTGTTTTTACTTAGATTTTGAGTCTACTCGTTATTTATTAATTAAGATTTTTGATATTATAAACGAATTGTTCATATTTTATGCCCGAAGTTAACACAAGTAACTGTCTTGATCCTTGACTACTAGATCAAGAAAATGATTCTAATTTATAATTTTTTTCATTTTACCTGATATTTTTACTTCATAAAAACTATAAAATATGATTTTATAAGTTAATTTTGACGAATAATACAACTTAACATTTTTTCGTATTGAAAAGGAGCGATTTTCAGTTGTTGTACAAATGTATTCTTTAGTTACACTCATAATACATTTGAATTCCTTCTACAAACCATTCTGGTACATTTGTACTATCTTTTATGGCTTATCATAATTATTATTTATTATCATCTGTTATCTATGTTTTGCAGTTCTACATTCGTTTTTGTATTTAAGTTTCAATTGTAAATTCCTTTCATGTATTTTGTATAAAAATGAAGTTTGTCTGTTAGTTTATGTTTTGATAGTTTCCTTTTCTGAATTACTCAGTGTTGTCCACGTACTAGTTGTTATATAAAAATTGTCGTTCTCCTTATGGTATCTAGTAGTGACATTTTGTCCTCCAACCATTATACATATTTAACTTACTATTTTTTTTTAGATGGCTGTACACCAGATATACTCAGGACATATTGAAACATGAATTACCATTTCTACCACATGGGAAAGTTTCAACATCCTACGTTGAAAATGGACTGGACGATCCTGATAATAATAATAGTTTTATGCATAGTACGAGTAATGGATATTGAATATAATTGATAGTCAATTAATAGTAGTGCAACAAAAAGTTAGTGTCATGAAATCCAGACCATTAGATTAAGTATATGATTCTTATTTACCATTTCCAACTTCCATATATATCATATAAGCTGATACTTCATAAACACTATAAAACATGTTTTTATATGATTATTTTGACTCGTATTTTAAATTCATATTTTTAACTGCTTATAAAACAGTGAATTCTCAAGTTAGTGTTATGAAAGTCAGACCATTAGATTAAGAAAATTATTCTAATTTACCATTATTAACTAGCATACATTTCATTTAAGCTGATAATTCAATAACGCTATAAAACATGATTTTATATGATAATTTTGACGAATATTAAAAATTCATTTTTTTAACTGTTTATAAAACACTCAATTCTCAAGTTAATCTCTTGAAACCTGGACCACTATATTAAGAAAATGATTCTAATTTACCATTATTAATTTGCATACATTTCATTTAAGCTGATACTTCATAAACACTATAAGACATGTTTTAATATGATTATTTTGACTCGTATTTTATATTCATATTTTTAACTGCCTATAAAATACTAAATTCTCAAGTTATTCTTTAACAATTATACATTATTAACTTACTACAATTTTTCAGATTGACGTATGTCAGATCACTCAAGGCATGCAGAAACATGAATTCACATTTCTACCACTTAAGAAAGTATCAACATCCTATGCTGAAAATGGACTAGAAGATACTGCTAATAATATTGGGTTTATGTAATGTGCGTGTAAGGGTTATTGAATATAATTGATAGTAAATTAATGGCAGTGAAACAATTGAGATTCGTTAATAATCTGAATAAAATTTTAGTTAACACCTTTGACTTGTAATTTTCATTCATAAGAGTTACCATTATTAACTTGCATACATTTCATTTGAGCTGATGCTTCATAAACACTATAAAACATGATTTTGTATGATAATTTTTACGAATATTAAAAATTCATTTTTTTAACTGTTTATAAAACACTCAATTCTCAAGTTAATCTCTTAAAACCTTGACCACTATATTAAGAAAATGATTCTAATTTACTATTATTAACTTCTATAGATATTATGTTAGCTGATTCTTCATAAATACTATAAAACATGTTTTTATATGATAAGTTTGAGAAATATTATGAATTCCTATTTTAATCTGCTTATAAAACAGTCAAATATTAAATGTATACACCAACAGAGGGCGTGAGCGTCGCCGTAGTAGGGACGACATCCGTCGGCCGAATCGCCTCAGAAAGAAACTAGATAGTTGTGTGGCGTTCACCGTACTGCTGTGTATCGTAACGGGTCGTTGTTTTTACTTAGATTTTGAGTCTACTCGTTATTTATTAATTAAGATTTTTGATATTATAAACGAATTGTTCATATTTTATGCCCGAAGTTAACACAAGTAACTGTCTTGATCCTTGACTACTAGATCAAGAAAATGATTCTAATTTATAATTTTTTTCATTTTACCTGATATTTTTACTTCATAAAAACTATAAAATATGATTTTATAAGTTAATTTTGACGAATAATACAACTTAACATTTTTTCGTATTGAAAAGGAGCGATTATCAGTTGTTGTACAAATGTATTCTTTAGTTACACTCATAATACATTTGAATTCCTTCTACAAACCATTCTGGTACATTTGTACTATCTTTTATGGCTTATCATAATTATTATTTATTATCATCTGTTATCTATGTTTTGCAGTTCTACATTCGTTTTTGTATTTAAGTTTCAATTGTAAATTCCTTTCATGTATTTTGTATAAAAATGAAGTTTGTCTGTTAGTTTATGTTTTGATAGTTTCCTTTTCTGAATTACTCAGTGTTGTCCACGTACTAGTTGTTATATAAAAATTGTCGTTCTCCTTATGGTATCTAGTAGCGACATTTTGTCCTCCAACCATTATACATATTTAACTTACTATTTTTTTTTAGATGGCTGTACACCAGATATACTCAGGACATATTGAAACATAAATTACCATTTCTACCACATGGGAAAGTTTCAACATCCTACGTTGAAAATGGACTGGACGATCCTGATAATAATAATAGTTTTATGCATAGTACGAGTAATGGATATTGAATATAATTGATAGTCAATTAATAGTAGTGTAACAAAAAGTTAGTGTCATGAAATCCAGACCATTAGATTAAGTATATGATTCTTATTTACCATTTCCAACTTCCATATATATCATATAAGCTGATACTTCATAAACACTATAAAACATGTTTTTATATGATTATTTTGACTCGTATTTTAAATTCATATTTTTAACTGCTTATAAAACAGTGAATTCTCAAGTTAGTGTTATGAAAGTCAGACCATTAGATTAAGAAAATTATTCTAATTTACCATTATTAACTAGCATACATTTCATTTAAGCTGATAATTCAATAACGCTATAAAACATGATTTTATATGATAATTTTGACGAATATTAAAAATTCATTTTTTTAACTGTTTATAAAACACTCAATTCTCAAGTTAATCTCTTGAAACCTGGACCACTATATTAAGAAAATGATTCTAATTTACCATTATTAATTTGCATACATTTCATTTAAGCTGATACTTCATAAACACTATAAGACATGTTTTAATATGATTATTTTGACTCGTATTTTATATTCATATTTTTAACTGCCTATAAAATACTAAATTCTCAAGTTATTCTTTAACAATTATACATTATTAACTTACTACAATTTTTCAGATTGACGTATGTCAGATCACTCAAGGCATGCAGAAACATGAATTCACATTTCTACCACTTAAGAAAGTATCAACATCCTATGCTGAAAATGGACTAGAAGATACTGCTAATAATATTGGGTTTATGTAATGTGCGTGTAAGGGTTATTGAATATAATTGATAGTAAATTAATGGCAGTGAAACAATTGAGATTCGTTAATAATCTGAATAAAATTTTAGTTAACACCTTTGACTTGTAATTTTCATTCATAAGAGTTACCATTATTAACTTGCATACATTTCATTTGAGCTGATGCTTCATAAACACTATAAAACATGATTTTGTATGATAATTTTTACGAATATTAAAAATTCATTTTTTTAACTGTTTATAAAACACTCAATTCTCAAGTTAATCTCTTAAAACCTTGACCACTATATTAAGAAAATGATTCTAATTTACTATTATTAACTTCTATAGATATTATGTTAGCTGATTCTTCATAAATACTATAAAACATGTTTTTATATGATAAGTTTGAGAAATATTATGAATTCCTATTTTAATCTGCTTATAAAACAGTCAAATATTAAATGTATACACCAACAGAGGGCGTGAGCGTCGCCGTAGTAGGGACGACATCCGTCGGCCGAATCGCCTCAGAAAGAAACTAGATAGTTGTGTGGCGTTCACCGTACTGCTGTGTATCGTAACGGGTCGTTGTTTTTACTTAGATTTTGAGTCTACTCGTTATTTATTAATTAAGATTTTTGATATTATAAACGAATTGTTCATATTTTATGCCCGAAGTTAACACAAGTAACTGTCTTGATCCTTGACTACTAGATCAAGAAAATGATTCTAATTTATAATTTTTTTCATTTTACCTGATATTTTTACTTCATAAAAACTATAAAATATGATTTTATAAGTTAATTTTGACGAATAATACAACTTAACATTTTTTCGTATTGAAAAGGAGCGATTTTCAGTTGTTGTACAAATGTATTCTTTAGTTACACTCATAATACATTTGAATTCCTTCTACAAACCATTCTGGTACATTTGTACTATCTTTTATGGCTTATCATAATTATTATTTATTATCATCTGTTATCTATGTTTTGCAGTTCTACATTCGTTTTTGTATTTAAGTTTCAATTGTAAATTCCTTTCATGTATTTTGTATAAAAATGAAGTTTGTCTGTTAGTTTATGTTTTGATAGTTTCCTTTTCTGAATTACTCAGTGTTGTCCACGTACTAGTTGTTATATAAAAATTGTCGTTCTCCTTATGGTATCTAGTAGTGACATTTTGTCCTCCAACCATTATACATATTTAACTTACTATTTTTTTTTAGATGGCTGTACACCAGATATACTCAGGACATATTGAAACATGAATTACCATTTCTACCACATGGGAAAGTTTCAACATCCTACGTTGAAAATGGACTGGACGATCCTGATAATAATAATAGTTTTATGCATAGTACGAGTAATGGATATTGAATATAATTGATAGTCAATTAATAGTAGTGCAACAAAAAGTTAGTGTCATGAAATCCAGACCATTAGATTAAGTATATGATTCTTATTTACCATTTCCAACTTCCATATATATCATATAAGCTGATACTTCATAAACACTATAAAACATGTTTTTATATGATTATTTTGACTCGTATTTTAAATTCATATTTTTAACTGCTTATAAAACAGTGAATTCTCAAGTTAGTGTTATGAAAGTCAGACCATTAGATTAAGAAAATTATTCTAATTTACCATTATTAACTAGCATACATTTCATTTAAGCTGATAATTCAATAACGCTATAAAACATGATTTTATATGATAATTTTGACGAATATTAAAAATTCATTTTTTTAACTGTTTATAAAACACTCAATTCTCAAGTTAATCTCTTGAAACCTGGACCACTATATTAAGAAAATGATTCTAATTTACCATTATTAATTTGCATACATTTCATTTAAGCTGATACTTCATAAACACTATAAGACATGTTTTAATATGATTATTTTGACTCGTATTTTATATTCATATTTTTAACTGCCTATAAAATACTAAATTCTCAAGTTATTCTTTAACAATTATACATTATTAACTTACTACAATTTTTCAGATTGACGTATGTCAGATCACTCAAGGCATGCAGAAACATGAATTCACATTTCTACCACTTAAGAAAGTATCAACATCCTATGCTGAAAATGGACTAGAAGATACTGCTAATAATATTGGGTTTATGTAATGTGCGTGTAAGGGTTATTGAATATAATTGATAGTAAATTAATGGCAGTGAAACAATTGAGATTCGTTAATAATCTGAATAAAATTTTAGTTAACACCTTTGACTTGTAATTTTCATTCATAAGAGTTACCATTATTAACTTGCATACATTTCATTTGAGCTGATGCTTCATAAACACTATAAGACATGTTTTTATATGATTATTTTGACTCGAATTTTAAATTCATATTATTATCTGCTTATAAAACACACAATTCTCAAGTTAATCTCTTGAAACCTGGACCACTATATTAAGAAAATGATTCTAATTTACTATTATTAACTTCTATAGATATTATGTAAGCTGATTCTTCATAAACACTAAAAAACATGATTTTGTATGATAATTTTTACGAATATTAAAAATTCATTTTTTTAACTGTTTATAAAACACTCAATTCTCAAGTTAATCTCTTGAAACCTTGACCACTATATTAAGAAAATGATTCTAATTTACTATTATTAACTTTTATAGATATTAGGTAAGCTGATTCTTCATAAACACTATAAAACATTATTTTATATGATAATCTTTACGAATATTAAAAATTCAAATTATTATCTGCTTATAAAACACACAATTCTCAAGTTAATCTCTTGAAACCTGGACCACTATATTAAGAAAATGATTCTAATTTACTATTATTAACTTTTATAGATATTAGGTAAGCTGATTCTTCATAAATACTATAAAACATGTTTTTATATGATAAGTTTGAGAAATATTATGAATTCCTATTTTAATCTGCTTATAAAACAGTCAAATATTAAATGTATACACCAACAGAGGGCGTGAGCGTCGCCGTAGTAGGGACGACATCCGTCGGCCGAATCGCCTCAGAAAGAAACTAGATAGTAGTGTGGCGTTCACCGTACTGCTGTGTATCGTAACGGGTCGTTGTTTTTACTTAGATTTTGAGTCTACTCGTTATTTATTAATTAAGATTTTTGATATTATAAACGAATTGTTCATATTTTATGCCCGAAGTTAACACAAGTAACTGTCTTGATCCTTGACTACTAGATCAAGAAAATGATTCTAATTTATAATTTTTTTCATTTTACCTGATATTTTTACTTCATAAAAACTATAAAATATGATTTTATAAGTTAATTTTGACGAATAATACAACTTAACATTTTTTCGTATTGAAAAGGAGCGATTTTCAGTTGTTGTACAAATGTATTCTTTAGTTACACTCATAATACATTTGAATTCCTTCTACAAACCATTCTGGTACATTTGTACTATCTTTTATGGCTTATCATAATTATTATTTATTATCATCTGTTATCTATGTTTTGCAGTTCTACATTCGTTTTTGTATTTAAGTTTCAATTGTAAATTCCTTTCATGTATTTTGTATAAAAATGAAGTTTGTCTGTTAGTTTATGTTTTGATAGTTTCCTTTTCTGAATTACTCAGTGTTGTCCACGTACTAGTTGTTATATAAAAATTGTCGTTCTCCTTATGGTATCTAGTAGTGACATTTTGTCCTCCAACCATTATACATATTTAACTTACTATTTTTTTTTAGATGGCTGTACACCAGATATACTCAGGACATATTGAAACATGAATTACCATTTCTACCACATGGGAAAGTTTCAACATCCTACGTTGAAAATGGACTGGACGATCCTGATAATAATAATAGTTTTATGCATAGTACGAGTAATGGATATTGAATATAATTGATAGTCAATTAATAGTAGTGCAACAAAAAGTTAGTGTCATGAAATCCAGACCATTAGATTAAGTATATGATTCTTATTTACCATTTCCAACTTCCATATATATCATATAAGCTGATACTTCATAAACACTATAAAACATGTTTTTATATGATTATTTTGACTCGTATTTTAAATTCATATTTTTAACTGCTTATAAAACAGTGAATTCTCAAGTTAGTGTTATGAAAGTCAGACCATTAGATTAAGAAAATTATTCTAATTTACCATTATTAACTAGCATACATTTCATTTAAGCTGATAATTCAATAACGCTATAAAACATGATTTTATATGATAATTTTGACGAATATTAAAAATTCATTTTTTTAACTGTTTATAAAACACTCAATTCTCAAGTTAATCTCTTGAAACCTGGACCACTATATTAAGAAAATGATTCTAATTTACCATTATTAATTTGCATACATTTCATTTAAGCTGATACTTCATAAACACTATAAGACATGTTTTAATATGATTATTTTGACTCGTATTTTATATTCATATTTTTAACTGCCTATAAAATACTAAATTCTCAAGTTATTCTTTAACAATTATACATTATTAACTTACTACAATTTTTCAGATTGACGTATGTCAGATCACTCAAGGCATGCAGAAACATGAATTCACATTTCTACCACTTAAGAAAGTATCAACATCCTATGCTGAAAATGGACTAGAAGATACTGCTAATAATATTGGGTTTATGTAATGTGCGTGTAAGGGTTATTGAATATAATTGATAGTAAATTAATGGCAGTGAAACAATTGAGATTCGTTAATAATCTGAATAAAATTTTAGTTAACACCTTTGACTTGTAATTTTCATTCATAAGAGTTACCATTATTAACTTGCATACATTTCATTTGAGCTGATGCTTCATAAACACTATAAAACATGATTTTGTATGATAATTTTTACGAATATTAAAAATTCATTTTTTTAACTGTTTATAAAACACTCAATTCTCAAGTTAATCTCTTAAAACCTTGACCACTATATTAAGAAAATGATTCTAATTTACTATTATTAACTTCTATAGATATTATGTTAGCTGATTCTTCATAAATACTATAAAACATGTTTTTATATGATAAGTTTGAGAAATATTATGAATTCCTATTTTAATCTGCTTATAAAACAGTCAAATATTAAATGTATACACCAACAGAGGGCGTGAGCGTCGCCGTAGTAGGGACGACATCCGTCGGCCGAATCGCCTCAGAAAGAAACTAGATAGTTGTGTGGCGTTCACCGTACTGCTGTGTATCGTAACGGGTCGTTGTTTTTACTTAGATTTTGAGTCTACTCGTTATTTATTAATTAAGATTTTTGATATTATAAACGAATTGTTCATATTTTATGCCCGAAGTTAACACAAGTAACTGTCTTGATCCTTGACTACTAGATCAAGAAAATGATTCTAATTTATAATTTTTTTCATTTTACCTGATATTTTTACTTCATAAAAACTATAAAATATGATTTTATAAGTTAATTTTGACGAATAATACAACTTAACATTTTTTCGTATTGAAAAGGAGCGATTATCAGTTGTTGTACAAATGTATTCTTTAGTTACACTCATAATACATTTGAATTCCTTCTACAAACCATTCTGGTACATTTGTACTATCTTTTATGGCTTATCATAATTATTATTTATTATCATCTGTTATCTATGTTTTGCAGTTCTACATTCGTTTTTGTATTTAAGTTTCAATTGTAAATTCCTTTCATGTATTTTGTATAAAAATGAAGTTTGTCTGTTAGTTTATGTTTTGATAGTTTCCTTTTCTGAATTACTCAGTGTTGTCCACGTACTAGTTGTTATATAAAAATTGTCGTTCTCCTTATGGTATCTAGTAGCGACATTTTGTCCTCCAACCATTATACATATTTAACTTACTATTTTTTTTTAGATGGCTGTACACCAGATATACTCAGGACATATTGAAACATAAATTACCATTTCTACCACATGGGAAAGTTTCAACATCCTACGTTGAAAATGGACTGGACGATCCTGATAATAATAATAGTTTTATGCATAGTACGAGTAATGGATATTGAATATAATTGATAGTCAATTAATAGTAGTGTAACAAAAAGTTAGTGTCATGAAATCCAGACCATTAGATTAAGTATATGATTCTTATTTACCATTTCCAACTTCCATATATATCATATAAGCTGATACTTCATAAACACTATAAAACATGTTTTTATATGATTATTTTGACTCGTATTTTAAATTCATATTTTTAACTGCTTATAAAACAGTGAATTCTCAAGTTAGTGTTATGAAAGTCAGACCATTAGATTAAGAAAATTATTCTAATTTACCATTATTAACTAGCATACATTTCATTTAAGCTGATAATTCAATAACGCTATAAAACATGATTTTATATGATAATTTTGACGAATATTAAAAATTCATTTTTTTAACTGTTTATAAAACACTCAATTCTCAAGTTAATCTCTTGAAACCTGGACCACTATATTAAGAAAATGATTCTAATTTACCATTATTAATTTGCATACATTTCATTTAAGCTGATACTTCATAAACACTATAAGACATGTTTTAATATGATTATTTTGACTCGTATTTTATATTCATATTTTTAACTGCCTATAAAATACTAAATTCTCAAGTTATTCTTTAACAATTATACATTATTAACTTACTACAATTTTTCAGATTGACGTATGTCAGATCACTCAAGGCATGCAGAAACATGAATTCACATTTCTACCACTTAAGAAAGTATCAACATCCTATGCTGAAAATGGACTAGAAGATACTGCTAATAATATTGGGTTTATGTAATGTGCGTGTAAGGGTTATTGAATATAATTGATAGTAAATTAATGGCAGTGAAACAATTGAGATTCGTTAATAATCTGAATAAAATTTTAGTTAACACCTTTGACTTGTAATTTTCATTCATAAGAGTTACCATTATTAACTTGCATACATTTCATTTGAGCTGATGCTTCATAAACACTATAAAACATGATTTTGTATGATAATTTTTACGAATATTAAAAATTCATTTTTTTAACTGTTTATAAAACACTCAATTCTCAAGTTAATCTCTTAAAACCTTGACCACTATATTAAGAAAATGATTCTAATTTACTATTATTAACTTCTATAGATATTATGTTAGCTGATTCTTCATAAATACTATAAAACATGTTTTTATATGATAAGTTTGAGAAATATTATGAATTCCTATTTTAATCTGCTTATAAAACAGTCAAATATTAAATGTATACACCAACAGAGGGCGTGAGCGTCGCCGTAGTAGGGACGACATCCGTCGGCCGAATCGCCTCAGAAAGAAACTAGATAGTTGTGTGGCGTTCACCGTACTGCTGTGTATCGTAACGGGTCGTTGTTTTTACTTAGATTTTGAGTCTACTCGTTATTTATTAATTAAGATTTTTGATATTATAAACGAATTGTTCATATTTTATGCCCGAAGTTAACACAAGTAACTGTCTTGATCCTTGACTACTAGATCAAGAAAATGATTCTAATTTATAATTTTTTTCATTTTACCTGATATTTTTACTTCATAAAAACTATAAAATATGATTTTATAAGTTAATTTTGACGAATAATACAACTTAACATTTTTTCGTATTGAAAAGGAGCGATTTTCAGTTGTTGTACAAATGTATTCTTTAGTTACACTCATAATACATTTGAATTCCTTCTACAAACCATTCTGGTACATTTGTACTATCTTTTATGGCTTATCATAATTATTATTTATTATCATCTGTTATCTATGTTTTGCAGTTCTACATTCGTTTTTGTATTTAAGTTTCAATTGTAAATTCCTTTCATGTATTTTGTATAAAAATGAAGTTTGTCTGTTAGTTTATGTTTTGATAGTTTCCTTTTCTGAATTACTCAGTGTTGTCCACGTACTAGTTGTTATATAAAAATTGTCGTTCTCCTTACGGTATCTAGTAGTGACATTTTGTCCTCCAACCATTATACATATTTAACTTACTATTTTTTTTTAGATGGCTGTACACCAGATATACTCAGGACATATTGAAACATGAATTACCATTTCTACCACATGGGAAAGTTTCAACATCCTACGTTGAAAATGGACTGGACGATCCTGATAATAATAATAGTTTTATGCATAGTACGAGTAATGGATATTGAATATAATTGATAGTCAATTAATAGTAGTGCAACAAAAAGTTAGTGTCATGAAATCCAGACCATTAGATTAAGTATATGATTCTTATTTACCATTTCCAACTTCCATATATATCATATAAGCTGATACTTCATAAACACTATAAAACATGTTTTTATATGATTATTTTGACTCGTATTTTAAATTCATATTTTTAACTGCTTATAAAACAGTGAATTCTCAAGTTAGTGTTATGAAAGTCAGACCATTAGATTAAGAAAATTATTCTAATTTACCATTATTAACTAGCATACATTTCATTTAAGCTGATAATTCAATAACGCTATAAAACATGATTTTATATGATAATTTTGACGAATATTAAAAATTCATTTTTTTAACTGTTTATAAAACACTCAATTCTCAAGTTAATCTCTTGAAACCTGGACCACTATATTAAGAAAATGATTCTAATTTACCATTATTAATTTGCATACATTTCATTTAAGCTGATACTTCATAAACACTATAAGACATGTTTTAATATGATTATTTTGACTCGTATTTTATATTCATATTTTTAACTGCCTATAAAATACTAAATTCTCAAGTTATTCTTTAACAATTATACATTATTAACTTACTACAATTTTTCAGATTGACGTATGTCAGATCACTCAAGGCATGCAGAAACATGAATTCACATTTCTACCACTTAAGAAAGTATCAACATCCTATGCTGAAAATGGACTAGAAGATACTGCTAATAATATTGGGTTTATGTAATGTGCGTGTAAGGGTTATTGAATATAATTGATAGTAAATTAATGGCAGTGAAACAATTGAGATTCGTTAATAATCTGAATAAAATTTTAGTTAACACCTTTGACTTGTAATTTTCATTCATAAGAGTTACCATTATTAACTTGCATACATTTCATTTGAGCTGATGCTTCATAAACACTATAAGACATGTTTTTATATGATTATTTTGACTCGAATTTTAAATTCATATTATTATCTGCTTATAAAACACACAATTCTCAAGTTAATCTCTTGAAACCTGGACCACTATATTAAGAAAATGATTCTAATTTACTATTATTAACTTCTATAGATATTATGTAAGCTGATTCTTCATAAACACTAAAAAACATGATTTTGTATGATAATTTTTACGAATATTAAAAATTCATTTTTTTAACTGTTTATAAAACACTCAATTCTCAAGTTAATCTCTTGAAACCTTGACCACTATATTAAGAAAATGATTCTAATTTACTATTATTAACTTTTATAGATATTAGGTAAGCTGATTCTTCATAAACACTATAAAACATTATTTTATATGATAATCTTTACGAATATTAAAAATTCAAATTATTATCTGCTTATAAAACACACAATTCTCAAGTTAATCTCTTGAAACCTGGACCACTATATTAAGAAAATGATTCTAATTTACTATTATTAACTTTTATAGATATTAGGTAAGCTGATTCTTCATAAACACTATAAAAAATTATTTTATATGATAATCTTTACGAATATTAAAAATTCAAATTATTATCTGCTTATAAAACACACAATTCTCAAGTTAATCTCTTGAAACCTGGACCACTATATTAAGAAAATGATTCTAATTTACTATTATTAACTTTTATAGATATTAGGTAAGCTGATTCTTCATAAACACTATAAAACATTATTTTATATGATAATCTTTACGAATATTAAAAATTCAAATTATTATCTGCTTATAAAACACACAATTCTCAAGTTAATCTCTTGAAACCTGGACCACTATATTAAGAAAATGATTCTAATTTACTATTATTAACTTCTATAGATATTTTGTAAGCTGATTCTTCATAAACACTATAAAACATGATTTTGTATGATAATTTTGACGAATATTAAAAATTCAATTTTTTAACTGTTTATAAAACACACAATTCTCAAGTTAATCTCTTGAAACCTTGACCACTATATTAAGAAAATGATTCTAATTTACTATTATTAACTTCTATAGATATTATGTTAGCTGATTCTTCATAAATACTATAAAACATGTTTTTATATGATAAGTTTGAGAAATATTATGAATTCCTATTTTAATCTGCTTATAAAACAGTCAAATATTAAATGTATACACCAACAGAGGGCGTGAGCGTCGCCGTAGTAGGGACGACATCCGTCGGCCGAATCGCCTCAGAAAGAAACTAGATAGTTGTGTGGCGTTCACCGTACTGCTGTGTATCGTAACGGGTCGTTGTTTTTACTTAGATTTTGAGTCTACTCGTTATTTATTAATTAAGATTTTTGATATTATAAACGAATTGTTCATATTTTATGCCCGAAGTTAACACAAGTAACTGTCTTGATCCTTGACTACTAGATCAAGAAAATGATTCTAATTTATAATTTTTTTCATTTTACCTGATATTTTTACTTCATAAAAACTATAAAATATGATTTTATAAGTTAATTTTGACGAATAATACAACTTAACATTTTTTCGTATTGAAAAGGAGCGATTTTCAGTTGTTGTACAAATGTATTCTTTAGTTACACTCATAATACATTTGAATTCCTTCTACAAACCATTCTGGTACATTTGTACTATCTTTTATGGCTTATCATAATTATTATTTATTATCATCTGTTATCTATGTTTTGCAGTTCTACATTCGTTTTTGTATTTAAGTTTCAATTGTAAATTCCTTTCATGTATTTTGTATAAAAATGAAGTTTGTCTGTTAGTTTATGTTTTGATAGTTTCCTTTTCTGAATTACTCAGTGTTGTCCACGTACTAGTTGTTATATAAAAATTGTCGTTCTCCTTATGGTATCTAGTAGTGACATTTTGTCCTCCAACCATTATACATATTTAACTTACTATTTTTTTTTAGATGGCTGTACACCAGATATACTCAGGACATATTGAAACATGAATTACCATTTCTACCACATGGGAAAGTTTCAACATCCTACGTTGAAAATGGACTGGACGATCCTGATAATAATAATAGTTTTATGCATAGTACGAGTAATGGATATTGAATATAATTGATAGTCAATTAATAGTAGTGCAACAAAAAGTTAGTGTCATGAAATCCAGACCATTAGATTAAGTATATGATTCTTATTTACCATTTCCAACTTCCATATATATCATATAAGCTGATACTTCATAAACACTATAAAACATGTTTTTATATGATTATTTTGACTCGTATTTTAAATTCATATTTTTAACTGCTTATAAAACAGTGAATTCTCAAGTTAGTGTTATGAAAGTCAGACCATTAGATTAAGAAAATTATTCTAATTTACCATTATTAACTAGCATACATTTCATTTAAGCTGATAATTCAATAACGCTATAAAACATGATTTTATATGATAATTTTGACGAATATTAAAAATTCATTTTTTTAACTGTTTATAAAACACTCAATTCTCAAGTTAATCTCTTGAAACCTGGACCACTATATTAAGAAAATGATTCTAATTTACCATTATTAATTTGCATACATTTCATTTAAGCTGATACTTCATAAACACTATAAGACATGTTTTAATATGATTATTTTGACTCGTATTTTATATTCATATTTTTAACTGCCTATAAAATACTAAATTCTCAAGTTATTCTTTAACAATTATACATTATTAACTTACTACAATTTTTCAGATTGACGTATGTCAGATCACTCAAGGCATGCAGAAACATGAATTCACATTTCTACCACTTAAGAAAGTATCAACATCCTATGCTGAAAATGGACTAGAAGATACTGCTAATAATATTGGGTTTATGTAATGTGCGTGTAAGGGTTATTGAATATAATTGATAGTAAATTAATGGCAGTGAAACAATTGAGATTCGTTAATAATCTGAATAAAATTTTAGTTAACACCTTTGACTTGTAATTTTCATTCATAAGAGTTACCATTATTAACTTGCATACATTTCATTTGAGCTGATGCTTCATAAACACTATAAGACATGTTTTTATATGATTATTTTGACTCGAATTTTAAATTCATATTATTATCTGCTTATAAAACACACAATTCTCAAGTTAATCTCTTGAAACCTGGACCACTATATTAAGAAAATGATTCTAATTTACTATTATTAACTTCTATAGATATTATGTAAGCTGATTCTTCATAAACACTAAAAAACATGATTTTGTATGATAATTTTTACGAATATTAAAAATTCATTTTTTTAACTGTTTATAAAACACTCAATTCTCAAGTTAATCTCTTGAAACCTTGACCACTATATTAAGAAAATGATTCTAATTTACTATTATTAACTTTTATAGATATTAGGTAAGCTGATTCTTCATAAACACTATAAAACATTATTTTATATGATAATCTTTACGAATATTAAAAATTCAAATTATTATCTGCTTATAAAACACACAATTCTCAAGTTAATCTCTTGAAACCTGGACCACTATATTAAGAAAATGATTCTAATTTACTATTATTAACTTTTATAGATATTAGGTAAGCTGATTCTTCATAAACACTATAAAAAATTATTTTATATGATAATCTTTACGAATATTAAAAATTCAAATTATTATCTGCTTATAAAACACACAATTCTCAAGTTAATCTCTTGAAACCTGGACCACTATATTAAGAAAATGATTCTAATTTACTATTATTAACTTTTATAGATATTAGGTAAGCTGATTCTTCATAAACACTATAAAACATTATTTTATATGATAATCTTTACGAATATTAAAAATTCAAATTATTATCTGCTTATAAAACACACAATTCTCAAGTTAATCTCTTGAAACCTGGACCACTATATTAAGAAAATGATTCTAATTTACTATTATTAACTTCTATAGATATTTTGTAAGCTGATTCTTCATAAACACTATAAAACATGATTTTGTATGATAATTTTGACGAATATTAAAAATTCAATTTTTTAACTGTTTATAAAACACACAATTCTCAAGTTAATCTCTTGAAACCTTGACCACTATATTAAGAAAATGATTCTAATTTACTATTATTAACTTCTATAGATATTATGTTAGCTGATTCTTCATAAATACTATAAAACATGTTTTTATATGATAAGTTTGAGAAATATTATGAATTCCTATTTTAATCTGCTTATAAAACAGTCAAATATTAAATGTATACACCAACAGAGGGCGTGAGCGTCGCCGTAGTAGGGACGACATCCGTCGGCCGAATCGCCTCAGAAAGAAACTAGATAGTTGTGTGGCGTTCACCGTACTGCTGTGTATCGTAACGGGTCGTTGTTTTTACTTAGATTTTGAGTCTACTCGTTATTTATTAATTAAGATTTTTGATATTATAAACGAATTGTTCATATTTTATGCCCGAAGTTAACACAAGTAACTGTCTTGATCCTTGACTACTAAATCAAGAAAATGATTCTAATTTATAATTTTTTTCATTTTACCTGATATTTTTACTTCATAAAAACTATAAAATATGATTTTATAAGTTAATTTTGACGAATAATACAACTTAACATTTTTTCGTATTGAAAAGGAGCGATTATCAGTTGTTGTACAAATGTATTCTTTAGTTACACTCATAATACATTTGAATTCCTTCTACAAACCATTCTGGTACATTTGTACTATCTTTTATGGCTTATCATAATTATTATTTATTATCATCTGTTATCTATGTTTTGCAGTTCTACATTCGTTTTTGTATTTAAGTTTCAATTGTAAATTCCTTTCATGTATTTTGTATAAAAATGAAGTTTGTCTGTTAGTTTATGTTTTGATAGTTTCCTTTTCTGAATTACTCAGTGTTGTCCACGTACTAGTTGTTATATAAAAATTGTCGTTCTCCTTATGGTATCTAGTAGCGACATTTTGTCCTCCAACCATTATACATATTTAACTTACTATTTTTTTTTAGATGGCTGTACACCAGATATACTCAGGACATATTGAAACATAAATTACCATTTCTACCACATGGGAAAGTTTCAACATCCTACGTTGAAAATGGACTGGACGATCCTGATAATAATAATAGTTTTATGCATAGTACGAGTAATGGATATTGAATATAATTGATAGTCAATTAATAGTAGTGTAACAAAAAGTTAGTGTCATGAAATCCAGACCATTAGATTAAGTATATGATTCTTATTTACCATTTCCAACTTCCATATATATCATATAAGCTGATACTTCATAAACACTATAAAACATGTTTTTATATGATTATTTTGACTCGTATTTTAAATTCATATTTTTAACTGCTTATAAAACAGTGAATTCTCAAGTTAGTGTTATGAAAGTCAGACCATTAGATTAAGAAAATTATTCTAATTTACCATTATTAACTAGCATACATTTCATTTAAGCTGATAATTCAATAACGCTATAAAACATGATTTTATATGATAATTTTGACGAATATTAAAAATTCATTTTTTTAACTGTTTATAAAACACTCAATTCTCAAGTTAATCTCTTGAAACCTGGACCACTATATTAAGAAAATGATTCTAATTTACCATTATTAATTTGCATACATTTCATTTAAGCTGATACTTCATAAACACTATAAGACATGTTTTAATATGATTATTTTGACTCGTATTTTATATTCATATTTTTAACTGCCTATAAAATACTAAATTCTCAAGTTATTCTTTAACAATTATACATTATTAACTTACTACAATTTTTCAGATTGACGTATGTCAGATCACTCAAGGCATGCAGAAACATGAATTCACATTTCTACCACTTAAGAAAGTATCAACATCCTATGCTGAAAATGGACTAGAAGATACTGCTAATAATATTGGGTTTATGTAATGTGCGTGTAAGGGTTATTGAATATAATTGATAGTAAATTAATGGCAGTGAAACAATTGAGATTCGTTAATAATCTGAATAAAATTTTAGTTAACACCTTTGACTTGTAATTTTCATTCATAAGAGTTACCATTATTAACTTGCATACATTTCATTTGAGCTGATGCTTCATAAACACTATAAGACATGTTTTTATATGATTATTTTGACTCGAATTTTAAATTCATATTATTATCTGCTTATAAAACACACAATTCTCAAGTTAATCTCTTGAAACCTGGACCACTATATTAAGAAAATGATTCTAATTTACTATTATTAACTTCTATAGATATTATGTAAGCTGATTCTTCATAAACACTAAAAAACATGATTTTGTATGATAATTTTTACGAATATTAAAAATTCATTTTTTTAACTGTTTATAAAACACTCAATTCTCAAGTTAATCTCTTGAAACCTTGACCACTATATTAAGAAAATGATTCTAATTTACTATTATTAACTTTTATAGATATTAGGTAAGCTGATTCTTCATAAACACTATAAAACATTATTTTATATGATAATCTTTACGAATATTAAAAATTCAAATTATTATCTGCTTATAAAACACACAATTCTCAAGTTAATCTCTTGAAACCTGGACCACTATATTAAGAAAATGATTCTAATTTACTATTATTAACTTTTATAGATATTAGGTAAGCTGATTCTTCATAAACACTATAAAAAATTATTTTATATGATAATCTTTACGAATATTAAAAATTCAAATTATTATCTGCTTATAAAACACACAATTCTCAAGTTAATCTCTTGAAACCTGGACCACTATATTAAGAAAATGATTCTAATTTACTATTATTAACTTTTATAGATATTAGGTAAGCTGATTCTTCATAAACACTATAAAACATTATTTTATATGATAATCTTTACGAATATTAAAAATTCAAATTATTATCTGCTTATAAAACACACAATTCTCAAGTTAATCTCTTGAAACCTGGACCACTATATTAAGAAAATGATTCTAATTTACTATTATTAACTTCTATAGATATTTTGTAAGCTGATTCTTCATAAACACTATAAAACATGATTTTGTATGATAATTTTGACGAATATTAAAAATTCAATTTTTTAACTGTTTATAAAACACACAATTCTCAAGTTAATCTCTTGAAACCTTGACCACTATATTAAGAAAATGATTCTAATTTACTATTATTAACTTCTATAGATATTATGTTAGCTGATTCTTCATAAATACTATAAAACATGTTTTTATATGATAAGTTTGAGAAATATTATGAATTCCTATTTTAATCTGCTTATAAAACAGTCAAATATTAAATGTATACACCAACAGAGGGCGTGAGCGTCGCCGTAGTAGGGACGACATCCGTCGGCCGAATCGCCTCAGAAAGAAACTAGATAGTTGTGTGGCGTTCACCGTACTGCTGTGTATCGTAACGGGTCGTTGTTTTTACTTAGATTTTGAGTCTACTCGTTATTTATTAATTAAGATTTTTGATATTATAAACGAATTGTTCATATTTTATGCCCGAAGTTAACACAAGTAACTGTCTTGATCCTTGACTACTAGATCAAGAAAATGATTCTAATTTATAATTTTTTTCATTTTACCTGATATTTTTACTTCATAAAAACTATAAAATATGATTTTATAAGTTAATTTTGACGAATAATACAACTTAACATTTTTTCGTATTGAAAAGGAGCGATTTTCAGTTGTTGTACAAATGTATTCTTTAGTTACACTCATAATACATTTGAATTCCTTCTACAAACCATTCTGGTACATTTGTACTATCTTTTATGGCTTATCATAATTATTATTTATTATCATCTGTTATCTATGTTTTGCAGTTCTACATTCGTTTTTGTATTTAAGTTTCAATTGTAAATTCCTTTCATGTATTTTGTATAAAAATGAAGTTTGTCTGTTAGTTTATGTTTTGATAGTTTCCTTTTCTGAATTACTCAGTGTTGTCCACGTACTAGTTGTTATATAAAAATTGTCGTTCTCCTTATGGTATCTAGTAGTGACATTTTGTCCTCCAACCATTATACATATTTAACTTACTATTTTTTTTTAGATGGCTGTACACCAGATATACTCAGGACATATTGAAACATGAATTACCATTTCTACCACATGGGAAAGTTTCAACATCCTACGTTGAAAATGGACTGGACGATCCTGATAATAATAATAGTTTTATGCATAGTACGAGTAATGGATATTGAATATAATTGATAGTCAATTAATAGTAGTGCAACAAAAAGTTAGTGTCATGAAATCCAGACCATTAGATTAAGTATATGATTCTTATTTACCATTTCCAACTTCCATATATATCATATAAGCTGATACTTCATAAACACTATAAAACATGTTTTTATATGATTATTTTGACTCGTATTTTAAATTCATATTTTTAACTGCTTATAAAACAGTGAATTCTCAAGTTAGTGTTATGAAAGTCAGACCATTAGATTAAGAAAATTATTCTAATTTACCATTATTAACTAGCATACATTTCATTTAAGCTGATAATTCAATAACGCTATAAAACATGATTTTATATGATAATTTTGACGAATATTAAAAATTCATTTTTTTAACTGTTTATAAAACACTCAATTCTCAAGTTAATCTCTTGAAACCTGGACCACTATATTAAGAAAATGATTCTAATTTACCATTATTAATTTGCATACATTTCATTTAAGCTGATACTTCATAAACACTATAAGACATGTTTTAATATGATTATTTTGACTCGTATTTTATATTCATATTTTTAACTGCCTATAAAATACTAAATTCTCAAGTTATTCTTTAACAATTATACATTATTAACTTACTACAATTTTTCAGATTGACGTATGTCAGATCACTCAAGGCATGCAGAAACATGAATTCACATTTCTACCACTTAAGAAAGTATCAACATCCTATGCTGAAAATGGACTAGAAGATACTGCTAATAATATTGGGTTTATGTAATGTGCGTGTAAGGGTTATTGAATATAATTGATAGTAAATTAATGGCAGTGAAACAATTGAGATTCGTTAATAATCTGAATAAAATTTTAGTTAACACCTTTGACTTGTAATTTTCATTCATAAGAGTTACCATTATTAACTTGCATACATTTCATTTGAGCTGATGCTTCATAAACACTATAAGACATGTTTTTATATGATTATTTTGACTCGAATTTTAAATTCATATTATTATCTGCTTATAAAACACACAATTCTCAAGTTAATCTCTTGAAACCTGGACCACTATATTAAGAAAATGATTCTAATTTACTATTATTAACTTCTATAGATATTATGTAAGCTGATTCTTCATAAACACTAAAAAACATGATTTTGTATGATAATTTTTACGAATATTAAAAATTCATTTTTTTAACTGTTTATAAAACACTCAATTCTCAAGTTAATCTCTTGAAACCTTGACCACTATATTAAGAAAATGATTCTAATTTACTATTATTAACTTTTATAGATATTAGGTAAGCTGATTCTTCATAAACACTATAAAACATTATTTTATATGATAATCTTTACGAATATTAAAAATTCAAATTATTATCTGCTTATAAAACACACAATTCTCAAGTTAATCTCTTGAAACCTGGACCACTATATTAAGAAAATGATTCTAATTTACTATTATTAACTTTTATAGATATTAGGTAAGCTGATTCTTCATAAACACTATAAAAAATTATTTTATATGATAATCTTTACGAATATTAAAAATTCAAATTATTATCTGCTTATAAAACACACAATTCTCAAGTTAATCTCTTGAAACCTGGACCACTATATTAAGAAAATGATTCTAATTTACTATTATTAACTTTTATAGATATTAGGTAAGCTGATTCTTCATAAACACTATAAAACATTATTTTATATGATAATCTTTACGAATATTAAAAATTCAAATTATTATCTGCTTATAAAACACACAATTCTCAAGTTAATCTCTTGAAACCTGGACCACTATATTAAGAAAATGATTCTAATTTACTATTATTAACTTCTATAGATATTTTGTAAGCTGATTCTTCATAAACACTATAAAACATGATTTTGTATGATAATTTTGACGAATATTAAAAATTCAATTTTTTAACTGTTTATAAAACACACAATTCTCAAGTTAATCTCTTGAAACCTTGACCACTATATTAAGAAAATGATTCTAATTTACTATTATTAACTTCTATAGATATTATGTTAGCTGATTCTTCATAAATACTATAAAACATGTTTTTATATGATAAGTTTGAGAAATATTATGAATTCCTATTTTAATCTGCTTATAAAACAGTCAAATATTAAATGTATACACCAACAGAGGGCGTGAGCGTCGCCGTAGTAGGGACGACATCCGTCGGCCGAATCGCCTCAGAAAGAAACTAGATAGTTGTGTGGCGTTCACCGTACTGCTGTGTATCGTAACGGGTCGTTGTTTTTACTTAGATTTTGAGTCTACTCGTTATTTATTAATTAAGATTTTTGATATTATAAACGAATTGTTCATATTTTATGCCCGAAGTTAACACAAGTAACTGTCTTGATCCTTGACTACTAAATCAAGAAAATGATTCTAATTTATAATTTTTTTCATTTTACCTGATATTTTTACTTCATAAAAACTATAAAATATGATTTTATAAGTTAATTTTGACGAATAATACAACTTAACATTTTTTCGTATTGAAAAGGAGCGATTATCAGTTGTTGTACAAATGTATTCTTTAGTTACACTCATAATACATTTGAATTCCTTCTACAAACCATTCTGGTACATTTGTACTATCTTTTATGGCTTATCATAATTATTATTTATTATCATCTGTTATCTATGTTTTGCAGTTCTACATTCGTTTTTGTATTTAAGTTTCAATTGTAAATTCCTTTCATGTATTTTGTATAAAAATGAAGTTTGTCTGTTAGTTTATGTTTTGATAGTTTCCTTTTCTGAATTACTCAGTGTTGTCCACGTACTAGTTGTTATATAAAAATTGTCGTTCTCCTTATGGTATCTAGTAGCGACATTTTGTCCTCCAACCATTATACATATTTAACTTACTATTTTTTTTTAGATGGCTGTACACCAGATATACTCAGGACATATTGAAACATAAATTACCATTTCTACCACATGGGAAAGTTTCAACATCCTACGTTGAAAATGGACTGGACGATCCTGATAATAATAATAGTTTTATGCATAGTACGAGTAATGGATATTGAATATAATTGATAGTCAATTAATAGTAGTGTAACAAAAAGTTAGTGTCATGAAATCCAGACCATTAGATTAAGTATATGATTCTTATTTACCATTTCCAACTTCCATATATATCATATAAGCTGATACTTCATAAACACTATAAAACATGTTTTTATATGATTATTTTGACTCGTATTTTAAATTCATATTTTTAACTGCTTATAAAACAGTGAATTCTCAAGTTAGTGTTATGAAAGTCAGACCATTAGATTAAGAAAATTATTCTAATTTACCATTATTAACTAGCATACATTTCATTTAAGCTGATAATTCAATAACGCTATAAAACATGATTTTATATGATAATTTTGACGAATATTAAAAATTCATTTTTTTAACTGTTTATAAAACACTCAATTCTCAAGTTAATCTCTTGAAACCTGGACCACTATATTAAGAAAATGATTCTAATTTACCATTATTAATTTGCATACATTTCATTTAAGCTGATACTTCATAAACACTATAAGACATGTTTTAATATGATTATTTTGACTCGTATTTTATATTCATATTTTTAACTGCCTATATACTAAATTCTCAAGTTATTCTTTAACAATTATACATTATTAACTTACTACAATTTTTCAGATTGACGTATGTCAGATCACTCAAGGCATGCAGAAACATGAATTCACATTTCTACCACTTAAGAAAGTATCAACATCCTATGCTGAAAATGGACTAGAAGATACTGCTAATAATATTGGGTTTATGTAATGTGCGTGTAAGGGTTATTGAATATAATTGATAGTAAATTAATGGCAGTGAAACAATTGAGATTCGTTAATAATCTGAATAAAATTTTAGTTAACACCTTTGACTTGTAATTTTCATTCATAAGAGTTACCATTATTAACTTGCATACATTTCATTTGAGCTGATGCTTCATAAACACTATAAGACATGTTTTTATATGATTATTTTGACTCGAATTTTAAATTCATATTATTATCTGCTTATAAAACACACAATTCTCAAGTTAATCTCTTGAAACCTGGACCACTATATTAAGAAAATGATTCTAATTTACTATTATTAACTTCTATAGATATTATGTAAGCTGATTCTTCATAAACACTATAAAACATTATTTTATATGATAATCTTTACGAATATTAAAAATTCAAATTATTATCTGCTTATAAAACACACAATTCTCAAGTTAATCTCTTGAAACCTGGACCACTATATTAAGAAAATGATTCTAATTTACTATTATTAAGTTCTATAGATATTATGTAAGCTGATTCTTCATAAACACTATAAAACATGATTTTGTATGATAATTTTGACGAATATTAAAAATTCAATTTTTTAACTGTTTATAAAACACACAATTCTCAAGTTAATCTCTTGAAACCTGGACCACTATATTAAGAAAATGATTCTAATTTACTATTATTAAGTTCTATAGATATTATGTAAGCTGATTCTTCATAAACACTATAAAACATGATTTTGTATGATAATTTTTACGAATATTAAAAATTCATTTTTTTAACTGTTTATAAAACACTCAATTCTCAAGTTAATCTCTTAAAACCTTGACCACTATATTAAGAAAATGATTCTAATTTACTATTATTAACTTCTATAGATATTATGTTAGCTGATTCTTCATAAATACTATAAAACATGTTTTTATATGATAAGTTTGAGAAATATTATGAATTCCTATTTTAATCTGCTTATAAAACAGTCAAATATTAAATGTATACACCAACAGAGGGCGTGAGCGTCGCCGTAGTAGGGACGACATCCGTCGGCCGAATCGCCTCAGAAAGAAACTAGATAGTTGTGTGGCGTTCACCGTACTGCTGTGTATCGTAACGGGTCGTTGTTTTTACTTAGATTTTGAGTCTACTCGTTATTTATTAATTAAGATTTTTGATATTATAAACGAATTGTTCATATTTTATGCCCGAAGTTAACACAAGTAACTGTCTTGATCCTTGACTACTAGATCAAGAAAATGATTCTAATTTATAATTTTTTTCATTTTACCTGATATTTTTACTTCATAAAAACTATAAAATATGATTTTATAAGTTAATTTTGACGAATAATACAACTTAACATTTTTTCGTATTGAAAAGGAGCGATTTTCAG
Organism: Rhopalosiphum padi; assembly: GCF_020882245.1. Taxonomy (NCBI): domain Eukaryota; kingdom Metazoa; phylum Arthropoda; class Insecta; order Hemiptera; family Aphididae; genus Rhopalosiphum; species Rhopalosiphum padi. Next base: position 32,221,982 of record NC_083599.1, read on the forward strand.
TTGTTGTACAAATGTATTCTTTAGTTACACTCATAATACATTTGAATTCCTTCTACAAACCATTCTGGTACATTTGTACTATCTTTTATGGCTTATCATAATTATTATTTATTATCATCTGTTATCTATGTTTTGCAGTTCTACATTCGTTTTTGTATTTAAGTTTCAATTGTAAATTCCTTTCATGTATTTTGTATAAAAATGAAGTTTGTCTGTTAGTTTATGTTTTGATAATTTCCTTTTCTGAATTACTCAGTGTTGTCCACGTACTAGTTGTTATATAAAAATTGTCGTTCTCCTTATGGTATCTAGTAGTGACATTTTGTCCTCCAACCATTATACATATTTAACTTACTATTTTTTTTTAGATGGCTGTACACCAGATATACTCAGGACATATTGAAACATAAATTACCATTTCTACCACATGGGAAAGTTTCAACATCCTACGTTGAAAATGGACTGGACGATCCTGATAATAATAATAGTTTTATGCATAGTACGAGTAATGGATATTGAATATAATTGATAGTCAATTAATAGTAGTGTAACAAAAAGTTAGTGTCATGAAATCCAGACCATTAGATTAAGTATATGATTCTTATTTACCATTTCCAACTTCCATATATATCATATAAGCTGATACTTCATAAACACTATAAAACATGTTTTTATATGATTATTTTGACTCGTATTTTAAATTCATATTTTTAACTGCTTATAAAACAGTGAATTCTCAAGTTAGTGTTATGAAAGTCAGACCATTAGATTAAGAAAATTATTCTAATTTACCATTATTAACTAGCATACATTTCATTTAAGCTGATAATTCAATAACGCTATAAAACATGATTTTATATGATAATTTTGACGAATATTAAAAATTCATTTTTTTAACTGTTTATAAAACACTCAATTCTCAAGTTAATCTCTTGAAACCTGGACCACTATATTAAGAAAATGATTCTAATTTACCATTATTAATTTGCATACATTTCATTTAAGCTGATACTTCATAAACACTATAAGACATGTTTTAATATGATTATTTTGACTCGTATTTTATATTCATATTTTTAACTGCCTATAAAATACTAAATTCTCAAGTTATTCTTTAACAATTATACATTATTAACTTACTACAATTTTTCAGATTGACGTATGTCAGATCACTCAAGGCATGCAGAAACATGAATTCACATTTCTACCACTTAAGAAAGTATCAACATCCTATGCTGAAAATGGACTAGAAGATACTGCTAATAATATTGGGTTTATGTAATGTGCGTGTAAGGGTTATTGAATATAATTGATAGTAAATTAATGGCAGTGAAACAATTGAGATTCGTTAATAATCTGAATAAAATTTTAGTTAACACCTTTGACTTGTAATTTTCATTCATAAGAGTTACCATTATTAACTTGCATACATTTCATTTGAGCTGATGCTTCATAAACACTATAAAACATGATTTTGTATGATAATTTTTACGAATATTAAAAATTCATTTTTTTAACTGTTTATAAAACACTCAATTCTCAAGTTAATCTCTTAAAACCTTGACCACTATATTAAGAAAATGATTCTAATTTACTATTATTAACTTCTATAGATATTATGTTAGCTGATTCTTCATAAATACTATAAAACATGTTTTTATATGATAAGTTTGAGAAATATTATGAATTCCTATTTTAATCTGCTTATAAAACAGTCAAATATTAAATGTATACACCAACAGAGGGCGTGAGCGTCGCCGTAGTAGGGACGACATCCGTCGGCCGAATCGCCTCAGAAAGAAACTAGATAGTTGTGTGGCGTTCACCGTACTGCTGTGTATCGTAACGGGTCGTTGTTTTTACTTAGATTTTGAGTCTACTCGTTATTTATTAATTAAGATTTTTGATATTATAAACGAATTGTTCATATTTTATGCCCGAAGTTAACACAAGTAACTGTCTTGATCCTTGACTACTAGATCAAGAAAATGATTCTAATTTATAATTTTTTTCATTTTACCTGATATTTTTACTTCATAAAAACTATAAAATATGATTTTATAAGTTAATTTTGACGAATAATACAACTTAACATTTTTTCGTATTGAAAAGGAGCGATTTTCAGTTGTTGTACAAATGTATTCTTTAGTTACACTCATAATACATTTGAATTCCTTCTACAAACCATTCTGGTACATTTGTACTATCTTTTATGGCTTATCATAATTATTATTTATTATCATCTGTTATCTATGTTTTGCAGTTCTACATTCGTTTTTGTATTTAAGTTTCAATTGTAAATTCCTTTCATGTATTTTGTATAAAAATGAAGTTTGTCTGTTAGTTTATGTTTTGATAGTTTCCTTTTCTGAATTACTCAGTGTTGTCCACGTACTAGTTGTTATATAAAAATTGTCGTTCTCCTTATGGTATCTAGTAGTGACATTTTGTCCTCCAACCATTATACATATTTAACTTACTATTTTTTTTTAGATGGCTGTACACCAGATATACTCAGGACATATTGAAACATGAATTACCATTTCTACCACATGGGAAAGTTTCAACATCCTACGTTGAAAATGGACTGGACGATCCTGATAATAATAATAGTTTTATGCATAGTACGAGTAATGGATATTGAATATAATTGATAGTCAATTAATAGTAGTGCAACAAAAAGTTAGTGTCATGAAATCCAGACCATTAGATTAAGTATATGATTCTTATTTACCATTTCCAACTTCCATATATATCATATAAGCTGATACTTCATAAACACTATAAAACATGTTTTTATATGATTATTTTGACTCGTATTTTAAATTCATATTTTTAACTGCTTATAAAACAGTGAATTCTCAAGTTAGTGTTATGAAAGTCAGACCATTAGATTAAGAAAATTATTCTAATTTACCATTATTAACTAGCATACATTTCATTTAAGCTGATAATTCAATAACGCTATAAAACATGATTTTATATGATAATTTTGACGAATATTAAAAATTCATTTTTTTAACTGTTTATAAAACACTCAATTCTCAAGTTAATCTCTTGAAACCTGGACCACTATATTAAGAAAATGATTCTAATTTACCATTATTAATTTGCATACATTTCATTTAAGCTGATACTTCATAAACACTATAAGACATGTTTTAATATGATTATTTTGACTCGTATTTTATATTCATATTTTTAACTGCCTATAAAATACTAAATTCTCAAGTTATTCTTTAACAATTATACATTATTAACTTACTACAATTTTTCAGATTGACGTATGTCAGATCACTCAAGGCATGCAGAAACATGAATTCACATTTCTACCACTTAAGAAAGTATCAACATCCTATGCTGAAAATGGACTAGAAGATACTGCTAATAATATTGGGTTTATGTAATGTGCGTGTAAGGGTTATTGAATATAATTGATAGTAAATTAATGGCAGTGAAACAATTGAGATTCGTTAATAATCTGAATAAAATTTTAGTTAACACCTTTGACTTGTAATTTTCATTCATAAGAGTTACCATTATTAACTTGCATACATTTCATTTGAGCTGATGCTTCATAAACACTATAAGACATGTTTTTATATGATTATTTTGACTCGAATTTTAAATTCATATTATTATCTGCTTATAAAACACACAATTCTCAAGTTAATCTCTTGAAACCTGGACCACTATATTAAGAAAATGATTCTAATTTACTATTATTAACTTCTATAGATATTATGTAAGCTGATTCTTCATAAACACTAAAAAACATGATTTTGTATGATAATTTTTACGAATATTAAAAATTCATTTTTTTAACTGTTTATAAAACACTCAATTCTCAAGTTAATCTCTTGAAACCTTGACCACTATATTAAGAAAATGATTCTAATTTACTATTATTAACTTTTATAGATATTAGGTAAGCTGATTCTTCATAAACACTATAAAACATTATTTTATATGATAATCTTTACGAATATTAAAAATTCAAATTATTATCTGCTTATAAAACACACAATTCTCAAGTTAATCTCTTGAAACCTGGACCACTATATTAAGAAAATGATTCTAATTTACTATTATTAACTTTTATAGATATTAGGTAAGCTGATTCTTCATAAACACTATAAAAAATTATTTTATATGATAATCTTTACGAATATTAAAAATTCAAATTATTATCTGCTTATAAAACACACAATTCTCAAGTTAATCTCTTGAAACCTGGACCACTATATTAAGAAAATGATTCTAATTTACTATTATTAACTTTTATAGATATTAGGTAAGCTGATTCTTCATAAACACTATAAAACATTATTTTATATGATAATCTTTACGAATATTAAAAATTCAAATTATTATCTGCTTATAAAACACACAATTCTCAAGTTAATCTCTTGAAACCTGGACCACTATATTAAGAAAATGATTCTAATTTACTATTATTAACTTCTATAGATATTTTGTAAGCTGATTCTTCATAAACACTATAAAACATGATTTTGTATGATAATTTTGACGAATATTAAAAATTCAATTTTTTAACTGTTTATAAAACACACAATTCTCAAGTTAATCTCTTGAAACCTTGACCACTATATTAAGAAAATGATTCTAATTTACTATTATTAACTTCTATAGATATTATGTTAGCTGATTCTTCATAAATACTATAAAACATGTTTTTATATGATAAGTTTGAGAAATATTATGAATTCCTATTTTAATCTGCTTATAAAACAGTCAAATATTAAATGTATACACCAACAGAGGGCGTGAGCGTCGCCGTAGTAGGGACGACATCCGTCGGCCGAATCGCCTCAGAAAGAAACTAGATAGTTGTGTGGCGTTCACCGTACTGCTGTGTATCGTAACGGGTCGTTGTTTTTACTTAGATTTTGAGTCTACTCGTTATTTATTAATTAAGATTTTTGATATTATAAACGAATTGTTCATATTTTATGCCCGAAGTTAACACAAGTAACTGTCTTGATCCTTGACTACTAGATCAAGAAAATGATTCTAATTTATAATTTTTTTCATTTTACCTGATATTTTTACTTCATAAAAACTATAAAATATGATTTTATAAGTTAATTTTGACGAATAATACAACTTAACATTTTTTCGTATTGAAAAGGAGCGATTTTCAGTTGTTGTACAAATGTATTCTTTAGTTACACTCATAATACATTTGAATTCCTTCTACAAACCATTCTGGTACATTTGTACTATCTTTTATGGCTTATCATAATTATTATTTATTATCATCTGTTATCTATGTTTTGCAGTTCTACATTCGTTTTTGTATTTAAGTTTCAATTGTAAATTCCTTTCATGTATTTTGTATAAAAATGAAGTTTGTCTGTTAGTTTATGTTTTGATAGTTTCCTTTTCTGAATTACTCAGTGTTGTCCACGTACTAGTTGTTATATAAAAATTGTCGTTCTCCTTATGGTATCTAGTAGTGACATTTTGTCCTCCAACCATTATACATATTTAACTTACTATTTTTTTTTAGATGGCTGTACACCAGATATACTCAGGACATATTGAAACATGAATTACCATTTCTACCACATGGGAAAGTTTCAACATCCTACGTTGAAAATGGACTGGACGATCCTGATAATAATAATAGTTTTATGCATAGTACGAGTAATGGATATTGAATATAATTGATAGTCAATTAATAGTAGTGCAACAAAAAGTTAGTGTCATGAAATCCAGACCATTAGATTAAGTATATGATTCTTATTTACCATTTCCAACTTCCATATATATCATATAAGCTGATACTTCATAAACACTATAAAACATGTTTTTATATGATTATTTTGACTCGTATTTTAAATTCATATTTTTAACTGCTTATAAAACAGTGAATTCTCAAGTTAGTGTTATGAAAGTCAGACCATTAGATTAAGAAAATTATTCTAATTTACCATTATTAACTAGCATACATTTCATTTAAGCTGATAATTCAATAACGCTATAAAACATGATTTTATATGATAATTTTGACGAATATTAAAAATTCATTTTTTTAACTGTTTATAAAACACTCAATTCTCAAGTTAATCTCTTGAAACCTGGACCACTATATTAAGAAAATGATTCTAATTTACCATTATTAATTTGCATACATTTCATTTAAGCTGATACTTCATAAACACTATAAGACATGTTTTAATATGATTATTTTGACTCGTATTTTATATTCATATTTTTAACTGCCTATAAAATACTAAATTCTCAAGTTATTCTTTAACAATTATACATTATTAACTTACTACAATTTTTCAGATTGACGTATGTCAGATCACTCAAGGCATGCAGAAACATGAATTCACATTTCTACCACTTAAGAAAGTATCAACATCCTATGCTGAAAATGGACTAGAAGATACTGCTAATAATATTGGGTTTATGTAATGTGCGTGTAAGGGTTATTGAATATAATTGATAGTAAATTAATGGCAGTGAAACAATTGAGATTCGTTAATAATCTGAATAAAATTTTAGTTAACACCTTTGACTTGTAATTTTCATTCATAAGAGTTACCATTATTAACTTGCATACATTTCATTTGAGCTGATGCTTCATAAACACTATAAGACATGTTTTTATATGATTATTTTGACTCGAATTTTAAATTCATATTATTATCTGCTTATAAAACACACAATTCTCAAGTTAATCTCTTGAAACCTGGACCACTATATTAAGAAAATGATTCTAATTTACTATTATTAACTTCTATAGATATTATGTAAGCTGATTCTTCATAAACACTAAAAAACATGATTTTGTATGATAATTTTTACGAATATTAAAAATTCATTTTTTTAACTGTTTATAAAACACTCAATTCTCAAGTTAATCTCTTGAAACCTTGACCACTATATTAAGAAAATGATTCTAATTTACTATTATTAACTTTTATAGATATTAGGTAAGCTGATTCTTCATAAACACTATAAAACATTATTTTATATGATAATCTTTACGAATATTAAAAATTCAAATTATTATCTGCTTATAAAACACACAATTCTCAAGTTAATCTCTTGAAACCTGGACCACTATATTAAGAAAATGATTCTAATTTACTATTATTAACTTTTATAGATATTAGGTAAGCTGATTCTTCATAAACACTATAAAAAATTATTTTATATGATAATCTTTACGAATATTAAAAATTCAAATTATTATCTGCTTATAAAACACACAATTCTCAAGTTAATCTCTTGAAACCTGGACCACTATATTAAGAAAATGATTCTAATTTACTATTATTAACTTTTATAGATATTAGGTAAGCTGATTCTTCATAAACACTATAAAACATTATTTTATATGATAATCTTTACGAATATTAAAAATTCAAATTATTATCTGCTTATAAAACACACAATTCTCAAGTTAATCTCTTGAAACCTGGACCACTATATTAAGAAAATGATTCTAATTTACTATTATTAACTTCTATAGATATTTTGTAAGCTGATTCTTCATAAACACTATAAAACATGATTTTGTATGATAATTTTGACGAATATTAAAAATTCAATTTTTTAACTGTTTATAAAACACACAATTCTCAAGTTAATCTCTTGAAACCTTGACCACTATATTAAGAAAATGATTCTAATTTACTATTATTAACTTCTATAGATATTATGTTAGCTGATTCTTCATAAATACTATAAAACATGTTTTTATATGATAAGTTTGAGAAATATTATGAATTCCTATTTTAATCTGCTTATAAAACAGTCAAATATTAAATGTATACACCAACAGAGGGCGTGAGCGTCGCCGTAGTAGGGACGACATCCGTCGGCCGAATCGCCTCAGAAAGAAACTAGATAGTTGTGTGGCGTTCACCGTACTGCTGTGTATCGTAACGGGTCGTTGTTTTTACTTAGATTTTGAGTCTACTCGTTATTTATTAATTAAGATTTTTGATATTATAAACGAATTGTTCATATTTTATGCCCGAAGTTAACACAAGTAACTGTCTTGATCCTTGACTACTAGATCAAGAAAATGATTCTAATTTATAATTTTTTTCATTTTACCTGATATTTTTACTTCATAAAAACTATAAAATATGATTTTATAAGTTAATTTTGACGAATAATACAACTTAACATTTTTTCGTATTGAAAAGGAGCGATTTTCAGTTGTTGTACAAATGTATTCTTTAGTTACACTCATAATACATTTGAATTCCTTCTACAAACCATTCTGGTACATTTGTACTATCTTTTATGGCTTATCATAATTATTATTTATTATCATCTGTTATCTATGTTTTGCAGTTCTACATTCGTTTTTGTATTTAAGTTTCAATTGTAAATTCCTTTCATGTATTTTGTATAAAAATGAAGTTTGTCTGTTAGTTTATGTTTTGATAGTTTCCTTTTCTGAATTACTCAGTGTTGTCCACGTACTAGTTGTTATATAAAAATTGTCGTTCTCCTTATGGTATCTAGTAGTGACATTTTGTCCTCCAACCATTATACATATTTAACTTACTATTTTTTTTTAGATGGCTGTACACCAGATATACTCAGGACATATTGAAACATGAATTACCATTTCTACCACATGGGAAAGTTTCAACATCCTACGTTGAAAATGGACTGGACGATCCTGATAATAATAATAGTTTTATGCATAGTACGAGTAATGGATATTGAATATAATTGATAGTCAATTAATAGTAGTGCAACAAAAAGTTAGTGTCATGAAATCCAGACCATTAGATTAAGTATATGATTCTTATTTACCATTTCCAACTTCCATATATATCATATAAGCTGATACTTCATAAACACTATAAAACATGTTTTTATATGATTATTTTGACTCGTATTTTAAATTCATATTTTTAACTGCTTATAAAACAGTGAATTCTCAAGTTAGTGTTATGAAAGTCAGACCATTAGATTAAGAAAATTATTCTAATTTACCATTATTAACTAGCATACATTTCATTTAAGCTGATAATTCAATAACGCTATAAAACATGATTTTATATGATAATTTTGACGAATATTAAAAATTCATTTTTTTAACTGTTTATAAAACACTCAATTCTCAAGTTAATCTCTTGAAACCTGGACCACTATATTAAGAAAATGATTCTAATTTACCATTATTAATTTGCATACATTTCATTTAAGCTGATACTTCATAAACACTATAAGACATGTTTTAATATGATTATTTTGACTCGTATTTTATATTCATATTTTTAACTGCCTATAAAATACTAAATTCTCAAGTTATTCTTTAACAATTATACATTATTAACTTACTACAATTTTTCAGATTGACGTATGTCAGATCACTCAAGGCATGCAGAAACATGAATTCACATTTCTACCACTTAAGAAAGTATCAACATCCTATGCTGAAAATGGACTAGAAGATACTGCTAATAATATTGGGTTTATGTAATGTGCGTGTAAGGGTTATTGAATATAATTGATAGTAAATTAATGGCAGTGAAACAATTGAGATTCGTTAATAATCTGAATAAAATTTTAGTTAACACCTTTGACTTGTAATTTTCATTCATAAGAGTTACCATTATTAACTTGCATACATTTCATTTGAGCTGATGCTTCATAAACACTATAAGACATGTTTTTATATGATTATTTTGACTCGAATTTTAAATTCATATTATTATCTGCTTATAAAACACACAATTCTCAAGTTAATCTCTTGAAACCTGGACCACTATATTAAGAAAATGATTCTAATTTACTATTATTAACTTCTATAGATATTATGTAAGCTGATTCTTCATAAACACTAAAAAACATGATTTTGTATGATAATTTTTACGAATATTAAAAATTCATTTTTTTAACTGTTTATAAAACACTCAATTCTCAAGTTAATCTCTTGAAACCTTGACCACTATATTAAGAAAATGATTCTAATTTACTATTATTAACTTTTATAGATATTAGGTAAGCTGATTCTTCATAAACACTATAAAACATTATTTTATATGATAATCTTTACGAATATTAAAAATTCAAATTATTATCTGCTTATAAAACACACAATTCTCAAGTTAATCTCTTGAAACCTGGACCACTATATTAAGAAAATGATTCTAATTTACTATTATTAACTTTTATAGATATTAGGTAAGCTGATTCTTCATAAACACTATAAAAAATTATTTTATATGATAATCTTTACGAATATTAAAAATTCAAATTATTATCTGCTTATAAAACACACAATTCTCAAGTTAATCTCTTGAAACCTGGACCACTATATTAAGAAAATGATTCTAATTTACTATTATTAACTTTTATAGATATTAGGTAAGCTGATTCTTCATAAACACTATAAAACATTATTTTATATGATAATCTTTACGAATATTAAAAATTCAAATTATTATCTGCTTATAAAACACACAATTCTCAAGTTAATCTCTTGAAACCTGGACCACTATATTAAGAAAATGATTCTAATTTACTATTATTAACTTCTATAGATATTTTGTAAGCTGATTCTTCATAAACACTATAAAACATGATTTTGTATGATAATTTTGACGAATATTAAAAATTCAATTTTTTAACTGTTTATAAAACACACAATTCTCAAGTTAATCTCTTGAAACCTTGACCACTATATTAAGAAAATGATTCTAATTTACTATTATTAACTTCTATAGATATTATGTTAGCTGATTCTTCATAAATACTATAAAACATGTTTTTATATGATAAGTTTGAGAAATATTATGAATTCCTATTTTAATCTGCTTATAAAACAGTCAAATATTAAATGTATACACCAACAGAGGGCGTGAGCGTCGCCGTAGTAGGGACGACATCCGTCGGCCGAATCGCCTCAGAAAGAAACTAGATAGTTGTGTGGCGTTCACCGTACTGCTGTGTATCGTAACGGGTCGTTGTTTTTACTTAGATTTTGAGTCTACTCGTTATTTATTAATTAAGATTTTTGATATTATAAACGAATTGTTCATATTTTATGCCCGAAGTTAACACAAGTAACTGTCTTGATCCTTGACTACTAGATCAAGAAAATGATTCTAATTTATAATTTTTTTCATTTTACCTGATATTTTTACTTCATAAAAACTATAAAATATGATTTTATAAGTTAATTTTGACGAATAATACAACTTAACATTTTTTCGTATTGAAAAGGAGCGATTTTCAGTTGTTGTACAAATGTATTCTTTAGTTACACTCATAATACATTTGAATTCCTTCTACAAACCATTCTGGTACATTTGTACTATCTTTTATGGCTTATCATAATTATTATTTATTATCATCTGTTATCTATGTTTTGCAGTTCTACATTCGTTTTTGTATTTAAGTTTCAATTGTAAATTCCTTTCATGTATTTTGTATAAAAATGAAGTTTGTCTGTTAGTTTATGTTTTGATAGTTTCCTTTTCTGAATTACTCAGTGTTGTCCACGTACTAGTTGTTATATAAAAATTGTCGTTCTCCTTATGGTATCTAGTAGTGACATTTTGTCCTCCAACCATTATACATATTTAACTTACTATTTTTTTTTAGATGGCTGTACACCAGATATACTCAGGACATATTGAAACATGAATTACCATTTCTACCACATGGGAAAGTTTCAACATCCTACGTTGAAAATGGACTGGACGATCCTGATAATAATAATAGTTTTATGCATAGTACGAGTAATGGATATTGAATATAATTGATAGTCAATTAATAGTAGTGCAACAAAAAGTTAGTGTCATGAAATCCAGACCATTAGATTAAGTATATGATTCTTATTTACCATTTCCAACTTCCATATATATCATATAAGCTGATACTTCATAAACACTATAAAACATGTTTTTATATGATTATTTTGACTCGTATTTTAAATTCATATTTTTAACTGCTTATAAAACAGTGAATTCTCAAGTTAGTGTTATGAAAGTCAGACCATTAGATTAAGAAAATTATTCTAATTTACCATTATTAACTAGCATACATTTCATTTAAGCTGATAATTCAATAACGCTATAAAACATGATTTTATATGATAATTTTGACGAATATTAAAAATTCATTTTTTTAACTGTTTATAAAACACTCAATTCTCAAGTTAATCTCTTGAAACCTGGACCACTATATTAAGAAAATGATTCTAATTTACCATTATTAATTTGCATACATTTCATTTAAGCTGATACTTCATAAACACTATAAGACATGTTTTAATATGATTATTTTGACTCGTATTTTATATTCATATTTTTAACTGCCTATAAAATACTAAATTCTCAAGTTATTCTTTAACAATTATACATTATTAACTTACTACAATTTTTCAGATTGACGTATGTCAGATCACTCAAGGCATGCAGAAACATGAATTCACATTTCTACCACTTAAGAAAGTATCAACATCCTATGCTGAAAATGGACTAGAAGATACTGCTAATAATATTGGGTTTATGTAATGTGCGTGTAAGGGTTATTGAATATAATTGATAGTAAATTAATGGCAGTGAAACAATTGAGATTCGTTAATAATCTGAATAAAATTTTAGTTAACACCTTTGACTTGTAATTTTCATTCATAAGAGTTACCATTATTAACTTGCATACATTTCATTTGAGCTGATGCTTCATAAACACTATAAGACATGTTTTTATATGATTATTTTGACTCGAATTTTAAATTCATATTATTATCTGCTTATAAAACACACAATTCTCAAGTTAATCTCTTGAAACCTGGACCACTATATTAAGAAAATGATTCTAATTTACTATTATTAACTTCTATAGATATTATGTAAGCTGATTCTTCATAAACACTAAAAAACATGATTTTGTATGATAATTTTTACGAATATTAAAAATTCATTTTTTTAACTGTTTATAAAACACTCAATTCTCAAGTTAATCTCTTGAAACCTTGACCACTATATTAAGAAAATGATTCTAATTTACTATTATTAACTTTTATAGATATTAGGTAAGCTGATTCTTCATAAACACTATAAAACATTATTTTATATGATAATCTTTACGAATATTAAAAATTCAAATTATTATCTGCTTATAAAACACACAATTCTCAAGTTAATCTCTTGAAACCTGGACCACTATATTAAGAAAATGATTCTAATTTACTATTATTAACTTTTATAGATATTAGGTAAGCTGATTCTTCATAAACACTATAAAAAATTATTTTATATGATAATCTTTACGAATATTAAAAATTCAAATTATTATCTGCTTATAAAACACACAATTCTCAAGTTAATCTCTTGAAACCTGGACCACTATATTAAGAAAATGATTCTAATTTACTATTATTAACTTTTATAGATATTAGGTAAGCTGATTCTTCATAAACACTATAAAACATTATTTTATATGATAATCTTTACGAATATTAAAAATTCAAATTATTATCTGCTTATAAAACACACAATTCTCAAGTTAATCTCTTGAAACCTGGACCACTATATTAAGAAAATGATTCTAATTTACTATTATTAACTTCTATAGATATTTTGTAAGCTGATTCTTCATAAACACTATAAAACATGATTTTGTATGATAATTTTGACGAATATTAAAAATTCAATTTTTTAACTGTTTATAAAACACACAATTCTCAAGTTAATCTCTTGAAACCTTGACCACTATATTAAGAAAATGATTCTAATTTACTATTATTAACTTCTATAGATATTATGTTAGCTGATTCTTCATAAACACTATAAAACATGTTTTTATATGATTATTTTGACTCGTATTTTAAATTCATATTTTTAACTGCTTATAAAACAGTGAATTCTCAAGTTAGTGTTATGAAAGTCAGACCATTAGATTAAGAAAATTATTCTAATTTACCATTATTAACTAGCATACATTTCATTTAAGCTGATAATTCAATAACGCTATAAAACATGATTTTATATGATAATTTTGACGAATATTAAAAATTCATTTTTTTAACTGTTTATAAAACACTCAATTCTCAAGTTAATCTCTTGAAACCTGGACCACTATATTAAGAAAATGATTCTAATTTACCATTATTAATTTGCATACATTTCATTTAAGCTGATACTTCATAAACACTATAAGACATGTTTTAATATGATTATTTTGACTCGTATTTTATATTCATATTTTTAACTGCCTATAAAATACTAAATTCTCAAGTTATTCTTTAACAATTATACATTATTAACTTACTACAATTTTTCAGATTGACGTATGTCAGATCACTCAAGGCATGCAGAAACATGAATTCACATTTCTACCACTTAAGAAAGTATCAACATCCTATGCTGAAAATGGACTAGAAGATACTGCTAATAATATTGGGTTTATGTAATGTGCGTGTAAGGGTTATTGAATATAATTGATAGTAAATTAATGGCAGTGAAACAATTGAGATTCGTTAATAATCTGAATAAAATTTTAGTTAACACCTTTGACTTGTAATTTTCATTCATAAGAGTTACCATTATTAACTTGCATACATTTCATTTGAGCTGATGCTTCATAAACACTATAAAACATGATTTTGTATGATAATTTTTACGAATATTAAAAATTCATTTTTTTAACTGTTTATAAAACACTCAATTCTCAAGTTAATCTCTTAAAACCTTGACCACTATATTAAGAAAATGATTCTAATTTACTATTATTAACTTCTATAGATATTATGTTAGCTGATTCTTCATAAATACTATAAAACATGTTTTTATATGATAAGTTTGAGAAATATTATGAATTCCTATTTTAATCTGCTTATAAAACAGTCAAATATTAAATGTATACACCAACAGAGGGCGTGAGCGTCGCCGTAGTAGGGACGACATCCGTCGGCCGAATCGCCTCAGAAAGAAACTAGATAGTTGTGTGGCGTTCACCGTACTGCTGTGTATCGTAACGGGTCGTTGTTTTTACTTAGATTTTGAGTCTACTCGTTATTTATTAATTAAGATTTTTGATATTATAAACGAATTGTTCATATTTTATGCCCGAAGTTAACACAAGTAACTGTCTTGATCCTTGACTACTAGATCAAGAAAATGATTCTAATTTATAATTTTTTTCATTTTACCTGATATTTTTACTTCATAAAAACTATAAAATATGATTTTATAAGTTAATTTTGACGAATAATACAACTTAACATTTTTTCGTATTGAAAAGGAGCGATTATCAGTTGTTGTACAAATGTATTCTTTAGTTACACTCATAATACATTTGAATTCCTTCTACAAACCATTCTGGTACATTTGTACTATCTTTTATGGCTTATCATAATTATTATTTATTATCATCTGTTATCTATGTTTTGCAGTTCTACATTCGTTTTTGTATTTAAGTTTCAATTGTAAATTCCTTTCATGTATTTTGTATAAAAATGAAGTTTGTCTGTTAGTTTATGTTTTGATAGTTTCCTTTTCTGAATTACTCAGTGTTGTCCACGTACTAGTTGTTATATAAAAATTGTCGTTCTCCTTATGGTATCTAGTAGCGACATTTTGTCCTCCAACCATTATACATATTTAACTTACTATTTTTTTTTAGATGGCTGTACACCAGATATACTCAGGACATATTGAAACATAAATTACCATTTCTACCACATGGGAAAGTTTCAACATCCTACGTTGAAAATGGACTGGACGATCCTGATAATAATAATAGTTTTATGCATAGTACGAGTAATGGATATTGAATATAATTGATAGTCAATTAATAGTAGTGTAACAAAAAGTTAGTGTCATGAAATCCAGACCATTAGATTAAGTATATGATTCTTATTTACCATTTCCAACTTCCATATATATCATATAAGCTGATACTTCATAAACACTATAAAACATGTTTTTATATGATTATTTTGACTCGTATTTTAAATTCATATTTTTAACTGCTTATAAAACAGTGAATTCTCAAGTTAGTGTTATGAAAGTCAGACCATTAGATTAAGAAAATTATTCTAATTTACCATTATTAACTAGCATACATTTCATTTAAGCTGATAATTCAATAACGCTATAAAACATGATTTTATATGATAATTTTGACGAATATTAAAAATTCATTTTTTTAACTGTTTATAAAACACTCAATTCTCAAGTTAATCTCTTGAAACCTGGACCACTATATTAAGAAAATGATTCTAATTTACCATTATTAATTTGCATACATTTCATTTAAGCTGATACTTCATAAACACTATAAGACATGTTTTAATATGATTATTTTGACTCGTATTTTATATTCATATTTTTAACTGCCTATAAAATACTAAATTCTCAAGTTATTCTTTAACAATTATACATTATTAACTTACTACAATTTTTCAGATTGACGTATGTCAGATCACTCAAGGCATGCAGAAACATGAATTCACATTTCTACCACTTAAGAAAGTATCAACATCCTATGCTGAAAATGGACTAGAAGATACTGCTAATAATATTGGGTTTATGTAATGTGCGTGTAAGGGTTATTGAATATAATTGATAGTAAATTAATGGCAGTGAAACAATTGAGATTCGTTAATAATCTGAATAAAATTTTAGTTAACACCTTTGACTTGTAATTTTCATTCATAAGAGTTACCATTATTAACTTGCATACATTTCATTTGAGCTGATGCTTCATAAACACTATAAAACATGATTTTGTATGATAATTTTTACGAATATTAAAAATTCATTTTTTTAACTGTTTATAAAACACTCAATTCTCAAGTTAATCTCTTAAAACCTTGACCACTATATTAAGAAAATGATTCTAATTTACTATTATTAACTTCTATAGATATTATGTTAGCTGATTCTTCATAAATACTATAAAACATGTTTTTATATGATAAGTTTGAGAAATATTATGAATTCCTATTTTAATCTGCTTATAAAACAGTCAAATATTAAATGTATACACCAACAGAGGGCGTGAGCGTCGCCGTAGTAGGGACGACATCCGTCGGCCGAATCGCCTCAGAAAGAAACTAGATAGTTGTGTGGCGTTCACCGTACTGCTGTGTATCGTAACGGGTCGTTGTTTTTACTTAGATTTTGAGTCTACTCGTTATTTATTAATTAAGATTTTTGATATTATAAACGAATTGTTCATATTTTATGCCCGAAGTTAACACAAGTAACTGTCTTGATCCTTGACTACTAGATCAAGAAAATGATTCTAATTTATAATTTTTTTCATTTTACCTGATATTTTTACTTCATAAAAACTATAAAATATGATTTTATAAGTTAATTTTGACGAATAATACAACTTAACATTTTTTCGTATTGAAAAGGAGCGATTATCAGTTGTTGTACAAATGTATTCTTTAGTTACACTCATAATACATTTGAATTCCTTCTACAAACCATTCTGGTACATTTGTACTATCTTTTATGGCTTATCATAATTATTATTTATTATCATCTGTTATCTATGTTTTGCAGTTCTACATTCGTTTTTGTATTTAAGTTTCAATTGTAAATTCCTTTCATGTATTTTGTATAAAAATGAAGTTTGTCTGTTAGTTTATGTTTTGATAGTTTCCTTTTCTGAATTACTCAGTGTTGTCCACGTACTAGTTGTTATATAAAAATTGTCGTTCTCCTTATGGTATCTAGTAGCGACATTTTGTCCTCCAACCATTATACATATTTAACTTACTATTTTTTTTTAGATGGCTGTACACCAGATATACTCAGGACATATTGAAACATAAATTACCATTTCTACCACATGGGAAAGTTTCAACATCCTACGTTGAAAATGGACTGGACGATCCTGATAATAATAATAGTTTTATGCATAGTACGAGTAATGGATATTGAATATAATTGATAGTCAATTAATAGTAGTGTAACAAAAAGTTAGTGTCATGAAATCCAGACCATTAGATTAAGTATATGATTCTTATTTACCATTTCCAACTTCCATATATATCATATAAGCTGATACTTCATAAACACTATAAAACATGTTTTTATATGATTATTTTGACTCGTATTTTAAATTCATATTTTTAACTGCTTATAAAACAGTGAATTCTCAAGTTAGTGTTATGAAAGTCAGACCATTAGATTAAGAAAATTATTCTAATTTACCATTATTAACTAGCATACATTTCATTTAAGCTGATAATTCAATAACGCTATAAAACATGATTTTATATGATAATTTTGACGAATATTAAAAATTCATTTTTTTAACTGTTTATAAAACACTCAATTCTCAAGTTAATCTCTTGAAACCTGGACCACTATATTAAGAAAATGATTCTAATTTACCATTATTAATTTGCATACATTTCATTTAAGCTGATACTTCATAAACACTATAAGACATGTTTTAATATGATTATTTTGACTCGTATTTTATATTCATATTTTTAACTGCCTATAAAATACTAAATTCTCAAGTTATTCTTTAACAATTATACATTATTAACTTACTACAATTTTTCAGATTGACGTATGTCAGATCACTCAAGGCATGCAGAAACATGAATTCACATTTCTACCACTTAAGAAAGTATCAACATCCTATGCTGAAAATGGACTAGAAGATACTGCTAATAATATTGGGTTTATGTAATGTGCGTGTAAGGGTTATTGAATATAATTGATAGTAAATTAATGGCAGTGAAACAATTGAGATTCGTTAATAATCTGAATAAAATTTTAGTTAACACCTTTGACTTGTAATTTTCATTCATAAGAGTTACCATTATTAACTTGCATACATTTCATTTGAGCTGATGCTTCATAAACACTATAAAACATGATTTTGTATGATAATTTTTACGAATATTAAAAATTCATTTTTTTAACTGTTTATAAAACACTCAATTCTCAAGTTAATCTCTTAAAACCTTGACCACTATATTAAGAAAATGATTCTAATTTACTATTATTAACTTCTATAGATATTATGTTAGCTGATTCTTCATAAATACTATAAAACATGTTTTTATATGATAAGTTTGAGAAATATTATGAATTCCTATTTTAATCTGCTTATAAAACAGTCAAATATTAAATGTATACACCAACAGAGGGCGTGAGCGTCGCCGTAGTAGGGACGACATCCGTCGGCCGAATCGCCTCAGAAAGAAACTAGATAGTTGTGTGGCGTTCACCGTACTGCTGTGTATCGTAACGGGTCGTTGTTTTTACTTAGATTTTGAGTCTACTCGTTATTTATTAATTAAGATTTTTGATATTATAAACGAATTGTTCATATTTTATGCCCGAAGTTAACACAAGTAACTGTCTTGATCCTTGACTACTAGATCAAGAAAATGATTCTAATTTATAATTTTTTTCATTTTACCTGATATTTTTACTTCATAAAAACTATAAAATATGATTTTATAAGTTAATTTTGACGAATAATACAACTTAACATTTTTTCGTATTGAAAAGGAGCGATTTTCAGTTGTTGTACAAATGTATTCTTTAGTTACACTCATAATACATTTGAATTCCTTCTACAAACCATTCTGGTACATTTGTACTATCTTTTATGGCTTATCATAATTATTATTTATTATCATCTGTTATCTATGTTTTGCAGTTCTACATTCGTTTTTGTATTTAAGTTTCAATTGTAAATTCCTTTCATGTATTTTGTATAAAAATGAAGTTTGTCTGTTAGTTTATGTTTTGATAGTTTCCTTTTCTGAATTACTCAGTGTTGTCCACGTACTAGTTGTTATATAAAAATTGTCGTTCTCCTTATGGTATCTAGTAGTGACATTTTGTCCTCCAACCATTATACATATTTAACTTACTATTTTTTTTTAGATGGCTGTACACCAGATATACTCAGGACATATTGAAACATGAATTACCATTTCTACCACATGGGAAAGTTTCAACATCCTACGTTGAAAATGGACTGGACGATCCTGATAATAATAATAGTTTTATGCATAGTACGAGTAATGGATATTGAATATAATTGATAGTCAATTAATAGTAGTGCAACAAAAAGTTAGTGTCATGAAATCCAGACCATTAGATTAAGTATATGATTCTTATTTACCATTTCCAACTTCCATATATATCATATAAGCTGATACTTCATAAACACTATAAAACATGTTTTTATATGATTATTTTGACTCGTATTTTAAATTCATATTTTTAACTGCTTATAAAACAGTGAATTCTCAAGTTAGTGTTATGAAAGTCAGACCATTAGATTAAGAAAATTATTCTAATTTACCATTATTAACTAGCATACATTTCATTTAAGCTGATAATTCAATAACGCTATAAAACATGATTTTATATGATAATTTTGACGAATATTAAAAATTCATTTTTTTAACTGTTTATAAAACACTCAATTCTCAAGTTAATCTCTTGAAACCTGGACCACTATATTAAGAAAATGATTCTAATTTACCATTATTAATTTGCATACATTTCATTTAAGCTGATACTTCATAAACACTATAAGACATGTTTTAATATGATTATTTTGACTCGTATTTTATATTCATATTTTTAACTGCCTATAAAATACTAAATTCTCAAGTTATTCTTTAACAATTATACATTATTAACTTACTACAATTTTTCAGATTGACGTATGTCAGATCACTCAAGGCATGCAGAAACATGAATTCACATTTCTACCACTTAAGAAAGTATCAACATCCTATGCTGAAAATGGACTAGAAGATACTGCTAATAATATTGGGTTTATGTAATGTGCGTGTAAGGGTTATTGAATATAATTGATAGTAAATTAATGGCAGTGAAACAATTGAGATTCGTTAATAATCTGAATAAAATTTTAGTTAACACCTTTGACTTGTAATTTTCATTCATAAGAGTTACCATTATTAACTTGCATACATTTCATTTGAGCTGATGCTTCATAAACACTATAAGACATGTTTTTATATGATTATTTTGACTCGAATTTTAAATTCATATTATTATCTGCTTATAAAACACACAATTCTCAAGTTAATCTCTTGAAACCTGGACCACTATATTAAGAAAATGATTCTAATTTACTATTATTAACTTCTATAGATATTATGTAAGCTGATTCTTCATAAACACTAAAAAACATGATTTTGTATGATAATTTTTACGAATATTAAAAATTCATTTTTTTAACTGTTTATAAAACACTCAATTCTCAAGTTAATCTCTTGAAACCTTGACCACTATATTAAGAAAATGATTCTAATTTACTATTATTAACTTTTATAGATATTAGGTAAGCTGATTCTTCATAAACACTATAAAACATTATTTTATATGATAATCTTTACGAATATTAAAAATTCAAATTATTATCTGCTTATAAAACACACAATTCTCAAGTTAATCTCTTGAAACCTGGACCACTATATTAAGAAAATGATTCTAATTTACTATTATTAACTTTTATAGATATTAGGTAAGCTGATTCTTCATAAACACTATAAAAAATTATTTTATATGATAATCTTTACGAATATTAAAAATTCAAATTATTATCTGCTTATAAAACACACAATTCTCAAGTTAATCTCTTGAAACCTGGACCACTATATTAAGAAAATGATTCTAATTTACTATTATTAACTTTTATAGATATTAGGTAAGCTGATTCTTCATAAACACTATAAAACATTATTTTATATGATAATCTTTACGAATATTAAAAATTCAAATTATTATCTGCTTATAAAACACACAATTCTCAAGTTAATCTCTTGAAACCTGGACCACTATATTAAGAAAATGATTCTAATTTACTATTATTAACTTCTATAGATATTTTGTAAGCTGATTCTTCATAAACACTATAAAACATGATTTTGTATGATAATTTTGACGAATATTAAAAATTCAATTTTTTAACTGTTTATAAAACACACAATTCTCAAGTTAATCTCTTGAAACCTTGACCACTATATTAAGAAAATGATTCTAATTTACTATTATTAACTTCTATAGATATTATGTTAGCTGATTCTTCATAAACACTATAAAACATGTTTTTATATGATTATTTTGACTCGTATTTTAAATTCATATTTTTAACTGCTTATAAAACAGTGAATTCTCAAGTTAGTGTTATGAAAGTCAGACCATTAGATTAAGAAAATTATTCTAATTTACCATTATTAACTAGCATACATTTCATTTAAGCTGATAATTCAATAACGCTATAAAACATGATTTTATATGATAATTTTGACGAATATTAAAAATTCATTTTTTTAACTGTTTATAAAACACTCAATTCTCAAGTTAATCTCTTGAAACCTGGACCACTATATTAAGAAAATGATTCTAATTTACCATTATTAATTTGCATACATTTCATTTAAGCTGATACTTCATAAACACTATAAGACATGTTTTAATATGATTATTTTGACTCGTATTTTATATTCATATTTTTAACTGCCTATAAAATACTAAATTCTCAAGTTATTCTTTAACAATTATACATTATTAACTTACTACAATTTTTCAGATTGACGTATGTCAGATCACTCAAGGCATGCAGAAACATGAATTCACATTTCTACCACTTAAGAAAGTATCAACATCCTATGCTGAAAATGGACTAGAAGATACTGCTAATAATATTGGGTTTATGTAATGTGCGTGTAAGGGTTATTGAATATAATTGATAGTAAATTAATGGCAGTGAAACAATTGAGATTCGTTAATAATCTGAATAAAATTTTAGTTAACACCTTTGACTTGTAATTTTCATTCATAAGAGTTACCATTATTAACTTGCATACATTTCATTTGAGCTGATGCTTCATAAACACTATAAAACATGATTTTGTATGATAATTTTTACGAATATTAAAAATTCATTTTTTTAACTGTTTATAAAACACTCAATTCTCAAGTTAATCTCTTAAAACCTTGACCACTATATTAAGAAAATGATTCTAATTTACTATTATTAACTTCTATAGATATTATGTTAGCTGATTCTTCATAAATACTATAAAACATGTTTTTATATGATAAGTTTGAGAAATATTATGAATTCCTATTTTAATCTGCTTATAAAACAGTCAAATATTAAATGTATACACCAACAGAGGGCGTGAGCGTCGCCGTAGTAGGGACGACATCCGTCGGCCGAATCGCCTCAGAAAGAAACTAGATAGTTGTGTGGCGTTCACCGTACTGCTGTGTATCGTAACGGGTCGTTGTTTTTACTTAGATTTTGAGTCTACTCGTTATTTATTAATTAAGATTTTTGATATTATAAACGAATTGTTCATATTTTATGCCCGAAGTTAACACAAGTAACTGTCTTGATCCTTGACTACTAGATCAAGAAAATGATTCTAATTTATAATTTTTTTCATTTTACCTGATATTTTTACTTCATAAAAACTATAAAATATGATTTTATAAGTTAATTTTGACGAATAATACAACTTAACATTTTTTCGTATTGAAAAGGAGCGATTATCAGTTGTTGTACAAATGTATTCTTTAGTTACACTCATAATACATTTGAATTCCTTCTACAAACCATTCTGGTACATTTGTACTATCTTTTATGGCTTATCATAATTATTATTTATTATCATCTGTTATCTATGTTTTGCAGTTCTACATTCGTTTTTGTATTTAAGTTTCAATTGTAAATTCCTTTCATGTATTTTGTATAAAAATGAAGTTTGTCTGTTAGTTTATGTTTTGATAGTTTCCTTTTCTGAATTACTCAGTGTTGTCCACGTACTAGTTGTTATATAAAAATTGTCGTTCTCCTTATGGTATCTAGTAGCGACATTTTGTCCTCCAACCATTATACATATTTAACTTACTATTTTTTTTTAGATGGCTGTACACCAGATATACTCAGGACATATTGAAACATAAATTACCATTTCTACCACATGGGAAAGTTTCAACATCCTACGTTGAAAATGGACTGGACGATCCTGATAATAATAATAGTTTTATGCATAGTACGAGTAATGGATATTGAATATAATTGATAGTCAATTAATAGTAGTGTAACAAAAAGTTAGTGTCATGAAATCCAGACCATTAGATTAAGTATATGATTCTTATTTACCATTTCCAACTTCCATATATATCATATAAGCTGATACTTCATAAACACTATAAAACATGTTTTTATATGATTATTTTGACTCGTATTTTAAATTCATATTTTTAACTGCTTATAAAACAGTGAATTCTCAAGTTAGTGTTATGAAAGTCAGACCATTAGATTAAGAAAATTATTCTAATTTACCATTATTAACTAGCATACATTTCATTTAAGCTGATAATTCAATAACGCTATAAAACATGATTTTATATGATAATTTTGACGAATATTAAAAATTCATTTTTTTAACTGTTTATAAAACACTCAATTCTCAAGTTAATCTCTTGAAACCTGGACCACTATATTAAGAAAATGATTCTAATTTACCATTATTAATTTGCATACATTTCATTTAAGCTGATACTTCATAAACACTATAAGACATGTTTTAATATGATTATTTTGACTCGTATTTTATATTCATATTTTTAACTGCCTATAAAATACTAAATTCTCAAGTTATTCTTTAACAATTATACATTATTAACTTACTACAATTTTTCAGATTGACGTATGTCAGATCACTCAAGGCATGCAGAAACATGAATTCACATTTCTACCACTTAAGAAAGTATCAACATCCTATGCTGAAAATGGACTAGAAGATACTGCTAATAATATTGGGTTTATGTAATGTGCGTGTAAGGGTTATTGAATATAATTGATAGTAAATTAATGGCAGTGAAACAATTGAGATTCGTTAATAATCTGAATAAAATTTTAGTTAACACCTTTGACTTGTAATTTTCATTCATAAGAGTTACCATTATTAACTTGCATACATTTCATTTGAGCTGATGCTTCATAAACACTATAAAACATGATTTTGTATGATAATTTTTACGAATATTAAAAATTCATTTTTTTAACTGTTTATAAAACACTCAATTCTCAAGTTAATCTCTTAAAACCTTGACCACTATATTAAGAAAATGATTCTAATTTACTATTATTAACTTCTATAGATATTATGTTAGCTGATTCTTCATAAATACTATAAAACATGTTTTTATATGATAAGTTTGAGAAATATTATGAATTCCTATTTTAATCTGCTTATAAAACAGTCAAATATTAAATGTATACACCAACAGAGGGCGTGAGCGTCGCCGTAGTAGGGACGACATCCGTCGGCCGAATCGCCTCAGAAAGAAACTAGATAGTTGTGTGGCGTTCACCGTACTGCTGTGTATCGTAACGGGTCGTTGTTTTTACTTAGATTTTGAGTCTACTCGTTATTTATTAATTAAGATTTTTGATATTATAAACGAATTGTTCATATTTTATGCCCGAAGTTAACACAAGTAACTGTCTTGATCCTTGACTACTAGATCAAGAAAATGATTCTAATTTATAATTTTTTTCATTTTACCTGATATTTTTACTTCATAAAAACTATAAAATATGATTTTATAAGTTAATTTTGACGAATAATACAACTTAACATTTTTTCGTATTGAAAAGGAGCGATTATCAGTTGTTGTACAAATGTATTCTTTAGTTACACTCATAATACATTTGAATTCCTTCTACAAACCATTCTGGTACATTTGTACTATCTTTTATGGCTTATCATAATTATTATTTATTATCATCTGTTATCTATGTTTTGCAGTTCTACATTCGTTTTTGTATTTAAGTTTCAATTGTAAATTCCTTTCATGTATTTTGTATAAAAATGAAGTTTGTCTGTTAGTTTATGTTTTGATAGTTTCCTTTTCTGAATTACTCAGTGTTGTCCACGTACTAGTTGTTATATAAAAATTGTCGTTCTCCTTATGGTATCTAGTAGCGACATTTTGTCCTCCAACCATTATACATATTTAACTTACTATTTTTTTTTAGATGGCTGTACACCAGATATACTCAGGACATATTGAAACATAAATTACCATTTCTACCACATGGGAAAGTTTCAACATCCTACGTTGAAAATGGACTGGACGATCCTGATAATAATAATAGTTTTATGCATAGTACGAGTAATGGATATTGAATATAATTGATAGTCAATTAATAGTAGTGTAACAAAAAGTTAGTGTCATGAAATCCAGACCATTAGATTAAGTATATGATTCTTATTTACCATTTCCAACTTCCATATATATCATATAAGCTGATACTTCATAAACACTATAAAACATGTTTTTATATGATTATTTTGACTCGTATTTTAAATTCATATTTTTAACTGCTTATAAAACAGTGAATTCTCAAGTTAGTGTTATGAAAGTCAGACCATTAGATTAAGAAAATTATTCTAATTTACCATTATTAACTAGCATACATTTCATTTAAGCTGATAATTCAATAACGCTATAAAACATGATTTTATATGATAATTTTGACGAATATTAAAAATTCATTTTTTTAACTGTTTATAAAACACTCAATTCTCAAGTTAATCTCTTGAAACCTGGACCACTATATTAAGAAAATGATTCTAATTTACCATTATTAATTTGCATACATTTCATTTAAGCTGATACTTCATAAACACTATAAGACATGTTTTAATATGATTATTTTGACTCGTATTTTATATTCATATTTTTAACTGCCTATAAAATACTAAATTCTCAAGTTATTCTTTAACAATTATACATTATTAACTTACTACAATTTTTCAGATTGACGTATGTCAGATCACTCAAGGCATGCAGAAACATGAATTCACATTTCTACCACTTAAGAAAGTATCAACATCCTATGCTGAAAATGGACTAGAAGATACTGCTAATAATATTGGGTTTATGTAATGTGCGTGTAAGGGTTATTGAATATAATTGATAGTAAATTAATGGCAGTGAAACAATTGAGATTCGTTAATAATCTGAATAAAATTTTAGTTAACACCTTTGACTTGTAATTTTCATTCATAAGAGTTACCATTATTAACTTGCATACATTTCATTTGAGCTGATGCTTCATAAACACTATAAAACATGATTTTGTATGATAATTTTTACGAATATTAAAAATTCATTTTTTTAACTGTTTATAAAACACTCAATTCTCAAGTTAATCTCTTAAAACCTTGACCACTATATTAAGAAAATGATTCTAATTTACTATTATTAACTTCTATAGATATTATGTTAGCTGATTCTTCATAAATACTATAAAACATGTTTTTATATGATAAGTTTGAGAAATATTATGAATTCCTATTTTAATCTGCTTATAAAACAGTCAAATATTAAATGTATACACCAACAGAGGGCGTGAGCGTCGCCGTAGTAGGGACGACATCCGTCGGCCGAATCGCCTCAGAAAGAAACTAGATAGTTGTGTGGCGTTCACCGTACTGCTGTGTATCGTAACGGGTCGTTGTTTTTACTTAGATTTTGAGTCTACTCGTTATTTATTAATTAAGATTTTTGATATTATAAACGAATTGTTCATATTTTATGCCCGAAGTTAACACAAGTAACTGTCTTGATCCTTGACTACTAGATCAAGAAAATGATTCTAATTTATAATTTTTTTCATTTTACCTGATATTTTTACTTCATAAAAACTATAAAATATGATTTTATAAGTTAATTTTGACGAATAATACAACTTAACATTTTTTCGTATTGAAAAGGAGCGATTATCAGTTGTTGTACAAATGTATTCTTTAGTTACACTCATAATACATTTGAATTCCTTCTACAAACCATTCTGGTACATTTGTACTATCTTTTATGGCTTATCATAATTATTATTTATTATCATCTGTTATCTATGTTTTGCAGTTCTACATTCGTTTTTGTATTTAAGTTTCAATTGTAAATTCCTTTCATGTATTTTGTATAAAAATGAAGTTTGTCTGTTAGTTTATGTTTTGATAGTTTCCTTTTCTGAATTACTCAGTGTTGTCCACGTACTAGTTGTTATATAAAAATTGTCGTTCTCCTTATGGTATCTAGTAGCGACATTTTGTCCTCCAACCATTATACATATTTAACTTACTATTTTTTTTTAGATGGCTGTACACCAGATATACTCAGGACATATTGAAACATAAATTACCATTTCTACCACATGGGAAAGTTTCAACATCCTACGTTGAAAATGGACTGGACGATCCTGATAATAATAATAGTTTTATGCATAGTACGAGTAATGGATATTGAATATAATTGATAGTCAATTAATAGTAGTGTAACAAAAAGTTAGTGTCATGAAATCCAGACCATTAGATTAAGTATATGATTCTTATTTACCATTTCCAACTTCCATATATATCATATAAGCTGATACTTCATAAACACTATAAAACATGTTTTTATATGATTATTTTGACTCGTATTTTAAATTCATATTTTTAACTGCTTATAAAACAGTGAATTCTCAAGTTAGTGTTATGAAAGTCAGACCATTAGATTAAGAAAATTATTCTAATTTACCATTATTAACTAGCATACATTTCATTTAAGCTGATAATTCAATAACGCTATAAAACATGATTTTATATGATAATTTTGACGAATATTAAAAATTCATTTTTTTAAC
This sequence comes from Rhopalosiphum padi, assembly GCF_020882245.1. Taxonomy (NCBI): domain Eukaryota; kingdom Metazoa; phylum Arthropoda; class Insecta; order Hemiptera; family Aphididae; genus Rhopalosiphum; species Rhopalosiphum padi. Next base: position 32,250,677 of record NC_083599.1, read on the forward strand.
TGTTTATAAAACACTCAATTCTCAAGTTAATCTCTTGAAACCTGGACCACTATATTAAGAAAATGATTCTAATTTACCATTATTAATTTGCATACATTTCATTTAAGCTGATACTTCATAAACACTATAAGACATGTTTTAATATGATTATTTTGACTCGTATTTTATATTCATATTTTTAACTGCCTATAAAATACTAAATTCTCAAGTTATTCTTTAACAATTATACATTATTAACTTACTACAATTTTTCAGATTGACGTATGTCAGATCACTCAAGGCATGCAGAAACATGAATTCACATTTCTACCACTTAAGAAAGTATCAACATCCTATGCTGAAAATGGACTAGAAGATACTGCTAATAATATTGGGTTTATGTAATGTGCGTGTAAGGGTTATTGAATATAATTGATAGTAAATTAATGGCAGTGAAACAATTGAGATTCGTTAATAATCTGAATAAAATTTTAGTTAACACCTTTGACTTGTAATTTTCATTCATAAGAGTTACCATTATTAACTTGCATACATTTCATTTGAGCTGATGCTTCATAAACACTATAAAACATGATTTTGTATGATAATTTTTACGAATATTAAAAATTCATTTTTTTAACTGTTTATAAAACACTCAATTCTCAAGTTAATCTCTTAAAACCTTGACCACTATATTAAGAAAATGATTCTAATTTACTATTATTAACTTCTATAGATATTATGTTAGCTGATTCTTCATAAATACTATAAAACATGTTTTTATATGATAAGTTTGAGAAATATTATGAATTCCTATTTTAATCTGCTTATAAAACAGTCAAATATTAAATGTATACACCAACAGAGGGCGTGAGCGTCGCCGTAGTAGGGACGACATCCGTCGGCCGAATCGCCTCAGAAAGAAACTAGATAGTTGTGTGGCGTTCACCGTACTGCTGTGTATCGTAACGGGTCGTTGTTTTTACTTAGATTTTGAGTCTACTCGTTATTTATTAATTAAGATTTTTGATATTATAAACGAATTGTTCATATTTTATGCCCGAAGTTAACACAAGTAACTGTCTTGATCCTTGACTACTAGATCAAGAAAATGATTCTAATTTATAATTTTTTTCATTTTACCTGATATTTTTACTTCATAAAAACTATAAAATATGATTTTATAAGTTAATTTTGACGAATAATACAACTTAACATTTTTTCGTATTGAAAAGGAGCGATTATCAGTTGTTGTACAAATGTATTCTTTAGTTACACTCATAATACATTTGAATTCCTTCTACAAACCATTCTGGTACATTTGTACTATCTTTTATGGCTTATCATAATTATTATTTATTATCATCTGTTATCTATGTTTTGCAGTTCTACATTCGTTTTTGTATTTAAGTTTCAATTGTAAATTCCTTTCATGTATTTTGTATAAAAATGAAGTTTGTCTGTTAGTTTATGTTTTGATAGTTTCCTTTTCTGAATTACTCAGTGTTGTCCACGTACTAGTTGTTATATAAAAATTGTCGTTCTCCTTATGGTATCTAGTAGCGACATTTTGTCCTCCAACCATTATACATATTTAACTTACTATTTTTTTTTAGATGGCTGTACACCAGATATACTCAGGACATATTGAAACATAAATTACCATTTCTACCACATGGGAAAGTTTCAACATCCTACGTTGAAAATGGACTGGACGATCCTGATAATAATAATAGTTTTATGCATAGTACGAGTAATGGATATTGAATATAATTGATAGTCAATTAATAGTAGTGTAACAAAAAGTTAGTGTCATGAAATCCAGACCATTAGATTAAGTATATGATTCTTATTTACCATTTCCAACTTCCATATATATCATATAAGCTGATACTTCATAAACACTATAAAACATGTTTTTATATGATTATTTTGACTCGTATTTTAAATTCATATTTTTAACTGCTTATAAAACAGTGAATTCTCAAGTTAGTGTTATGAAAGTCAGACCATTAGATTAAGAAAATTATTCTAATTTACCATTATTAACTAGCATACATTTCATTTAAGCTGATAATTCAATAACGCTATAAAACATGATTTTATATGATAATTTTGACGAATATTAAAAATTCATTTTTTTAACTGTTTATAAAACACTCAATTCTCAAGTTAATCTCTTGAAACCTGGACCACTATATTAAGAAAATGATTCTAATTTACCATTATTAATTTGCATACATTTCATTTAAGCTGATACTTCATAAACACTATAAGACATGTTTTAATATGATTATTTTGACTCGTATTTTATATTCATATTTTTAACTGCCTATAAAATACTAAATTCTCAAGTTATTCTTTAACAATTATACATTATTAACTTACTACAATTTTTCAGATTGACGTATGTCAGATCACTCAAGGCATGCAGAAACATGAATTCACATTTCTACCACTTAAGAAAGTATCAACATCCTATGCTGAAAATGGACTAGAAGATACTGCTAATAATATTGGGTTTATGTAATGTGCGTGTAAGGGTTATTGAATATAATTGATAGTAAATTAATGGCAGTGAAACAATTGAGATTCGTTAATAATCTGAATAAAATTTTAGTTAACACCTTTGACTTGTAATTTTCATTCATAAGAGTTACCATTATTAACTTGCATACATTTCATTTGAGCTGATGCTTCATAAACACTATAAAACATGATTTTGTATGATAATTTTTACGAATATTAAAAATTCATTTTTTTAACTGTTTATAAAACACTCAATTCTCAAGTTAATCTCTTAAAACCTTGACCACTATATTAAGAAAATGATTCTAATTTACTATTATTAACTTCTATAGATATTATGTTAGCTGATTCTTCATAAATACTATAAAACATGTTTTTATATGATAAGTTTGAGAAATATTATGAATTCCTATTTTAATCTGCTTATAAAACAGTCAAATATTAAATGTATACACCAACAGAGGGCGTGAGCGTCGCCGTAGTAGGGACGACATCCGTCGGCCGAATCGCCTCAGAAAGAAACTAGATAGTTGTGTGGCGTTCACCGTACTGCTGTGTATCGTAACGGGTCGTTGTTTTTACTTAGATTTTGAGTCTACTCGTTATTTATTAATTAAGATTTTTGATATTATAAACGAATTGTTCATATTTTATGCCCGAAGTTAACACAAGTAACTGTCTTGATCCTTGACTACTAGATCAAGAAAATGATTCTAATTTATAATTTTTTTCATTTTACCTGATATTTTTACTTCATAAAAACTATAAAATATGATTTTATAAGTTAATTTTGACGAATAATACAACTTAACATTTTTTCGTATTGAAAAGGAGCGATTATCAGTTGTTGTACAAATGTATTCTTTAGTTACACTCATAATACATTTGAATTCCTTCTACAAACCATTCTGGTACATTTGTACTATCTTTTATGGCTTATCATAATTATTATTTATTATCATCTGTTATCTATGTTTTGCAGTTCTACATTCGTTTTTGTATTTAAGTTTCAATTGTAAATTCCTTTCATGTATTTTGTATAAAAATGAAGTTTGTCTGTTAGTTTATGTTTTGATAGTTTCCTTTTCTGAATTACTCAGTGTTGTCCACGTACTAGTTGTTATATAAAAATTGTCGTTCTCCTTATGGTATCTAGTAGCGACATTTTGTCCTCCAACCATTATACATATTTAACTTACTATTTTTTTTTAGATGGCTGTACACCAGATATACTCAGGACATATTGAAACATAAATTACCATTTCTACCACATGGGAAAGTTTCAACATCCTACGTTGAAAATGGACTGGACGATCCTGATAATAATAATAGTTTTATGCATAGTACGAGTAATGGATATTGAATATAATTGATAGTCAATTAATAGTAGTGTAACAAAAAGTTAGTGTCATGAAATCCAGACCATTAGATTAAGTATATGATTCTTATTTACCATTTCCAACTTCCATATATATCATATAAGCTGATACTTCATAAACACTATAAAACATGTTTTTATATGATTATTTTGACTCGTATTTTAAATTCATATTTTTAACTGCTTATAAAACAGTGAATTCTCAAGTTAGTGTTATGAAAGTCAGACCATTAGATTAAGAAAATTATTCTAATTTACCATTATTAACTAGCATACATTTCATTTAAGCTGATAATTCAATAACGCTATAAAACATGATTTTATATGATAATTTTGACGAATATTAAAAATTCATTTTTTTAACTGTTTATAAAACACTCAATTCTCAAGTTAATCTCTTGAAACCTGGACCACTATATTAAGAAAATGATTCTAATTTACCATTATTAATTTGCATACATTTCATTTAAGCTGATACTTCATAAACACTATAAGACATGTTTTAATATGATTATTTTGACTCGTATTTTATATTCATATTTTTAACTGCCTATAAAATACTAAATTCTCAAGTTATTCTTTAACAATTATACATTATTAACTTACTACAATTTTTCAGATTGACGTATGTCAGATCACTCAAGGCATGCAGAAACATGAATTCACATTTCTACCACTTAAGAAAGTATCAACATCCTATGCTGAAAATGGACTAGAAGATACTGCTAATAATATTGGGTTTATGTAATGTGCGTGTAAGGGTTATTGAATATAATTGATAGTAAATTAATGGCAGTGAAACAATTGAGATTCCTTAATAATCTGAATAAAATTTTAGTTAACACCTTTGACTTGTAATTTTCATTCATAAGAGTTACCATTATTAACTTGCATACATTTCATTTGAGCTGATGCTTCATAAACACTATAAGACATGTTTTTATATGATTATTTTGACTCGAATTTTAAATTCATATTATTATCTGCTTATAAAACACACAATTCTCAAGTTAATCTCTTGAAACCTGGACCACTATATTAAGAAAATGATTCTAATTTACTATTATTAACTTCTATAGATATTATGTAAGCTGATTATTCATAAACACTATAAAACATGATTTTGTATGATAATTTTGACGAATATTAAAAATTCATTTTTTTAACTGTTTATAAAACACTCAATTCTCAAGTTAATCTCTTGAAACCTTGACCACTATATTAAGAAAATGATTCTAATTTACTATTATTAACTTCTATAGCTATTTTGTAAGCTGATTCTTCATAAACACTATAAAACATGATTTTGTATGATAATTTTGACGAATATTAAAAATTCAATTTTTTAACTGTTTATAAAACACACAATTCTCAAGTTAATCTCTTGAAACCTGGACCACTATATTAAGAAAATGATTCTAATTTACTATTATTAAGTTCTATAGATATTATGTAAGCTGATTCTTCATAAACACTATAAAACATGATTTTGTATGATAATTTTTACGAATATTAAAAATTCATTTTTTTAACTGTTTATAAAACACTCAATTCTCAAGTTAATCTCTTAAAACCTTGACCACTATATTAAGAAAATGATTCTAATTTACTATTATTAACTTCTATAGATATTATGTTAGCTGATTCTTCATAAATACTATAAAACATGTTTTTATATGATAAGTTTGAGAAATATTATGAATTCCTATTTTAATCTGCTTATAAAACAGTCAAATATTAAATGTATACACCACTGGTTCCCAAACTGGGGGGCGCGCCCCCCTTGGGGGGCGTGTACACATTGCTGGGGAGGCGCAAGCAGTTTTTACGAAAGACAATTTTTATTGATTACATTTTTTTTATTTTAAAACGTAGAGAAATAAAATTAGTAGACTGGTTCTCTTTATCGGTTCTCGGGTATCAATAATGGATAACCGATAATAACTATAAATAGTTTTATGCTACGTTATCTGTAAATTAATCGGAACGATAAAAGGATGTTAGGGAAAAGCTATTAGATTAGTTTAAACTCGATTTAGTTTCGTTTTGCAGTCGCATACTGCACGTAGTATCGTAGTACGTAGTCGTCGCGAGTGTACATACGTAAAAATAATGGCTCCACAGAAAATAAGATTGTATAACGACGATTATATAAAGTTTGGTTTCACGTTCATTCAAAAGGATGGTATCCAAATGCCACAGTGTGTTATTTGTCACGTTGTGTTAAGTAACGATGCTCTCCGACCAAGTCGACTAGAACGACATTTAACCACAGCTCATCCGATGCTAAAAGAAAAACCTAAAGAGTTTTTTGTTGCTAAAAAAAATTCTTTAAATAAAATTAAACTTGACAGAACCGGAGAATTTCAACAGAATAATGAAAAAATTATTGAAGCTTCATATCACATCGCCTTTATGGTGGCTCAGCAAAAGAAACCACATACATTGGGTGAAACATTAATTAAGCCTAGCATACTTAAAGCCGTTGAAATAGTACTTGGTGAAGAAAGTAAAAGGAAAGTTTCTCAAATATCTCTTTCAGACAATACAATCAAACGACGCATTGATGAATTAGCTTTGGACATACAAAATCAGTTGATTCATAAATTAAAAAATTCCGTATTCTTTGCAATTCAGTGTGATGAATCAACTGATGTGGCCAATTGTTGTCAGCTATTAGTTTACTGCCGTTTTATAAATGAAAAGACTATTGCAGAAGAGCTTATGTTTTCCCAGGCCTTAAGTTCTACCTCAAAAGGCAGTGACGTTTTGTCTGCCATCGATATATTTTTTGATCAGAATGGCCTCTCATGGAAAAATGTTGTAGGTGTATGTACAGACGGTGCCCCTGCTATGCTAGGATCACGATCGGGTTTTGTGAAGCTTGCAAAAGATAAAAATCCATCAATAATTGGTTCTCATTGTGTAATACACCGCCAAGCCTTAGCTGCAAAAACGCTGCCATTTGAAATTAAAAATGTACTAGAAGTATGTATAAAAATTGTTAATACCATCAAAAGTAGTGCTCTTAATTCACGTCTTTTTAAGATTCTTTGTTCTGAGCTATCAGCCCAACATTCTGTTTTATTATTCCATACCGAGGTTCGTTGGTTATCCAAAGGAAATATGCTTGAGCGTTTGTACGAATTAAAGTCTGAAGTCGAAATAATGCTTTTACAATTAGGAAAAGACGATCTTCGGGAAAATTTTACTGATGAAAATTTCACATTCTACTTCGCATATCTAGCAGATTTTTTTGAGACTATTAATAACCTAAATCTCAAATTACAAGGGAGGAATATAAACGTAATAATCGCGAACGATACTATCAACTCATTTCTAGAAAAGATACAACTGTGGAAACGCCGAGTAAACAAAGAGACTCCTAATTTTTCGTCTTTCCGTCGACTGAACGAACTTCTCTCTGATGAAGAAGAACCATTTTGTCCTACTGGATTGAAAGATATAGTGATTAAACATCTCGACAGTTTGACTGATGAATTCACTCGATATTTTCCAAATTTTTCGAACAAAAGTTGGCAATATATGTTAACAAGTTCTCCATTCAGTACTAACGTAGACACATTGCCAGATATAATTCAAGAACAGGCAATCGAGCTGAAGAACGATTCACGGGCGAAAATTGATTTTAACAGTGGTAGCTCTTTGGAAGAATTTTGGGTAAAATACCAACCTATTTATCCTGAAATTTCAAATGAAGCTTTAAAAGTCCTTGTACAATTTTCATCTACATATTTGTGCGAATCTGGGTTCTCCAGCATGGCAGTTATAAAAAACAAACATAGAAATCGTTTAGATGTCGCATCTGACTTAAGGTGTTCATTATCAAATATTGAGCCGAACATAAAAAAACTGTCCAAGGAAAAGTGTTGTCAGCATTAACATTATTTATTAATTTCATTATGTATTTTTTTATTTACCATTATTATTATTATTATTATTATTATTATTATTAACATCTAATTTCATTATGTATTTTTTTATTTACCATTATTATTATTATTATTAACATCAATAAAAAAGTAGTCATTCTGAATAATTTAAAGTTTATTTTTAAAGAACACAAAAAAATATGATCAATTTTTTTTCAATTTAAAAAAGGGGGGGCGCGAGATTTTTGAAAATATATAAAGGGGGCGTAGAATAGAATAGCTTGGGAACCACTGGTATACACCAACAGAGGGCGTGAGCGTCGCCGTAGTAGGGACGACATCCGTCGGCCGAATCGCCTCAGAAAGAAACTAGATAGTTGTGTGGCGTTCACCGTACTGCTGTGTATCGTAACGGGTCGTTGTTTTTACTTAGATTTTGAGTCTACTCGTTATTTATTAATTAAGATTTTTGATATTATAAACGAATTGTTCATATTTTATGCCCGAAGTTAACACAAGTAACTGTCTTGATCCTTGACTACTAGATCAAGAAAATGATTCTAATTTATAATTTTTTTCATTTTACCTGATATTTTTACTTCATAAAAACTATAAAATATGATTTTATAAGTTAATTTTGACGAATAATACAACTTAACATTTTTTCGTATTGAAAAGGAGCGATTTTCAGTTGTTGTACAAATGTATTCTTTAGTTACACTCATAATACATTTGAATTCCTTCTACAAACCATTCTGGTACATTTGTACTATCTTTTATGGCTTATCATAATTATTATTTATTATCATCTGTTATCTATGTTTTGCAGTTCTACATTAGTTTTTGTATTTAAGTTTCAATTGTAAATTCCTTTCATGTATTTTGTATAAAAATGAAGTTTGTCTGTTAGTTTATGTTTTGATAGTTTCCTTTTCTGAATTACTCAGTGTTGTCCACGTACTAGTTGTTATATAAAAATTGTCGTTCTCCTTATGGTATCTAGTAGTGACATTTTGTCCTCCAACCATTATACATATTTAACTTACTATTTTTTTTTAGATGGCTGTACACCAGATATACTCAGGACATATTGAAACATGAATTACCATTTCTACCACATGGGAAAGTTTCAACATCCTACGTTGAAAATGGACTGGACGATCCTGATAATAATAATAGTTTTATGCATAGTACGAGTAATGGATATTGAATATAATTGATAGTCAATTAATAGTAGTGTAACAAAAAGTTAGTGTCATGAAATCCAGACCATTAGATTAAGTATATGATTCTTATTTACCATTCCCAACTTCCATATATATCATATAAGCTGATACTTCATAAACACTATAAAACATGTTTTTATATGATTATTTTGACTCGTATTTTAAAATCATATTTTTAACTGCTTATAAAACAGTGAATTCTCAAGTTAGTGTTATGAAAGTCAGACCATTAGATTAAGAAAATTATTCTAATTTACTATTATTAACTAGCATACATTTCATTTAAGCTGATAATTCAATAACGCTATAAAACATGATTTTATATGATAATTTTGACGAATATTAAAAATTCATTTTTTTAACTGTTTATAAAACACTCAATTCTCAAGTTAATCTCTTGAAACCTGGACCACTATATTAAGAAAATGATTCTAATTTACCATTATTAATTTGCATACATTTCATTTAAGCTGATACTTCATAAACACTATAAGACATGTTTTAATATGATTATTTTGACTCGTATTTTATATTCATATTTTTAACTGCCTATAAAATACTAAATTCTCAAGTTATTCTTTAACAATTATACATTATTAACTTACTACAATTTTTCAGATTGACGTATGTCAGATCACTCAAGGCATGCAGAAACATGAATTCACATTTCTACCACTTAAGAAAGTATCAACATCCTATGCTGAAAATGGACTAGAAGATACTGCTAATAATATTGGGTTTATGTAATGTGCGTGTAAGGGTTATTGAATATAATTGATAGTAAATTAATGGCAGTGAAACAATTGAGATTCGTTAATAATCTGAATAAAATTTTAGTTAACACCTTTGACTTGTAATTTTCATTCATAAGAGTTACCATTATTAACTTGCATACATTTCATTTGAGCTGATGCTTCATAAACACTATAAGACATGTTTTTATATGATTATTTTGACTCGAATTTTAAATTCATATTATTATCTGCTTATAAAACACACAATTCTCAAGTTAATCTCTTGAAACCTGGACCACTATATTAAGAAAATGATTCTAATTTACTATTATTAACTTTTATAGATATTAGGTAAGCTGATTCTTCATAAACACTATAAAACATTATTTTATATGATAATCTTTACGAATATTAAAAATTCAAATTATTATCTGCTTATAAAACACACAATTCTCAAGTTAATCTCTTGAAACCTGGACCACTATATTAAGAAAATGATTCTAATTTACTATTATTAACTTCTATAGCTATTTTGTAAGCTGATTCTTCATAAACACTATAAAACATGATTTTGTATGATAATTTTGACGAATATTAAAAATTCAATTTTTTAACTGTTTATAAAACACACAATTCTCAAGTTAATCTCTTGAAACCTGGACCACTATATTAAGAAAATGATTCTAATTTACTATTATTAAGTTCTATAGATATTATGTAAGCTGATTCTTCATAAACACTATAAAACATGATTTTGTATGATAATTTTTACGAATATTAAAAATTCATTTTTTTAACTGTTTATAAAACACTCAATTCTCAAGTTAATCTCTTAAAACCTTGACCACTATATTAAGAAAATGATTCTAATTTACTATTATTAACTTCTATAGATATTATGTTAGCTGATTCTTCATAAATACTATAAAACATGTTTTTATATGATAAGTTTGAGAAATATTATGAATTCCTATTTTAATCTGCTTATAAAACAGTCAAATATTAAATGTATACACCAACAGAGGGCGTGAGCGTCGCCGTAGTAGGGACGACATCCGTCGGCCGAATCGCCTCAGAAAGAAACTAGATAGTTGTGTGGCGTTCACCGTACTGCTGTGTATCGTAACGGGTCGTTGTTTTTACTTAGATTTTGAGTCTACTCGTTATTTATTAATTAAGATTTTTGATATTATAAACGAATTGTTCATATTTTATGCCCGAAGTTAACACAAGTAACTGTCTTGATCCTTGACTACTAGATCAAGAAAATGATTCTAATTTATAATTTTTTTCATTTTACCTGATATTTTTACTTCATAAAAACTATAAAATATGATTTTATAAGTTAATTTTGACGAATAATACAACTTAACATTTTTTCGTATTGAAAAGGAGCGATTTTCAGTTGTTGTACAAATGTATTCTTTAGTTACACTCATAATACATTTGAATTCCTTCTACAAACCATTCTGGTACATTTGTACTATCTTTTATGGCTTATCATAATTATTATTTATTATCATCTGTTATCTATGTTTTGCAGTTCTACATTAGTTTTTGTATTTAAGTTTCAATTGTCAGTTACGTCATGTACGCCGTCAGCGTAACATCGTTATTTCGTAGTTCCGCTTATAGTACTAGCTGTGCGAGTCAATCACCACCGAATTTTTTCGTTGAAGTGTCTAAACATTCGTATTGTCTCAACCTCAAACATAACGTCTACCTTTCTTTGATCGGACCCCTGGTTGTTCCAAAAATCGAAAATCGGTAACATATTTAATTGCTTACTCGGGCGGCGGCTGCCCGCCCGTCCCGTGCGTGTCACCGGCCGACCGGCTTATCGGTCTAATTGCCTACCGTTGCTCGCTATCTCAAGTCGACGATGCTCGATTCAAGGTCGTCCGGTAAAAATAATAATTCCGCTCGTGCTAATGTCGCGAGTCAAAATAACTCTAATCGGCCTCCCAAGCCGACCGATAAAAACGTAAATAAGAAATTAACTATCAATACTAACTTAAACAGCGACGTACGTAATCTCTCCGATGATTCCGATGACCAATCATGGTCTACTAATAAATCCAAACGTCTCGTCTCGCCAGGTCTTTCTCCTAAATCTAAAGAGCTAAAAATCGCTAAAACTAACACCTCCAAATTCTCCACGCCAAATCGCTATGAAGCACTCAGTGAAGTGGTTACCACCGAATCCATGGATACGGCTGAACAAACAAATGAACTTTCTCCTACAACTCCGCCACCTATCTTCATCACTACACCAGTCGATTTTAACGATTTTTGCAAATCCTTACTATCGATCACGGGCGAAAACGGCTTCGAATGCAAATCGTCTACCAAACACCTCAAACTCACTACGACCAAAATCGAATTCTATCGCCTTATTATACATCTGCTAAACGAAAATAAATTCGAATATTTTACTTACCAAGTCAAAGCTGATAAGCCCTATCGGGTTGTAATAAGAAATCTTCACCCAACGACGGACACAAATTCCATTAAGGATGAACTAACTTCTAAGGGCTTCGCTGTAAGATACATCTCTAATATCCAGGCTAGACTATCTAAATCTCCTCTCCCGCTTTTTTTCGTCGATCTAGACCCGGCTCCTGAAAACCCAAATATCTTCAAACTTACCTCTCTTTGCTACACCAAAATTAAAGTCGAAGAGCCTCACTCCCGGAAGGACCTTCCCCAGTGCCATAGATGTCAGGACTACGGCCACACCAAAACTTATTGCAATCGCGATCCTCGTTGTGTCCGCTGCGGCCAAAGTCACCTCTCTGAACTCTGTGAAAAATCAAAGGACACCCCGGCTTCCTGCGCTCTCTGTGGGGAAGCACACCCTGCAAACTATAAGGGATGCATCAAACACAAAACTCTGCTGCGATCAAGAAACTCCAAACTCAAGAACCCCACTCAAACCAACTTCTATCAACACTCAAGCAACCCATCTACCACCAGCCATGTAAACCTCACCAGTTCGGACATCTCTCGGCAGACCAACCCCAACCTTGTACAAACCAGTTCGGCCACCCGACAAAACTCCTACGCCAGCGCAACAAAAGGTAAAACTCAAACCCCTATTAACGACCCCCCTCCCGAAAACCCTCTCTCAAATCAACTGACATCATTCATTCATGAGCTCCAATCACTCATCACACCTCTAATAACCCTCCTCTCCTCTCTCATCAATAAATTAGTTGTTACCAATGACTCTGAATTCTAATCTAAACTCTCCCCTGTCCATAATCTCCTGGAACGCCAATGGTCTCTCCAAACATAAGCACGAATTTCAATGCTTTCTCGAAGCTAAAAATATCGACATCGCCCTTATCTCCGAAACGCATTTTACCCCCACATCTCACTCAAAAATATTTGGATATCAAGTTTATCATACTTGCCATCCGGACGGTACTGCCCACGCTGGTACCGCTATCTACATTAAAAACAATTTATCCCATCATCAATTAGCTCCACACTCTGAACCCTACTTACAAGCCACTACAATCCAAGTCAACCTTTACAACTCTACCCCCATTGCCGTTTCTGCAATCTACTGTCCCCCTGGACCCAAAATTTTGTCTGTCGAATTTCAAACCTTTTTTTCCACCTTAGGTCAAAAATTCATAGTTGGAGGTGATTTCAACTCAAAACACCCCTACTGGGGAAACCGCTCCGCTAATACCAGAGGCCGTGCACTTAAATCTGTCTTAGACACTATGAACTACTCAGTAATTTCCCCCCCTTCTCCTACTTACTGGCCTTCTCACTGTAACAGACTTCCTGATATCCTTGATATATTCGTTTCTAAAATTCCAAACCACATACACTCAACCATATCAAACTTAAACGATCTCTCATCTGACCACACCCCAATTTATCTTGAGGTGGGTGCCTGGGCTACTAAACAAATTAAACCTTCCCTTACTTGTGGCAGAGTAAACTGGCCTAAATTCAAAAAATTAATAACCGACAATATAAACCTTAAACCCTCCCTAAAAACTACCTCTGAAATCGACAGCGCTATTCTTTCCTTAACTTCCAATATTCAAAATTCTGCCTCCGCTGCCTCGAGTAACCATCCTCCACCCCGGAATAATACAAATATTCCTGCCCATATCATGCGCTTACTCGCCGATAAACGCAGAGCCAGAACCCAATGGCATAGATTTAAATACCCATCGGACAAAGCAACTTTAAATTATCTGAAAAATAAACTAAACAAAGCTATTCTCAAACTCAAAAACGATAATTATCAAAACTACATCCAAAACCTCTCACCTAAAGACTCATCTTTATGGAAGGCCACTAAAAAATTAATCCATCTCAAGCTACCATCCCCCCCACTCCGTATGCCAAACAATTCGTGGGCCTCCTCTGACTCCGATAAAGCCAGCATTTTCGCCAAACACTTAGCAAACGTTTTCAAACCACATAATATCATCCCAAATAAAATTCATACTCTAAATATTACTAGATTTCTTGAATCCCCTCTCCCCATGGCCCTCCCTGCTAAACATACCAGCCCGGGTGAAATTAAATTCATCATCCGCAAACTCCCAACCAAAAAAGCTCCTGGGCACGACCTAATAAGCAACTTAGTTGTCAAACACCTCCCTGAAAAATCTATCATTCTTTTAGCACTAATTTTTAACTCTATGTTTCGTTTATCCTACTTTCCCACAGCCTGGAAACACTCAAACATAATCCTAATTCCAAAACCGGACAAACCCCCTGATATCCCGTCTTCCTATAGACCAATCTCTCTCCTCCCCACATTCGCAAAAATTTTTGAAAAAATACTCCTCAAAAGGCTACTTCCACTATCGGACAAATTCAACATCATCCCAAACCATCAATTTGGATTCAGGTCCAAGCACTCCACCATCCACCAACTCCACCGCACTGTCGACTTAATCTCTACCAGCATGGAATCAAAACTTTACTGTGCGGCTGTACTCCTTGACGTGGCTCAGGCCTTTGACAAGGTGTGGCATGAAGGACTTCTCTTCAAACTCAAAAAATTCCTCCCTGCCCCCTACTACCTTCTCTTAAAATCATACCTCGAAAATCGCACCTTCTGTGTTCGCGTTAACAACAGCTACTCGTCAAACTTCCAAATACTAGCTGGAGTCCCTCAAGGAAGTGACATAGCTCCTTTCTTATATTCTATATTCGCCCACGACACTCCGACCTCTCTTCATACATCACTGGGTACATATGCTGACGACACAATAATCCTGGCTTCAAACCATGACCCCCAGGTAGTATCTCTCCGACTACAAAATCATCTCAACTCGATTCAACTATGGTCAAACCGCTGGAAGATCAAAATTAATGAAGCTAAATCATCCTTTATCACTTTCTCTCTTAGACCAGGTGACTGCCCCTCTGTATCTTTTAATAATAACCAAATCCCAATCACCCCGACAATAAGATACCTAGGTTTGATCTTTGACAGGCGCCTCACATGGGCCCAACACCTTAAAACAAAAAGAAAAACAGTCAACTCCAGACTCCATTTACTCCGCCCACTTCTTAGATCCAAGACATCATTAAAAAATAAACTATTAATATACAAAACCATCATCAGACCTGTCTGGTCCTATGGCATCCAGATTTGGGGCTCTGCCAAACCCTCAAACACGAGAACAATCCAGGCATTCCAGTCTATCTGTCTGAGGCAAATTGTCTCTGCTCCATGGTTTATCACAAATAATAATCTGCACAAAGATCTAAATATACCATTGCTCTCTCAATTAACAAAGTCTCACTACGTCTCCTTTCATTCCAAATTAATCCAACACTACAATCCATTAATAAAACGCATATCTTCTCTAACAATCCCTGATAACCCCCAGAGACGTTTAAAACGCTCCTGGCCTAGAGACCTTCTAATTTAATCTGTCGGGTGGCACTACTGAGTGCCCTCCCCCATCTGTTATTCTCGATATGTAAATACTTCATCTCAATTACTTATTGTACCAAACTGTTGTATAGATTGTAATTATATTTTAAATAAAAAAAAAAAAAAAAAAAAAAAAAAAAAAAAAAAAAAAAAAAAAGTTTCAATTGTAAATTCCTTTCATGTATTTTGTATAAAAATGAAGTTTGTCTGTTAGTTTATGTTTTGATAGTTTCCTTTTCTGAATTACTCAGTGTTGTCCACGTACTAGTTGTTATATAAAAATTGTCGTTCTCCTTATGGTATCTAGTAGTGACATTTTGTCCTCCAACCTTTATACATATTTAACTTACTATTTTTTTTTAGATGGCTGTACACCAGATATACTCAGGACATATTGAAACATGAATTACCATTTCTACCACATGGGAAAGTTTCAACATCCTACGTTGAAAATGGACTGGACGATCCTGATAATAATAATAGTTTTATGCATAGTACGAGTAATGGATATTGAATATAATTGATAGTCAATTAATAGTAGTGTAACAAAAAGTTAGTGTCATGAAATCCAGACCATTAGATTAAGTATATGATTCTTATTTACCATTCCCAACTTCCATATATATCATATAAGCTGATACTTCATAAACACTATAAAACATGTTTTTATATGATTATTTTGACTCGAATTTTAAATTCATATTATTATCTGCTTATAAAACACACAATTCTCAAGTTAATCTCTTGAAACCTGGACCACTATATTAAGAAAATGATTCTAATTTACTATTATTAACTTCTATAGCTATTTTGTAAGCTGATTCTTCATAAACACTATAAAACATGATTTTGTATGATAATTTTGACGAATATTAAAAATTCAATTTTTTAACTGTTTATAAAACACACAATTCTCAAGTTAATCTCTTGAAACCTGGACCACTATATTAAGAAAATGATTCTAATTTACTATTATTAAGTTCTATAGATATTATGTAAGCTGATTCTTCATAAACACTATAAAACATGATTTTGTATGATAATTTTTACGAATATTAAAAATTCATTTTTTTAACTGTTTATAAAACACTCAATTCTCAAGTTAATCTCTTAAAACCTTGACCACTATATTAAGAAAATGATTCTAATTTACTATTATTAACTTCTATAGATATTATGTTAGCTGATTCTTCATAAATACTATAAAACATGTTTTTATATGATAAGTTTGAGAAATATTATGAATTCCTATTTTAATCTGCTTATAAAACAGTCAAATATTAAATGTATACACCAACAGAGGGCGTGAGCGTCGCCGTAGTACGGACGACATCCGTCGGCCGAATCGCCTCAGAAAGAAACTAGATAGTTCTGTGGCGTTCACCGTACTGCTGTGTATCGTAACGGGTCGTTGTTTTTACTTAGATTTTGAGTCTACTCGTTATTTATTAATTAAGATTTTTGATATTATAAACGAATTGTTCATATTTTATGCCCGAAGTTAACACAAGTAACTGTCTTGATCCTTGACTACTAGATCAAGAAAATGATTCTAATTTATAATTTTTTTCATTTTACCTGATATTTTTACTTCATAAAAACTATAAAATATGATTTTATAAGTTAATTTTGACGAATAATACAACTTAACATTTTTTCGTATTGAAAAGGAGCGATTTTCAGTTGTTGTACAAATGTATTCTTTAGTTACACTCATAATACATTTGAATTCCTTCTACAAACCATTCTGGTACATTTGTACTATCTTTTATGGCTTATCATAATTATTATTTATTATCATCTGTTATCTATGTTTTGCAGTTCTACATTCGTTTTTGTATTTAAGTTTCAATTGTAAATTCCTTTCATGTATTTTGTATAAAAATGAAGTTTGTCTGTTAGTTTATGTTTTGATAGTTTCCTTTTCTGAATTACTCAGTGTTGTCCACGTACTAGTTGTTATATAAAAATTGTCGTTCTCCTTATGGTATCTAGTAGTGACATTTTGTCCTCCAACCTTTATACATATTTAACTTACTATTTTTTTTTAGATGGCTGTACACCAGATATACTCAGGACATATTGAAACATGAATTACCATTTCTACCACATGGGAAAGTTTCAACATCCTACGTTGAAAATGGACTGGACGATCCTGATAATAATAATAGTTTTATGCATAGTACGAGTAATGGATATTGAATATAATTGATAGTCAATTAATAGTAGTGTAACAAAAAGTTAGTGTCATGAAATCCAGACCATTAGATTAAGTATATGATTCTTATTTACCATTCCCAACTTCCATATATATCATATAAGCTGATACTTCATAAACACTATAAAACATGTTTTTATATGATTATTTTGACTCGTATTTTAAAATCATATTTTTAACTGCTTATAAAACAGTGAATTCTCAAGTTAGTGTTATGAAAGTCAGACCATTAGATTAAGAAAATTATTCTAATTTACCATTATTAACTAGCATACATTTCATTTAAGCTGATAATTCAATAACGCTATAAAACATGATTTTATATGATAATTTTGACGAATATTAAAAATTCATTTTTTTAACTGTTTATAAAACACTCAATTCTCAAGTTAATCTCTTGAAACCTGGACCACTATATTAAGAAAATGATTCTAATTTACCATTATTAATTTGCATACATTTCATTTAAGCTGATACTTCATAAACACTATAAGACATGTTTTAATATGATTATTTTGACTCGTATTTTATATTCATATTTTTAACTGCCTATAAAATACTAAATTCTCAAGTTATTCTTTAACAATTATACATTATTAACTTACTACAATTTTTCAGATTGACGTATGTCAGATCACTCAAGGCATGCAGAAACATGAATTCACATTTCTACCACTTAAGAAAGTATCAACATCCTATGCTGAAAATGGACTAGAAGATACTGCTAATAATATTGGGTTTATGTAATGTGCGTGTAAGGGTTATTGAATATAATTGATAGTAAATTAATGGCAGTGAAACAATTGAGATTCGTTAATAATCTGAATAAAATTTTAGTTAACACCTTTGACTTGTAATTTTCATTCATAAGAGTTACCATTATTAACTTGCATACATTTCATTTGAGCTGATGCTTCATAAACACTATAAGACATGTTTTTATATGATTATTTTGACTCGAATTTTAAATTCATATTATTATCTGCTTATAAAACACACAATTCTCAAGTTAATCTCTTGAAACCTGGACCACTATATTAAGAAAATGATTCTAATTTACTATTATTAACTTTTATAGATATTAGGTAAGCTGATTCTTCATAAACACTATAAAACATTATTTTATATGATAATCTTTACGAATATTAAAAATTCAAATTATTATCTGCTTATAAAACACACAATTCTCAAGTTAATCTCTTGAAACCTGGACCACTATATTAAGAAAATGATTCTAATTTACTATTATTAACTTCTATAGCTATTTTGTAAGCTGATTCTTCATAAACACTATAAAACATGATTTTGTATGATAAGTTTGAGAAATATTATGAATTCCTATTTTAATCTGCTTATAAAACAGTCAAATATTAAATGTATACACCAACAGAGGGCGTGAGCGTCGCCGTAGTACGGACGACATCCGTCGGCCGAATCGCCTCAGAAAGAAACTAGATAGTTGTGTGGCGTTCACCGTACTGCTGTGTATCGTAACGGGTCGTTGTTTTTACTTAGATTTTGAGTCTACTCGTTATTTATTAATTAAGATTTTTGATATTATAAACGAATTGTTCATATTTTATGCCCGAAGTTAACACAAGTAACTGTCTTGATCCTTGACTACTAGATCAAGAAAATGATTCTAATTTATAATTTTTTTCATTTTACCTGATATTTTTACTTCATAAAAACTATAAAATATGATTTTATAAGTTAATTTTGACGAATAATACAACTTAACATTTTTTCGTATTGAAAAGGAGCGATTTTCAGTTGTTGTACAAATGTATTCTTTAGTTACACTCATAATACATTTGAATTCCTTCTACAAACCATTCTGGTACATTTGTACTATCTTTTATGGCTTATCATAATTATTATTTATTATCATCTGTTATCTATGTTTTGCAGTTCTACATTCGTTTTTGTATTTAAGTTTCAATTGTAAATTCCTTTCATGTATTTTGTATAAAAATGATGTTTGTCTGTTAGTTTATGTTTTGATAGTTTCCTTTTCTGAATTACTCAGTGTTGTCCACGTACTAGTTGTTATATAAAAATTGTCGTTCTCCTTATGGTATCTAGTAGTGACATTTTGTCCTCCAACCTTTATACATATTTAACTTACTATTTTTTTTTAGATGGCTGTACACCAGATATACTCAGGACATATTGAAACATGAATTACCATTTCTACCACATGGGAAAGTTTCAACATCCTACATTGATCATGGACTTGAAGATTCTGATAATAATAATGATTTTATGCAATGTACTTGTAATGAATATAAAATGTAATTGATAGTAAATTAATAGTAGTGTAACAATTGAAATTTGTTAAAAATATAAATATAGTATTGGTAAACAAAATGAGCTTTTAATTTTCATTCTTAAAATTTGCCTCAGTTTTAAAAATCTTTTCATTATTTCTGCGTTTTTTTAAATAATTAGGTTTTCATTAAACCATAATCCAAAGTATTGTAATTTAAATCGTCTAGTTTTAATAGATGCTTTACGGTACTTTTATTCAATAATGATTCGATATTTTTATGTTCAAATCAGTATTATTTTTGAGGTATGGTTATGTCATAGTCTATTAAAAAAACAGCAATTTTAAGTTATTGTACAAGTGTATTCTTTATAAACACTTATTTTACATTCAAATCCAACAAAACATTCTAGTAGATATGTACGATCTTTTTTGTCTTATCATAATTATTATATCTTATCATCTGTTTTATATTTATATTTCATATCTATTTGCAGTTTTACATTCGTATTAGTATTCAAGTTTCAACTGCAAACTGCTTTCACAAATGTTCTAATAAGAATGAAGTTTGTGTGTTAGTTTTTGTTTGACTATTTCCATTTCTGAATTGCTCAGTGTATTCCCGTACTAGTTGTAATTTAAAGATTTTCGTTTTAATTATGGCATGTATTAGTGACATTTTATCCTACAACTATTATACATATTTAACCGACTACATTTTTTCAGATGGTAGTACGGCAGATCACTTGATGCATGCTGAGACGGAAATTCACATTCCTACAACTTGGGAAAGTATCAACATCCTACATTGAACAATGGACTAGAAGATTCTGATAATAATAATGGTTTTATGCAATGTATGTGAAATGAATATATAGAATGTAATTCATAGTCAATTAATAGTAGTATAACATAAAATTATTGTCAAAAAACCCTGATCAATATATTAAGCAAATAATTCATATTTACCATCATTAACATTCATATATTTCATTGAAGCTGATACATCATAAACACTATAAAACATGGTTTTACATAATAATTTATACAACTATTATAAATTCATATTTTTAACTGCTTATAAAACACTCAATTCTCATTTTGGTGTCTTTAAACCTTTACTACTAGATTGTAAAAATGATTCTTATTTACTATCATTAACATTCATATATTGTATTGAAGCTGATACATCATAAACACTATAAATATGGTTTTACATAATAATTTATACAACTATTATAAATTCATATTTTTAACTGCTTATAAAACACTCAATTCTCATTTTGGTGTCTTAAAACCTTAACTACTAGATTGTGAAAATGATTCTTATTTACTATCATTAACATTCATATATTGTATTGAAGCTGATACATCATAAACACTATAAAACATGGTTTTACATAATAATTTATACAACTATTATAAATTCATATTTTTAACTGCTTATAAAACACTCAATGCACATTTTGGTATTTTAAAACCTTAACTACTAGATTGTGAAAATGATTCTTATTTACCATTATTAACATTCATATATTTCATTGAAGCTGATACTTCATAAACAGTATGGAGCAAGGTTTTACATAATAATTAATACAAATATTATAAATTTATATTTTTTTCATATTAAAAATCAGCAAGTTTAAGTTATTGTACAAGTATATTTTTTTTATACATTTTTTTTTCATTAAAATTCAACACATTGCTGGTAGATTTTTAATATCATTTATTGCTCATCAATCATCATTATTATAACTTCTCCAACCATTATACATATTTATATGACTATTTTTTTTTAGATGGCAGTATAATAGTAGATCACTCAAGGCATGCTGAGACATTTATTAACATTTTCGGAATTTGGGAAAGTTTCAACATCCTACATTGATCATGGACTTGAAGATTCTGATAATAATAATGATTTTATGCAATGTACTTGTAATGAATATAAAATGTAATTGATAGTAAATTAATAGTAGTGTAACAATTGAAATTTGTTAAAAATATAAATATAGTATTGGTAAACAAAATGAGCTTTTAATTTTCATTCTTAAAATTTGCCTCAGTTTTAAAAATCTTTTCATTATTTCTGCGTTTTTTTAAATAATTAGGTTTTCATTAAACCATAATCCAAAGTATTGTAATTTAAATCGTCTAGTTTTAATAGATGCTTTACGGTACTTTTATTCAATAATGATTCGATATTTTTATGTTCAAATCAGTATTATTTTTGAGGTATGGTTATGTCATAGTCTATTAAAAAAACAGCAATTTTAAGTTATTGTACAAGTGTATTCTTTATAAACACTTATTTTACATTCAAATCCAACAAAACATTCTAGTAGATATGTACGATCTTTTTTGTCTTATCATAATTATTATATCTTATCATCTGTTTTATATTTATATTTCATATCTATTTGCAGTTTTACATTCGTATTAGTATTCAAGTTTCAACTGCAAACTGCTTTCACAAATGTTCTAATAAGAATGAAGTTTGTGTGTTAGTTTTTGTTTGACTATTTCCATTTCTGAATTGCTCAGTGTATTCCCGTACTAGTTGTAATTTAAAGATTTTCGTTTTAATTATGGCATGTATTAGTGACATTTTATCCTACAACTATTATACATATTTAACCGACTACATTTTTTCAGATGGTAGTACGGCAGATCACTTGATGCATGCTGAGACGGAAATTCACATTCCTACAACTTGGGAAAGTATCAACATCCTACATTGAACAATGGACTAGAAGATTCTGATAATAATAATGGTTTTATGCAATGTATGTGAAATGAATATATAGAATGTAATTCATAGTCAATTAATAGTAGTATAACATAAAATTATTGTCAAAAAACCCTGATCAATATATTAAGCAAATAATTCATATTTACCATCATTAACATTCATATATTTCATTGAAGCTGATACATCATAAACACTATAAAACATGGTTTTACATAATAATTTATACAACTATTATAAATTCATATTTTTAACTGCTTATAAAACACTCAATTCTCATTTTGGTGTCTTTAAACCTTTACTACTAGATTGTAAAAATGATTCTTATTTACTATCATTAACATTCATATATTGTATTGAAGCTGATACATCATAAACACTATAAAACATGGTTTTACATAATAATTTATACAACTATTATAAATTCATATTTTTAACTGCTTATAAAACACTCAATGCACATTTTGGTATTTTAAAACCTTAACTACTAGATTGTGAAAATGATTCTTATTTACCATTATTAACATTCATATATTTCATTGAAGCTGATACTTCATAAACAGTATGGAGCAAGGTTTTACATAATAATTAATACAAATATTATAAATTTATATTTTTTTCATATTAAAAATCAGCAAGTTTAAGTTATTGTACAAGTATATTTTTTTTATACATTTTTTTTTCATTAAAATTCAACACATTGCTGGTAGA
This sequence comes from Rhopalosiphum padi, assembly GCF_020882245.1. NCBI lineage: Eukaryota > Metazoa > Arthropoda > Insecta > Hemiptera > Aphididae > Rhopalosiphum > Rhopalosiphum padi. The sequence continues at coordinate 32,274,286 of NC_083599.1, forward strand.
TTTTTAATATCATTTATTGCTCATCAATCATCATTATTATAACTTCTCCAACCATTATACATATTTATATGACTATTTTTTTTTAGATGGCAGTATAATAGTAGATCACTCAAGGCATGCTGAGACATTTATTAACATTTTCGGAATTTGGGAAAGTTTCAACATCCTACATTGATCATGGACTTGAAGATTCTGATAATAATAATGATTTTATGCAATGTACTTGTAATGAATATAAAATGTAATTGATAGTAAATTAATAGTAGTGTAACAATTGAAATTTGTTAAAAATATAAATATAGTATTGGTAAACAAAATGAGCTTTTAATTTTCATTCATAAAATTTGCCTCAGTTTTAAAAATCTTTTCATTATTTCTGCGTTTTTTTAAATAATTAGGTTTTCATTAAACCATAATCCAAAGTATTGTAATTTAAATCGTCTAGTTTTAATAGATGCTTTACGGTACTTTTATTCAATAATGATTCGATATTTTTATGTTCAAATCAGTATTATTTTTGAGGTATGGTTATGTCATAGTCTATTAAAAAAACAGCAATTTTAAGTTATTGTACAAGTGTATTCTTTATAAACACTTATTTTACATTCAAATCCAACAAAACATTCTAGTAGATATGTACGATCTTTTTTGTCTTATCATAATTATTATATCTTATCATCTGTTTTATATTTATATTTCATATCTATTTGCAGTTTTACATTCGTATTAGTATTCAAGTTTCAACTGCAAACTGCTTTCACAAATGTTCTAATAAGAATGAAGTTTGTGTGTTAGTTTTTGTTTGACTATTTCCATTTCTGAATTGCTCAGTGTATTCCCGTACTAGTTGTAATTTAAAGATTTTCGTTTTAATTATGGCATGTATTAGTGACATTTTATCCTACAACTATTATACATATTTAACCGACTACATTTTTTCAGATGGTAGTACGGCAGATCACTTGATGCATGCTGAGACGGAAATTCACATTCCTACAACTTGGGAAAGTATCAACATCCTACATTGAACAATGGACTAGAAGATTCTGATAATAATAATGGTTTTATGCAATGTATGTGAAATGAATATATAGAATGTAATTCATAGTCAATTAATAGTAGTATAACATAAAATTATTGTCAAAAAACCCTGATCAATATATTAAGCAAATAATTCATATTTACCATCATTAACATTCATATATTTCATTGAAGCTGATACATCATAAACACTATAAAACATGGTTTTACATAATAATTTATACAACTATTATAAATTCATATTTTTAACTGCTTATAAAACACTCAATTCTCATTTTGGTGTCTTTAAACCTTTACTACTAGATTGTAAAAATGATTCTTATTTACCATTATTAACATTCATATATTTCATTGAAGCTGATACTTCATAAACAGTATGGAGCAAGGTTTTACATAATAATTAATACAAATATTATAAATTTATATTTTTTTCATATTAAAAATCAGCAAGTTTAAGTTATTGTACAAGTATATTTTTTTTATACATTTTTTTTTCATTAAAATTCAACACATTGCTGGTAGATTTTTAATATCATTTATTGCTCATCAATCATCATTATTATAACTTCTCCAACCATTATACATATTTATATGACTATTTTTTTTTAGATGGCAGTATAATAGTAGATCACTCAAGGCATGCTGAGACATTTATTAACATTTTCGGAATTTGGGAAAGTTTCAACATCCTACATTGATCATGGACTTGAAGATTCTGATAATAATAATGATTTTATGCAATGTACTTGTAATGAATATAAAATGTAATTGATAGTAAATTAATAGTAGTGTAACAATTGAAATTTGTTAAAAATATAAATATAGTATTGGTAAACAAAATGAGCTTTTAATTTTCATTCTTAAAATTTGCCTCAGTTTTAAAATCTTTTCATTATTTCTGCGTTTTTTTAAATAATTAGGTTTTCATTAAACCATAATCCAAAGTATTGTAATTTAAATCGTCTAGTTTTAATAGATGCTTTACGGTACTTTTATTCAATAATGATTCGATATTTTTATGTTCAAATCAGTATTATTTTTGAGGTATGGTTATGTCATAGTCTATTAAAAAAACAGCAATTTTAAGTTATTGTACAAGTGTATTCTTTATAAACACTTATTTTACATTCAAATCCAACAAAACATTCTAGTAGATATGTACGATCTTTTTTGTCTTATCATAATTATTATATCTTATCATCTGTTTTATATTTATATTTCATATCTATTTGCAGTTTTACATTCGTATTAGTATTCAAGTTTCAACTGCAAACTGCTTTCACAAATGTTCTAATAAGAATGAAGTTTGTGTGTTAGTTTTTGTTTGACTATTTCCATTTCTGAATTGCTCAGTGTATTCCCGTACTAGTTGTAATTTAAAGATTTTCGTTTTAATTATGGCATGTATTAGTGACATTTTATCCTACAACTATTATACATATTTAACCGACTACATTTTTTCAGATGGTAGTACGGCAGATCACTTGATGCATGCTGAGACGGAAATTCACATTCCTACAACTTGGGAAAGTATCAACACCCTACATTGAACAATGGACTAGAAGATTCTGATAATAATAATGGTTTTATGCAATGTATGTGAAAATGAATATATAGAATGTAATTCATAGTCAATTAATAGTAGTATAACATAAAATTATTGTCAAAAAACCCTGATCAATATATTAAGCAAATAATTCATATTTACCATCATTAACATTCATATATTTCATTGAAGCTGATACATCATAAACACTATAAAACATGGTTTTACATAATAATTTATACAACTATTATAAATTCATATTTTTAACTGCTTATAAAACACTCAATTCTCATTTTGGTGTCTTTAAACCTTTACTACTAGATTGTAAAAATGATTCTAATTTACTATCATTATCATTCATATATTGTATTGAAGCTGATACATCATAAACACTATAAAACATGGTTTTACATAATAATTTATACAACTATTATAAATTCATATTTTTAACTGCTTATAAAACACTCAATTCTCATTTTGGTGTCTTAAAACCTTAACTACTAGATTGTGAAAATGATTCTTATTTACTATCATTAACATTCATATATTGTATTGAAGCTGATACATCATAATCACTATAAAACATGGTTTTACATAATAATTTATTCAACTATTATAAATTCATATTTTTAACTGCTTATAAAACACTCAATACACATTTTGGTGTTTTAAAACCTTAACTACTAGATTGTGAAAATGATTCTTATTTACCATTATTAACATTCATATATTTCATTGAAGCTGATACTTCATAAACAGTATGGAGCAAGGTTTTACATAATAATTAATACAAATATTATAAATTTATATTTTTTTCATATTAAAAATCAGCAAGTTTAAGTTATTGTACAAGTATATTTTTTTTATACATTTTTTTTTCATTAAAATTCAACACATTGCTGGTAGATTTTTAATATCATTTATTGCTCATCAATCATCATTATTATAACTTCTCCAACCATTATACATATTTATATGACTATTTTTTTTTAGATGGCAGTATAATAGTAGATCACTCAAGGCATGCTGAGACATTTATTAACATTTTCGGAATTTGGGAAAGTTTCAACATCCTACATTGATCATGGACTTGAAGATTCTGATAATAATAATGATTTTATGCAATGTACTTGTAATGAATATAAAATGTAATTGATAGTAAATTAATAGTAGTGTAACAATTGAAATTTGTTAAAAATATAAATATAGTATTGGTAAACAAAATGAGCTTTTAATTTTCATTCTTAAAATTTGCCTCAGTTTTAAAAATCTTTTCATTATTTCTGCGTTTTTTTAAATAATTAGGTTTTCATTAAACCATAATCCAAAGTATTGTAATTTAAATCGTCTAGTTTTAATAGATGCTTTACGGTACTTTTATTCAATAATGATTCGATATTTTTATGTTCAAATCAGTATTATTTTTGAGGTATGGTTATGTCATAGTCTATTAAAAAAACAGCAATTTTAAGTTATTGTACAAGTGTATTCTTTATAAACACTTATTTTACATTCAAATCCAACAAAACATTCTAGTAGATATGTACGATCTTTTTTGTCTTATCAAAATTATTATATCTTATCATCTGTTTTATATTTATATTTCATATCTATTTGCAGTTTTACATTCGTATTAGTATTCAAGTTTCAACTGCAAACTGCTTTCACAAATGTTCTAATAAGAATGAAGTTTGTGTGTTAGTTTTTGTTTGACTATTTCCATTTCTGAATTGCTCAGTGTATTCCCGTACTAGTTGTAATTTAAAGATTTTCGTTTTAATTATGGCATGTATTAGTGACATTTTATCCTACAACTATTATACATATTTAACCGACTACATTTTTTCAGATGGTAGTACGGCAGATCACTTGATGCATGCTGAGACGGAAATTCACATTCCTACAACTTGGGAAAGTATCAACACCCTACATTGAACAATGGACTAGAAGATTCTGATAATAATAATGGTTTTATGCAATGTATGTGAAATGAATATATAGAATGTAATTCATAGTCAATTAATAGTAGTATAACATAAAATTATTGTCAAAAAACCCTGATCAATATATTAAGCAAATAATTCATATTTACCATCATTAACATTCATATATTTCATTGAAGCTGATACATCATAAACACTATAAAACATGGTTTTACATAATAATTTATACAACTATTATAAATTCATATTTTTAACTGCTTATAAAACACTCAATTCTCATTTTGGTGTCTTAAAACCTTAACTACTAGATTGTGAAAATGATTCTTATTTACTATCATTAACATTCATATATTGTATTGAAGCTGATACATCATAATCACTATAAAACATGGTTTTACATAATAGTTTATTCAACTATTATAAATTCATATTTTTAACTGCTTATAAAACACTCAATACACATTTTGGTGTTTTAAAACCTTAACTACTAGATTGTGAAAATGATTCTTATTTACCATTATTAACATTCATATATTTCATTGAAGCTGATACTTCATAAACAGTATGGAGCAAGGTTTTACATAATAATTAATACAAATATTATAAATTTATATTTTTTTCATATTAAAAATCAGTAAGTTTAAGTTATTGTACAAGTATATTTTTTTTATACATTTTTTTTTCATTAAAATTCAACACATTGCTGGTAGATTTTTAATATCATTTATTGCTCATCAATCATCATTATTATAACTTCTCCAACCATTATACATATTTATATGACTATTTTTTTTTAGATGGCAGTATAATAGTAGATCACTCAAGGCATGCTGAGACATTTATTAACATTTTCGGAATTTGGGAAAGTTTCAACATCCTACATTGATCATGGACTTGAAGATTCTGATAATAATAATGATTTTATGCAATGTACTTGTAATGAATATAAAATGTAATTGATAGTAAATTAATAGTAGTGTAACAATTGAAATTTGTTAAAAATATTAATATAGTATTGGTAAACAAAATGAGCTTTTAATTTTCATTCTTAAAATTTGCCTCAGTTTTAAAAATCTTTTCATTATTTCTGCGTTTTTTTAAATAATTAGGTTTTCATTAAACCATAATCCAAAGTATTGTAATTTAAATCGTCTAGTTTTAATAGATGCTTTACGGTACTTTTATTCAATAATGATTCGATATTTTTATGTTCAAATCAGTATTATTTTTGAGGTATGGTTATGTCATAGTCTATTAAAAAAACAGCAATTTTAAGTTATTGTACAAGTGTATTCTTTATAAACACTTATTTTACATTCAAATCCAACAAAACATTCTAGTAGATATGTACGATCTTTTTTGTCTTATCATAATTATTATATCTTATCATCTGTTTTATATTTATATTTCATATCTATTTGCAGTTTTACATTCGTATTAGTATTCAAGTTTCAACTGCAAACTGCTTTCACAAATGTTCTAATAAGAATGAAGTTTGTGTGTTAGTTTTTGTTTGACTATTTCCATTTCTGAATTGCTCAGTGTATTCCCGTACTAGTTGTAATTTAAAGATTTTCGTTTTAATTATGGCATGTATTAGTGACATTTTATCCTACAACTATTATACATATTTAACCGACTACATTTTTTCAGATGGTAGTACGGCAGATCACTTGATGCATGCTGAGACGGAAATTCACATTCCTACAACTTGGGAAAGTATCAACATCCTACATTGAACAATGGACTAGAAGATTCTGATAATAATAATGGTTTTATGCAATGTATGTGAAATGAATATATAGAATGTAATTCATAGTCAATTAATAGTAGTATAACATAAAATTATTGTCAAAAAACCCTGATCAATATATTAAGCAAATAATTCATATTTACCATCATTAACATTCATATATTTCATTGAAGCTGATACATCATAAACACTATAAAACATGGTTTTACATAATAATTTATACAACTATTATAAATTCATATTTTTAACTGCTTATAAAACACTCAATTCTCATGTTAGTTTCTTAAAACCTTTACTACTAGATTGTAAAAATGATTCTTATTTACTATCATTAACATTCATATATTGTATTGAAGCTGATACATCATAAACAATATAAAACATGGTTTTACATAATAATTTATACAAATTAAACAAATTCATATTTTTAACTGCTTATAAAACACTCAATTCTCATTTTGGCGTCTTTAAACCTTTACTACTAGATTGTAAAAATGATTCTTATTTACTATCATTAACATTCATATATTGTATTGAAGCTGATACATCATAAACACTATAAAACATGGTTTTACATAATAATTTATACAAATTAAACAAATTCATATTTTTAACTGCTTATAAAACACTCAATTCTCATTTTGGTGTCTTTAAACCTTTACTACTAGATTGTAAAAATGATTCTTATTTACTATCATTAACATTCATATATTGTATTGAAGCTGATACATCATAAACACTATAAAACATGGTTTTACATAATAATTTATACAACTATTATAAATTCATATTTTTAACTGCTTATAAAACACTCAATTCTCATTTTGGTGTCTTAAAACCTTAACTACTAGATTGTGAAAATGATTCTTATTTACTATCATTAACATTCATATATTGTATTGAAGCTGATACATCATAATCACTATAAAACATGGTTTTACATAATAATTTATTCAACTATTATAAATTCATATTTTTAACTGCTTATAAAACACTCAATACACATTTTGGTGTTTTAAAACCTTAACTACTAGATTGTGAAAATGATTCTTATTTACCATTATTAACATTCATATATTTCATTGAAGCTGATACTTCATAAACAGTATGGAGCAAGGTTTTACATAATAATTAATACAAATATTATAAATTTATATTTTTTTCATATTAAAAATCAGCAAGTTTAAGTTATTGTACAAGTATATTTTTTTTATACATTTTTTTTTCATTAAAATTCAACACATTGCTGGTAGATTTTTGATATCATTTATTGCTCATCAATCATCATTATTATAACTTCTCCAACCATTATACATATTTATATGACTATTTTTTTTTAGATGGCAGTATAATAGTAGAACACTCAAGGCATGCTGAGACATTTATTAACATTTTCGGAATTTGGGAAAGTTTCAACATCCTACATTGATCATGGACTTGAAGATTCTGATAATAATAATGATTTTATGCAATGTACTTGTAATGAATATAAAATGTAATTGATAGTAAATTAATAGTAGTGTAACAATTGAAATTTGTTAAAAATATAAATATAGTATTGGTAAACAAAATGAGCTTTTAATTTTCATTCTTAAAATTTGCCTCAGTTTTAAAAATCTTTTCATTATTTCTGCGTTTTTTTAAATAATTAGGTTTTCATTAAACCATAATCCAAAGTATTGTAATTTAAATCGTCTAGTTTTAATAGATGCTTTACGGTACTTTTATTCAATAATGATTCGATATTTTTATGTTCAAATCAGTATTATTTTTGAGGTATGGTTATGTCATAGTCTATTAAAAAAACAGCAATTTTAAGTTATTGTACAAGTGTATTCTTTATAAACACTTATTTTACATTCAAATCCAACAAAACATTCTAGTAGATATGTACGATCTTTTTTGTCTTATCATAATTATTATATCTTATCATCTGTTTTATATTTATATTTCATATCTATTTGCAGTTTTACATTCGTATTAGTATTCAAGTTTCAACTGCAAACTGCTTTCACAAATGTTCTAATAAGAATGAAGTTTGTGTGTTAGTTTTTGTTTGACTATTTCCATTTCTGAATTGCTCAGTGTATTCCCGTACTAGTTGTAATTTAAAGATTTTCGTTTTAATTATGGCATGTATAAGTGACATTTTATCCTACAACTATTATACATATTTAACCGACTACATTTTTTCAGATGGTAGTACGGCAGATCACTTGATGCATGCTGAGACGGAAATTCACATTCCTACAACTTGGGAAAGTATCAACACCCTACATTGAACAATGGACTAGAAGATTCTGATAATAATAATGGTTTTATGCAATGTATGTGAAATGAATATATAGAATGTAATTCATAGTCAATTAATAGTAGTATAACATAAAATTATTGTCAAAAAAACCCTGATCAATATATTAAGCAAATAATTCATATTTACCATCATTAACATTCATATATTTCATTGAAGCTGATACATCATAATCACTATAAAACATGGTTTTACATAATAATTTATACAACTATTATAAATTCATATTTTTAACTGCTTATAAAACACTCAATTCTCATGTTAGTTTCTTAAAACCTTTACTACTAGATTGTAAAAATGATTCTTATTTACTATCATTAACATTCATATATTGTATTGAAGCTGATACATCATAAACACTATAAAACATGGTTTTACATAATAATTTATACAAATTAAACAAATTCATATTTTTAACTGCTTATAAAACACTCAATTCTCATTTTGGTGTCTTTAAACCTTTACTACTAGATTGTAAAAATGATTCTTATTTACTATCATTAACATTCATATATTGTATTGAAGCTGATACATCATAAACACTATAAAACATGGTTTTACATAATAATTTATACAACTATTATAAATTCATATTTTTAACTGCTTATAAAACACTCAATTCTCATTTTGGTGTCTTAAAACCTTAACTACTAGATTGTGAAAATGATTCTTATTTACTATCATTAACATTCATATATTGTATTGAAGCTGATACATCATAATCACTATAAAACATGGTTTTACATAATAGTTTATTCAACTATTATAAATTCATATTTTTAACTGCTTATAAAACACTCAATACACATTTTGGTGTTTTAAAACCTTAACTACTAGATTGTGAAAATGATTCTTATTTACCATTATTAACATTCATATATTGTATTGAAGCTGATACATCATAATCACTATAAAACATGGTTTTACATAATAATTTATTCAACTATTATAAATTCATATTTTTAACTGCTTATAAAACACTCAATACACATTTTGGTGTTTTAAAACCTTAACTACTAGATTGTGAAAATGATTCTTATTTACCATTATTAACATTCATATATTTCATTGAAGCTGATACTTCATAAACAGTATGGAGCAAGGTTTTACATAATAATTAATACAAATATTATAAATTTATATTTTTTTCATATTAAAAATCAGCAAGTTTAAGTTATTGTACAAGTATATTTTTTTTTATACATTTTTTTTTCATTAAAATTCAACACATTGCTGGTAGATTTTTAATATCATTTATTGCTCATCAATCATCATTATTATAACTTCTCCAACCATTATACATATTTATATGACTATTTTTTTTTAGATGACAGTATAATAGTAGATCACTCAAGGCATGCTGAGACATTTATTAACATTTTCGGAATTTGGGAAAGTTTCAACATCCTACATTGATCATGGACTTGAAGATTCTGATAATAATAATGATTTTATGCAATGTACTTGTAATGAATATAAAATGTAATTGATAGTAAATTAATAGTAGTGTAACAATTGAAATTTGTTAAAAATATAAATATAGTATTGGTAAACAAAATGAGCTTTTAATTTTCATTCTTAAAATTTGCCTCAGTTTTTAAAAATCTTTTCATTATTTCAGCGTTTTTTTAAATAATTAGGTTTTCATTAAACCATAATCCAAAGTATTGTAATTTAAATCGTCTAGTTTTAATAGATGCTTTACGGTACTTTTATTCAATAATGATTCGATATTTTTATGTTCAAATCAGTATTATTTTTGAGGTATGGTTATGTCATAGTCTATTAAAAAAACAGCAATTTTAAGTTATTGTACAAGTGTATTCTTTATAAACACTTATTTTACATTCAAATCCAACAAAACATTCTAGTAGATATGTACGATCTTTTTTGTCTTATCATAATTATTATATCTTATCATCTGTTTTATATTTATATTTCATATCTATTTGCAGTTTTACATTCGTATTAGTATTCAAGTTTCAACTGCAAACTGCTTTCACAAATGTTCTAATAAGAATGAAGTTTGTGTGTTAGTTTTTGTTTGACTATTTCCATTTCTGAATTGCTCAGTGTATTCCCGTACTAGTTGTAATTTAAAGATTTTCGTTTTAATTATGGCATGTATAAGTGACATTTTATCCTACAACTATTATACATATTTAACCGACTACATTTTTTCAGATGGTAGTACGGCAGATCACTTGATGCATGCTGAGACGGAAATTCACATTCCTACAACTTGGGAAAGTATCAACACCCTACATTGAACAATGGACTAGAAGATTCTGATAATAATAATGGTTTTATGCAATGTATGTGAAATGAATATATAGAATGTAATTCATAGTCAATTAATAGTAGTATAACATAAAATTATTGTCAAAAAACCCTGATCAATATATTAAGCAAATAATTCATATTTACCATCATTAACATTCATATATTTCATTGAAGCTGATACATCATAAACACTATAAAACATGGTTTTACATAATAATTTATACAACTATTATAAATTCATATTTTTAACTGCTTATAAAACACTCAATTCTCATGTTAGTTTCTTAAAACCTTTACTACTAGATTGTAAAAATGATTCTTATTTACTATCATTAACATTCATATATTGTATTGAAGCTGATACATCATAAACAATATAAAACATGGTTTTACATAATAATTTATACAAATTAAACAAATTCATATTTTTAACTGCTTATAAAACACTCAATTCTCATTTTGGTGTCTTTACACCTTTACTACTAGATTGTAAAAATGATTCTTATTTACTATCATTAATATTCATATATTGTATTGAAGCTGATACATCATAAACACTATAAAACATGGTTTTACATAATAATTTATACAAATTAAACAAATTCATATTTTTAACTGCTTATAAAACACTCAATTCTCATTTTGGTGTCTTTAAACCTTTACTACTAGATTGTAAAAATGATTCTTATTTACTATCATTAACATTCATATATTGTATTGAAGCTGATACATCATAAACACTATAAAACATGGTTTTACATAATAATTTATACAACTATTATAAATTCATATTTTTAACTGCTTATAAAACACTCAATTCTCATTTTGGTGTCTTAAAACCTTAACTACTAGATTGTGAAAATGATTCTTATTTACTATCATTAACATTCATATATTGTATTGAAGCTGATACATCATAATCACTATAAAACATGGTTTTACATAATAGTTTATTCAACTATTATAAATTCATATTTTTAACTGCTTATAAAACACTCAATACACATTTTGGTGTTTTAAAACCTTAACTACTAGATTGTGAAAATGATTCTTATTTACCATTATTAACATTCATATATTGTATTGAAGCTGATACATCATAATCACTATAAAACATGGTTTTACATAATAATTTATTCAACTATTATAAATTCATATTTTTAACTGCTTATAAAACACTCAATACACATTTTGGTGTTTTAAAACCTTAACTACTAGATTGTGAAAATGATTCTTATTTACCATTATTAACATTCATATATTTCATTGAAGCTGATACTTCATAAACAGTATGGAGCAAGGTTTTACATAATAATTAATACAAATATTATAAATTTATATTTTTTTCATATTAAAAATCAGCAAGTTTAAGTTATTGTACAAGTATATTTTTTTTATACATTTTTTTTTCATTAAAATTCAACACATTGCTGGTAGATTTTTAATATCATTTATTGCTCATCAATCATCATTATTATAACTTCTCCAACCATTATACATATTTATATGACTATTTTTTTTTAGATGACAGTATAATAGTAGATCACTCAAGGCATGCTGAGACATTTATTAACATTTTCGGAATTTGGGAAAGTTTCAACATCCTACATTGATCATGGACTTGAAGATTCTGATAATAATAATGATTTTATGCAATGTTTTTGTAATGAATATAAAATGTAATTGATAGTAAATTAATAGTAGTGTAACAATTGAAATTTGTTAAAAATATAAATATAGTATTGGTAAACAAAATGAGCTTTTAATTTTCATTCTTAAAATTTGCCTCAGTTTTAAAAATCTTTTCATTATTTCTGCGTTTTTTGAAATAATTAGGTTTTCATTAAACCATAATCCAAAGTATTGTAATTTAAATCGTCTAGTTTTAATAGATGCTTTACGGTACTTTTATTCAATAATGATTCGATATTTTTATGTTCAAATCAGTATTATTTTTGAGGTATGGTTATGTCATAGTCTATTAAAAAAACAGCAATTTTAAGTTATTGTACAAGTGTATTCTTTATAAACACTTATTTTACATTCAAATCCAACAAAACATTCTAGTAGATATGTACGATCTTTTTTGTCTTATCATAATTATTATATCTTATCATCTGTTTTATATTTATATTTCATATCTATTTGCAGTTTTACATTCGTATTAGTATTCAAGTTTCAACTGCAAACTGCTTTCACAAATGTTCTAATAAGAATGAAGTTTGTGTGTTAGTTTTTGTTTGACTATTTCCATTTCTGAATTGCTCAGTGTATTCCCGTACTAGTTGTAATTTAAAGATTTTCGTTTTAATTATGGCATGTATAAGTGACATTTTATCCTACAACTATTATACATATTTAACCGACTACATTTTTTCAGATGGTAGTACGGCAGATCACTTGATGCATGCTGAGACGGAAATTCACATTCCTACAACTTGGGAAAGTATCAACACCCTACATTGAACAATGGACTAGAAGATTCTGATAATAATAATGGTTTTATGCAATGTATGTGAAATGAATATATAGAATGTAATTCATAGTCAATTAATAGTAGTATAACATAAAATTATTGTCAAAAAACCCTGATCAATATATTAAGCAAATAATTCATATTTACCATCATTAACATTCATATATTTCATTGAAGCTGATACATCATAAACACTATAAAACATGGTTTTACATAATAATTTATACAACTATTATAAATTCATATTTTTAACTGCTTATAAAACACTCAATTCTCATGTTAGTTTCTTAAAACCTTTACTACTAGATTGTAAAAATGATTCTTATTTACTATCATTAACATTCATATATTGTATTGAAGCTGATACATCATAAACACTATAAAACATGGTTTTACATAATAATTTATACAACTATTATAAATTCATATTTTTAACTGCTTATAAAACACTCAATTCTCATTTTGGTGTCTTAAAACCTTAACTACTAGATTGTGAAAATGATTCTTATTTACTATCATTAACATTCATATATTGTATTGAAGCTGATACATCATAATCACTATAAAACATGGTTTTACATAATAGTTTATTCAACTATTATAAATTCATATTTTTAACTGCTTATAAAACACTCAATACACATTTTGGTGTTTTAAAACCTTAACTACTAGATTGTGAAAATGATTCTTATTTACCATTATTAACATTCATATATTGTATTGAAGCTGATACATCATAATCACTATAAAACATGGTTTTACATAATAATTTATTCAACTATTATAAATTCATATTTTTAACTGCTTATAAAACACTCAATACACATTTTGGTGTTTTAAAACCTTAACTACTAGATTGTGAAAATGATTCTTATTTACCATTATTAACATTCATATATTTCATTGAAGCTGATACTTCATAAACAGTATGGAGCAAGGTTTTACATAATAATTAATACAAATATTATAAATTTATATTTTTTTCATATTAAAAATCAGCAAGTTTAAGTTATTGTACAAGTATATTTTTTTTATACATTTTTTTTTCATTAAAATTCAACACATTGCTGGTAGATTTTTAATATCATTTATTGCTCATCAATCATCATTATTATAACTTCTCCAACCATTATACATATTTATATGACTATTTTTTTTTAGATGACAGTATAATAGTAGATCACTCAAGGCATGCTGAGACATTTATTAACATTTTCGGAATTTGGGAAAGTTTCAACATCCTACATTGATCATGGACTTGAAGATTCTGATAATAATAATGATTTTATGCAATGTACTTGTAATGAATATAAAATGTAATTGATAGTAAATTAATAGTAGTGTAACAATTGAAATTTGTTAAAAATATAAATATAGTATTGGTAAACAAAATGAGCTTTTAATTTTCATTCTTAAAATTTGCCTCAGTTTTAAAAATCTTTTCATTATTTCTGCGTTTTTTTAAATAATTAGGTTTTCATTAAACCATAATCCAAAGTATTGTAATTTAAATCGTCTAGTTTTAATAGATGCTTTACGGTACTTTTATTCAATAATGATTCGATATTTTTATGTTCAAATCAGTATTATTTTTGAGGTATGGTTATGTCATAGTCTATTAAAAAAACAGCAATTTTAAGTTATTGTACAAGTGTATTCTTTATAAACACTTATTTTACATTCAAATCCAACAAAACATTCTAGTAGATATGTACGATCTTTTTTGTCTTATCATAATTATTATATCTTATCATCTGTTTTATATTTATATTTCATATCTATTTGCAGTTTTACATTCGTATTAGTATTCAAGTTTCAACTGCAAACTGCTTTCACAAATGTTCTAATAAGAATGAAGTTTGTGTGTTAGTTTTTGTTTGACTATTTCCATTTCTGAATTGCTCAGTGTATTCCCGTACTAGTTGTAATTTAAAGATTTTCGTTTTAATTATGGCATGTATAAGTGACATTTTATCCTACAACTATTATACATATTTAACCGACTACATTTTTTCAGATGGTAGTACGGCAGATCACTTGATGCATGCTGAGACGGAAATTCACATTCCTACAACTTGGGAAAGTATCAACACCCTACATTGAACAATGGACTAGAAGATTCTGATAATAATAATGGTTTTATGCAATGTATGTGAAATGAATATATAGAATGTAATTCATAGTCAATTAATAGTAGTATAACATAAAATTATTGTCAAAAAACCCTGATCAATATATTAAGCAAATAATTCATATTTACCATCATTAACATTCATATATTTCATTGAAGCTGATACATCATAAACACTATAAAACATGGTTTTACATAATAATTTATACAACTATTATAAATTCATATTTTTAACTGCTTATAAAACACTCAATTCTCATGTTAGTTTCTTAAAACCTTTACTACTAGATTGTAAAAATGATTCTTATTTACTATCATTAACATTCATATATTGTATTGAAGCTGATACATCATAAACAATATAAAACATGGTTTTACATAATAATTTATACAAATTAAACAAATTCATATTTTTAACTGCTTATAAAACACTCAATTCTCATTTTGGTGTCTTTACACCTTTACTACTAGATTGTAAAAATGATTCTTATTTACTATCATTAACATTCATATATTGTATTGAAGCTGATACATCATAAACACTATAAAACATGGTTTTACATAATAATTTATACAAATTAAACAAATTCATATTTTTAACTGCTTATAAAACACTCAATTCTCATTTTGGTGTCTTTAAACCTTTACTACTAGATTGTAAAAATGATTCTTATTTACTATCATTAACATTCATATATTGTATTGAAGCTGATACATCATAAACACTATAAAACATGGTTTTACATAATAATTTATACAACTATTATAAATTCATATTTTTAACTGCTTATAAAACACTCAATTCTCATTTTGGTGTCTTAAAACCTTAACTACTAGATTGTGAAAATGATTCTTATTTACTATCATTAACATTCATATATTGTATTGAAGCTGATACATCATAATCACTATAAAACATGGTTTTACATAATAGTTTATTCAACTATTATAAATTCATATTTTTAACTGCTTATAAAACACTCAATACACATTTTGGTGTTTTAAAACCTTAACTACTAGATTGTGAAAATGATTCTTATTTACCATTATTAACATTCATATATTGTATTGAAGCTGATACATCATAATCACTATAAAACATGGTTTTACATAATAATTTATTCAACTATTATAAATTCATATTTTTAACTGCTTATAAAACACTCAATACACATTTTGGTGTTTTAAAACCTTAACTACTAGATTGTGAAAATGATTCTTATTTACCATTATTAACATTCATATATTTCATTGAAGCTGATACTTCATAAACAGTATGGAGCAAGGTTTTACATAATAATTAATACAAATATTATAAATTTATATTTTTTTCATATTAAAAATCAGCAAGTTTAAGTTATTGTACAAGTATATTTTTTTTATACATTTTTTTTTCATTAAAATTCAACACATTGCTGGTAGATTTTTAATATCATTTATTGCTCATCAATCATCATTATTATAACTTCTCCAACCATTATACATATTTATATGACTATTTTTTTTTAGATGACAGTATAATAGTAGATCACTCAAGGCATGCTGAGACATTTATTAACATTTTCGGAATTTGGGAAAGTTTCAACATCCTACATTGATCATGGACTTGAAGATTCTGATAATAATAATGATTTTATGCAATGTTTTTGTAATGAATATAAAATGTAATTGATAGTAAATTAATAGTAGTGTAACAATTGAAATTTGTTAAAAATATAAATATAGTATTGGTAAACAAAATGAGCTTTTAATTTTCATTCTTAAAATTTGCCTCAGTTTTAAAAATCTTTTCATTATTTCTGCGTTTTTTTAAATAATTAGGTTTTCATTAAACCATAATCCAAAGTATTGTAATTTAAATCGTCTAGTTTTAATAGATGCTTTACGGTACTTTTATTCAATAATGATTCGATATTTTTATGTTCAAATCAGTATTATTTTTGAGGTATGGTTATGTCATAGTCTATTAAAAAAACAGCAATTTTAAGTTATTGTACAAGTGTATTCTTTATAAACACTTATTTTACATTCAAATCCAACAAAACATTCTAGTAGATATGTACGATCTTTTTTGTCTTATCATAATTATTATATCTTATCATCTGTTTTATATTTATATTTCATATCTATTTGCAGTTTTACATTCGTATTAGTATTCAAGTTTCAACTGCAAACTGCTTTCACAAATGTTCTAATAAGAATGAAGTTTGTGTGTTAGTTTTTGTTTGACTATTTCCATTTCTGAATTGCTCAGTGTATTCCCGTACTAGTTGTAATTTAAAGATTTTCGTTTTAATTATGGCATGTATAAGTGACATTTTATCCTACAACTATTATACATATTTAACCGACTACATTTTTTCAGATGGTAGTACGGCAGATCACTTGATGCATGCTGAGACGGAAATTCACATTCCTACAACTTGGGAAAGTATCAACACCCTACATTGAACAATGGACTAGAAGATTCTGATAATAATAATGGTTTTATGCAATGTATGTGAAATGAATATATAGAATGTAATTCATAGTCAATTAATAGTAGTATAACATAAAATTATTGTCAAAAAACCCTGATCAATATATTAAGCAAATAATTCATATTTACCATCATTAACATTCATATATTTCATTGAAGCTGATACATCATAAACACTATAAAACATGGTTTTACATAATAATTTATACAACTATTATAAATTCATATTTTTAACTGCTTATAAAACACTCAATTCTCATGTTAGTTTCTTAAAACCTTTACTACTAGATTGTAAAAATGATTCTTATTTACTATCATTAACATTCATATATTGTATTGAAGCTGATACATCATAAACAATATAAAACATGGTTTTACATAATAATTTATACAAATTAAACAAATTCATATTTTTAACTGCTTATAAAACACTCAATTCTCATTTTGGTGTCTTTACACCTTTACTACTAGATTGTAAAAATGATTCTTATTTACTATCATTAACATTCATATATTGTATTGAAGCTGATACATCATAAACACTATAAAACATGGTTTTACATAATAATTTATACAAATTAAACAAATTCATATTTTTAACTGCTTATAAAACACTCAATTCTCATTTTGGTGTCTTTAAACCTTTACTACTAGATTGTAAAAATGATTCTTATTTACTATCATTAACATTCATATATTGTATTGAAGCTGATACATCATAAACACTATAAAACATGGTTTTACATAATAATTTATACAACTATTATAAATTCATATTTTTAACTGCTTATAAAACACTCAATTCTCATTTTGGTGTCTTAAAACCTTAACTACTAGATTGTGAAAATGATTCTTATTTACTATCATTAACATTCATATATTGTATTGAAGCTGATACATCATAATCACTATAAAACATGGTTTTACATAATAGTTTATTCAACTATTATAAATTCATATTTTTAACTGCTTATAAAACACTCAATACACATTTTGGTGTTTTAAAACCTTAACTACTAGATTGTGAAAATGATTCTTATTTACCATTATTAACATTCATATATTGTATTGAAGCTGATACATCATAATCACTATAAAACATGGTTTTACATAATAATTTATTCAACTATTATAAATTCATATTTTTAACTGCTTATAAAACACTCAATACACATTTTGGTGTTTTAAAACCTTAACTACTAGATTGTGAAAATGATTCTTATTTACCATTATTAACATTCATATATTTCATTGAAGCTGATACTTCATAAACAGTATGGAGCAAGGTTTTACATAATAATTAATACAAATATTATAAATTTATATTTTTTTCATATTAAAAATCAGCAAGTTTAAGTTATTGTACAAGTATATTTTTTTTATACATTTTTTTTTCATTAAAATTCAACACATTGCTGGTAGATTTTTAATATCATTTATTGCTCATCAATCATCATTATTATAACTTCTCCAACCATTATACATATTTATATGACTATTTTTTTTTAGATGACAGTATAATAGTAGATCACTCAAGGCATGCTGAGACATTTATTAACATTTTCGGAATTTGGGAAAGTTTCAACATCCTACATTGATCATGGACTTGAAGATTCTGATAATAATAATGATTTTATGCAATGTTTTTGTAATGAATATAAAATGTAATTGATAGTAAATTAATAGTAGTGTAACAATTGAAATTTGTTAAAAATATAAATATAGTATTGGTAAACAAAATGAGCTTTTAATTTTCATTCTTAAAATTTGCCTCAGTTTTAAAAATCTTTTCATTATTTCTGCGTTTTTTTAAATAATTAGGTTTTCATTAAACCATAATCCAAAGTATTGTAATTTAAATCGTCTAGTTTTAATAGATGCTTTACGGTACTTTTATTCAATAATGATTCGATATTTTTATGTTCAAATCAGTATTATTTTTGAGGTATGGTTATGTCATAGTCTATTAAAAAAACAGCAATTTTAAGTTATTGTACAAGTGTATTCTTTATAAACACTTATTTTACATTCAAATCCAACAAAACATTCTAGTAGATATGTACGATCTTTTTTGTCTTATCATAATTATTATATCTTATCATCTGTTTTATATTTATATTTCATATCTATTTGCAGTTTTACATTCGTATTAGTATTCAAGTTTCAACTGCAAACTGCTTTCACAAATGTTCTAATAAGAATGAAGTTTGTGTGTTAGTTTTTGTTTGACTATTTCCATTTCTGAATTGCTCAGTGTATTCCCGTACTAGTTGTAATTTAAAGATTTTCGTTTTAATTATGGCATGTATAAGTGACATTTTATCCTACAACTATTATACATATTTAACCGACTACATTTTTTCAGATGGTAGTACGGCAGATCACTTGATGCATGCTGAGACGGAAATTCACATTCCTACAACTTGGGAAAGTATCAACACCCTACATTGAACAATGGACTAGAAGATTCTGATAATAATAATGGTTTTATGCAATGTATGTGAAATGAATATATAGAATGTAATTCATAGTCAATTAATAGTAGTATAACATAAAATTATTGTCAAAAAACCCTGATCAATATATTAAGCAAATAATTCATATTTACCATCATTAACATTCATATATTTCATTGAAGCTGATACATCATAAACACTATAAAACATGGTTTTACATAATAATTTATACAACTATTATAAATTCATATTTTTAACTGCTTATAAAACACTCAATTCTCATGTTAGTTTCTTAAAACCTTTACTACTAGATTGTAAAAATGATTCTTATTTACTATCATTAACATTCATATATTGTATTGAAGCTGATACATCATAAACAATATAAAACATGGTTTTACATAATAATTTATACAAATTAAACAAATTCATATTTTTAACTGCTTATAAAACACTCAATTCTCATTTTGGTGTCTTTACACCTTTACTACTAGATTGTAAAAATGATTCTTATTTACTATCATTAACATTCATATATTGTATTGAAGCTGATACATCATAAACACTATAAAACATGGTTTTACATAATAATTTATACAAATTAAACAAATTCATATTTTTAACTGCTTATAAAACACTCAATTCTCATTTTGGTGTCTTTAAACCTTTACTACTAGATTGTAAAAATGATTCTTATTTACTATCATTAACATTCATATATTGTATTGAAGCTGATACATCATAAACACTATAAAACATGGTTTTACATAATAATTTATACAACTATTATAAATTCATATTTTTAACTGCTTATAAAACACTCAATTCTCATTTTGGTGTCTTAAAACCTTAACTACTAGATTGTGAAAATGATTCTTATTTACTATCATTAACATTCATATATTGTATTGAAGCTGATACATCATAATCACTATAAAACATGGTTTTACATAATAGTTTATTCAACTATTATAAATTCATATTTTTAACTGCTTATAAAACACTCAATACACATTTTGGTGTTTTAAAACCTTAACTACTAGATTGTGAAAATGATTCTTATTTACCATTATTAACATTCATATATTGTATTGAAGCTGATACATCATAATCACTATAAAACATGGTTTTACATAATAATTTATTCAACTATTATAAATTCATATTTTTAACTGCTTATAAAACACTCAATACACATTTTGGTGTTTTAAAACCTTAACTACTAGATTGTGAAAATGATTCTTATTTACCATTATTAACATTCATATATTTCATTGAAGCTGATACTTCATAAACAGTATGGAGCAAGGTTTTACATAATAATTAATACAAATATTATAAATTTATATTTTTTTCATATTAAAAATCAGCAAGTTTAAGTTATTGTACAAGTATATTTTTTTTATACATTTTTTTTTCATTAAAATTCAACACATTGCTGGTAGATTTTTAATATCATTTATTGCTCATCAATCATCATTATTATAACTTCTCCAACCATTATACATATTTATATGACTATTTTTTTTTAGATGACAGTATAATAGTAGATCACTCAAGGCATGCTGAGACATTTATTAACATTTTCGGAATTTGGGAAAGTTTCAACATCCTACATTGATCATGGACTTGAAGATTCTGATAATAATAATGATTTTATGCAATGTTTTTGTAATGAATATAAAATGTAATTGATAGTAAATTAATAGTAGTGTAACAATTGAAATTTGTTAAAAATATAAATATAGTATTGGTAAACAAAATGAGCTTTTAATTTTCATTCTTAAAATTTGCCTCAGTTTTAAAAATCTTTTCATTATTTCTGCGTTTTTTTAAATAATTAGGTTTTCATTAAACCATAATCCAAAGTATTGTAATTTAAATCGTCTAGTTTTAATAGATGCTTTACGGTACTTTTATTCAATAATGATTCGATATTTTTATGTTCAAATCAGTATTATTTTTGAGGTATGGTTATGTCATAGTCTATTAAAAAAACAGCAATTTTAAGTTATTGTACAAGTGTATTCTTTATAAACACTTATTTTACATTCAAATCCAACAAAACATTCTAGTAGATATGTACGATCTTTTTTGTCTTATCATAATTATTATATCTTATCATCTGTTTTATATTTATATTTCATATCTATTTGCAGTTTTACATTCGTATTAGTATTCAAGTTTCAACTGCAAACTGCTTTCACAAATGTTCTAATAAGAATGAAGTTTGTGTGTTAGTTTTTGTTTGACTATTTCCATTTCTGAATTGCTCAGTGTATTCCCGTACTAGTTGTAATTTAAAGATTTTCGTTTTAATTATGGCATGTATTAGTGACATTTTATCCTACAACTATTATACATATTTAACCGACTACATTTTTTCAGATGGTAGTACGGCAGATCACTTGATGCATGCTTTGACGGAAATTCACATTCCTACAACTTGGGAAAGTATCAACACCCTACATTGAACAATGGACTAGAAGATTCTGATAATAATAATGGTTTTATGCAATGTATGTGAAATGAATATATAGAATGTAATTCATAGTCAATTAATAGTAGTATAACATAAAATTATTGTCAAAAAACCCTGATCAATATATTAAGCAAATAATTCATATTTACCATCATTAACATTCATATATTTCATTGAAGCTGATACATCATAAACACTATAAAACATGGTTTTACATAATAATTTATACAACTATTATAAATTCATATTTTTAACTGCTTATAAAACACTCAATTCTCATGTTAGTTTCTTAAAACCTTTACTACTAGATTGTAAAAATGATTCTTATTTACTATCATTAACATTCATATATTGTATTGAAGCTGATACATCATAAACAATATAAAACATGGTTTTACATAATAATTTATACAAATTAAACAAATTCATATTTTTAACTGCTTATAAAACACTCAATTCTCATTTTGGTGTCTTTACACCTTTACTACTAGATTGTAAAAATGATTCTTATTTACTATCATTAACATTCATATATTGTATTGAAGCTGATACATCATAAACACTATAAAACATGGTTTTACATAATAATTTATACAAATTAAACAAATTCATATTTTTAACTGCTTATAAAACACTCAATTCTCATTTTGGTGTCTTTAAACCTTTACTACTAGATTGTAAAAATGATTCTTATTTACTATCATTAACATTCATATATTGTATTGAAGCTGATACATCATAAACACTATAAAACATGGTTTTACATAATAATTTATACAACTATTATAAATTCATATTTTTAACTGCTTATAAAACACTCAATTCTCATTTTGGTGTCTTAAAACCTTAACTACTAGATTGTGAAAATGATTCTTATTTACTATCATTAACATTCATATATTGTATTGAAGCTGATACATCATAATCACTATAAAACATGGTTTTACATAATAGTTTATTCAACTATTATAAATTCATATTTTTAACTGCTTATAAAACACTCAATACACATTTTGGTGTTTTAAAACCTTAACTCCTAGATTGTGAAAATGATTCTTATTCACCATTATTAACATTCATATATTGTATTGAAGCTGATACATCATAATCACTATAAAACATGGTTTTACATAATAATTTATTCAACTATTATAAATTCATATTTTTAACTGCTTATAAAACACTCAATACACATTTTGGTGTTTTAAAACCTTAACTACTAGATTGTGAAAATGATTCTTATTTACCATTATTAACATTCATATATTTCATTGAAGCTGATACTTCATAAACAGTATGGAGCAAGGTTTTACATAATAATTAATACAAATATTATAAATTTATATTTTTTTCATATTAAAAATCAGCAAGTTTAAGTTATTGTACAAGTATATTTTTTTTATACATTTTTTTTTCATTAAAATTCAACACATTGCTGGTAGATTTTTAATATCATTTATTGCTCATCAATCATCATTATTATAACTTCTCCAACCATTATACATATTTATATGACTATTTTTTTTTAGATGACAGTATAATAGTAGATCACTCAAGGCATGCTGAGACATTTATTAACATTTTCGGAATTTGGGAAAGTTTCAACATCCTACATTGATCATGGACTTGAAGATTCTGATAATAATAATGATTTTATGCAATGTACTTGTAATGAATATAAAATGTAATTGATAGTAAATTAATAGTAGTGTAACAATTGAAATTTGTTAAAAATATAAATATAGTATTGGTAAACAAAATGAGCTTTTAATTTTCATTCTTAAAATTTGCCTCAGTTTTAAAAATCTTTTCATTATTTCTGCGTTTTTTTAAATAATTAGGTTTTCATTAAACCATAATCCAAAGTATTGTAATTTAAATCGTCTAGTTTTAATAGATGCTTTACGGTACTTTTATTCAATAATGATTCGATATTTTTATGTTCAAATCAGTATTATTTTTGAGGTATGGTTATGTCATAGTCTATTAAAAAAACAGCAATTTTAAGTTATTGTACAAGTGTATTCTTTATAAACACTTATTTTACATTCAAATCCAACAAAACATTCTAGTAGATATGTACGATCTTTTTTGTCTTATCATAATTATTATATCTTATCATCTGTTTTATATTTATATTTCATATCTATTTGCAGTTTTACATTCGTATTAGTATTCAAGTTTCAACTGCAAACTGCTTTCACAAATGTTCTAATAAGAATGAAGTTTGTGTGTTAGTTTTTGTTTGACTATTTCCATTTCTGAATTGCTCAGTGTATTCCCGTACTAGTTGTAATTTAAAGATTTTCGTTTTAATTATGGCATGTATTAGTGACATTTTATCCTACAACTATTATACATATTTAACCGACTACATTTTTTCAGATGGTAGTACGGCAGATCACTTGATGCATGCTGAGACGGAAATTCACATTCCTACAACTTGGGAAAGTATCAACACCCTACATTGAACAATGGACTAGAAGATTCTGATAATAATAATGGTTTTATGCAATGTATGTGAAATGAATATATAGAATGTAATTCATAGTCAATTAATAGTAGTATAACATAAAATTATTGTCAAAAAACCCTGATCAATATATTAAGCAAATAATTCATATTTACCATCATTAACATTCATATATTTCATTGAAGCTGATACATCATAAACACTATAAAACATGGTTTTACATAATAATTTATACAACTATTATAAATTCATATTTTTAACTGCTTATAAAACACTCAATTCTCATGTTAGTTTCTTAAAACCTTTACTACTAGATTGTAAAAATGATTCTTATTTACTATCATTAACATTCATATATTGTATTGAAGCTGATACATCATAAACAATATAAATCATGGTTTTACATAATAATTTATACAAATTAAACAAATTCATATTTTTAACTGCTTATAAAACACTCAATTCTCATTTTGGTGTCTTTACACCTTTACTACTAGATTGTAAAAATGATTCTTATTTACTATCATTAACATTCATATATTGTATTGAAGCTGATACATCATAAACACTATAAAACATGGTTTTACATAATAATTTATACAAATTAAACAAATTCATATTTTTAACTGCTTATAAAACACTCAATTCTCATTTTGGTGTCTTTAAACCTTTACTACTAGATTGTAAAAATGATTCTTATTTACTATCATTAACATTCATATATTGTATTGAAGCTGATACATCATAAACACTATAAAACATGGTTTTACATAATAATTTATACAACTATTATAAATTCATATTTTTAACTGCTTATAAAACACTCAATTCTCATTTTGGTGTCTTAAAACCTTAACTACTAGATTGTGAAAATGATTCTTATTTACTATCATTAACATTCATATATTGTATTGAAGCTGATACATCATAATCACTATAAAACATGGTTTTACATAATAGTTTATTCAACTATTATAAATTCATATTTTTAACTGCTTATAAAACACTCAATACACATTTTGGTGTTTTAAAACCTTAACTACTAGATTGTGAAAATGATTCTTATTTACCATTATTAACATTCATATATTGTATTGAAGCTGATACATCATAATCACTATAAAACATGGTTTTACATAATAATTTATTCAACTATTATAAATTCATATTTTTAACTGCTTATAAAACACTCAATACACATTTTGGTGTTTTAAAACCTTAACTACTAGATTGTGAAAATGATTCTTATTTACCATTATTAACATTCATATATTTCATTGAAGCTGATACTTCATAAACAGTATGGAGCAAGGTTTTA
This sequence comes from Rhopalosiphum padi, assembly GCF_020882245.1. Taxonomy (NCBI): domain Eukaryota; kingdom Metazoa; phylum Arthropoda; class Insecta; order Hemiptera; family Aphididae; genus Rhopalosiphum; species Rhopalosiphum padi. The sequence goes on from NC_083599.1 coordinate 32,300,978, forward strand.
CATAATAATTAATACAAATATTATAAATTTATATTTTTTTCATATTAAAAATCAGCAAGTTTAAGTTATTGTACAAGTGTATTCTTTATAAACACTTATTTTACATTCAAATCCAACAAAACATTCTAGTAGATATGTACGATCTTTTTTGTCTTATCATAATTATTATATCTTATCATCTGTTTTATATTTATATTTCATATCTATTTGCAGTTTTACATTCGTATTAGTATTCAAGTTTCAACTGCAAACTGCTTTCACAAATGTTCTAATAAGAATGAAGTTTGTGTGTTAGTTTTTGTTTGACTATTTCCATTTCTGAATTGCTCAGTGTATTCCCGTACTAGTTGTAATTTAAAGATTTTCGTTTTAATTATGGCATGTATTAGTGACATTTTATCCTACAACTATTATACATATTTAACCGACTACATTTTTTCAGATGGTAGTACGGCAGATCACTTGATGCATGCTTTGACGGAAATTCACATTCCTACAACTTGGGAAAGTATCAACACCCTACATTGAACAATGGACTAGAAGATTCTGATAATAATAATGGTTTTATGCAATGTATGTGAAATGAATATATAGAATGTAATTCATAGTCAATTAATAGTAGTATAACATAAAATTATTGTCAAAAAACCCTGATCAATATATTAAGCAAATAATTCATATTTACCATCATTAACATTCATATATTTCATTGAAGCTGATACATCATAAACACTATAAAACATGGTTTTACATAATAATTTATACAACTATTATAAATTCATATTTTTAACTGCTTATAAAACACTCAATTCTCATGTTAGTTTCTTAAAACCTTTACTACTAGATTGTAAAAATGATTCTTATTTACTATCATTAACATTCATATATTGTATTGAAGCTGATACATCATAAACAATATAAAACATGGTTTTACATAATAATTTATACAAATTAAACAAATTCATATTTTTAACTGCTTATAAAACACTCAATTCTCATTTTGGTGTCTTTACACCTTTACTACTAGATTGTAAAAATGATTCTTATTTACTATCATTAACATTCATATATTGTATTGAAGCTGATACATCATAAACACTATAAAACATGGTTTTACATAATAATTTATACAAATTAAACAAATTCATATTTTTAACTGCTTATAAAACACTCAATTCTCATTTTGGTGTCTTTAAACCTTTACTACTAGATTGTAAAAATGATTCTTATTTACTATCATTAACATTCATATATTGTATTGAAGCTGATACATCATAAACACTATAAAACATGGTTTTACATAATAATTTATACAACTATTATAAATTCATATTTTTAACTGCTTATAAAACACTCAATTCTCATTTTGGTGTCTTAAAACCTTAACTACTAGATTGTGAAAATGATTCTTATTTACTATCATTAACATTCATATATTGTATTGAAGCTGATACATCATAATCACTATAAAACATGGTTTTACATAATAGTTTATTCAACTATTATAAATTCATATTTTTAACTGCTTATAAAACACTCAATACACATTTTGGTGTTTTAAAACCTTAACTACTAGATTGTGAAAATGATTCTTATTTACCATTATTAACATTCATATATTGTATTGAAGCTGATACATCATAATCACTATAAAACATGGTTTTACATAATAATTTATTCAACTATTATAAATTCATATTTTTAACTGCTTATAAAACACTCAATACACATTTTGGTGTTTTAAAACCTTAACTACTAGATTGTGAAAATGATTCTTATTTACCATTATTAACATTCATATATTTCATTGAAGCTGATACTTCATAAACAGTATGGAGCAAGGTTTTACATAATAATTAATACAAATATTATAAATTTATATTTTTTTCATATTAAAAATCAGCAAGTTTAAGTTATTGTACAAGTGTATTCTTTATAAACACTTATTTTACATTCAAATCCAACAAAACATTCTAGTAGATATGTACGATCTTTTTTGTCTTATCATAATTATTATATCTTATCATCTGTTTTATATTTATATTTCATATCTATTTGCAGTTTTACATTCGTATTAGTATTCAAGTTTCAACTGCAAACTGCTTTCACAAATGTTCTAATAAGAATGAAGTTTGTGTGTTAGTTTTTGTTTGACTATTTCCATTTCTGAATTGCTCAGTGTATTCCCGTACTAGTTGTAATTTAAAGATTTTCGTTTTAATTATGGCATGTATTAGTGACATTTTATCCTACAACTATTATACATATTTAACCGACTACATTTTTTCAGATGGTAGTACGGCAGATCACTTGATGCATGCTTTGACGGAAATTCACATTCCTACAACTTGGGAAAGTATCAACACCCTACATTGAACAATGGACTAGAAGATTCTGATAATAATAATGGTTTTATGCAATGTATGTGAAATGAATATATAGAATGTAATTCATAGTCAATTAATAGTAGTATAACATAAAATTATTGTCAAAAAACCCTGATCAATATATTAAGCAAATAATTCATATTTACCATCATTAACATTCATATATTTCATTGAAGCTGATACATCATAAACACTATAAAACATGGTTTTACATAATAATTTATACAACTATTATAAATTCATATTTTTAACTGCTTATAAAACACTCAATTCTCATGTTAGTTTCTTAAAACCTTTACTACTAGATTGTAAAAATGATTCTTATTTACTATCATTAACATTCATATATTGTATTGAAGCTGATACATCATAAACAATATAAAACATGGTTTTACATAATAATTTATACAAATTAAACAAATTCATATTTTTAACTGCTTATAAAACACTCAATTCTCATTTTGGTGTCTTTACACCTTTACTACTAGATTGTAAAAATGATTCTTATTTACTATCATTAACATTCATATATTGTATTGAAGCTGATACATCATAAACACTATAAAACATGGTTTTACATAATAATTTATACAAATTAAACAAATTCATATTTTTAACTGCTTATAAAACACTCAATTCTCATTTTGGTGTCTTTAAACCTTTACTACTAGATTGTAAAAATGATTCTTATTTACTATCATTAACATTCATATATTGTATTGAAGCTGATACATCATAAACACTATAAAACATGGTTTTACATAATAATTTATACAACTATTATAAATTCATATTTTTAACTGCTTATAAAACACTCAATTCTCATTTTGGTGTCTTAAAACCTTAACTACTAGATTGTGAAAATGATTCTTATTTACTATCATTAACATTCATATATTGTATTGAAGCTGATACATCATAATCACTATAAAACATGGTTTTACATAATAGTTTATTCAACTATTATAAATTCATATTTTTAACTGCTTATAAAACACTCAATACACATTTTGGTGTTTTAAAACCTTAACTACTAGATTGTGAAAATGATTCTTATTTACCATTATTAACATTCATATATTGTATTGAAGCTGATACATCATAATCACTATAAAACATGGTTTTACATAATAATTTATTCAACTATTATAAATTCATATTTTTAACTGCTTATAAAACACTCAATACACATTTTGGTGTTTTAAAACCTTAACTACTAGATTGTGAAAATGATTCTTATTTACCATTATTAACATTCATATATTTCATTGAAGCTGATACTTCATAAACAGTATGGAGCAAGGTTTTACATAATAATTAATACAAATATTATAAATTTATATTTTTTTCATATTAAAAATCAGCAAGTTTAAGTTATTGTACAAGTATATTTTTTTTATACATTTTTTTTTTATTAAAATTCAACACATTGCTGGTAGATTTTTAATATCATTTATTGCTCATCAATCATCATTATTATAACTTCTCCAACCATTATACATATTTATATGACTATTTTTTTTTAGATGACAGTATAATAGTAGATCACTCAAGGCATGCTGAGACATTTATTAACATTTTCGGAATTTGGGAAAGTTTCAACATCCTACATTGATCATGGACTTGAAGATTCTGATAATAATAATGATTTTATGCAATGTACTTGTAATGAATATAAAATGTAATTGATAGTAAATTAATAGTAGTGTAACAATTGAAATTTGTTAAAAATATAAATATAGTATTGGTAAACAAAATGAGCTTTTAATTTTCATTCTTAAAATTTGCCTCAGTTTTAAAAATCTTTTCATTATTTCTGCGTTTTTTTAAATAATTAGGTTTTCATTAAACCATAATCCAAAGTATTGTAATTTAAATCGTCTAGTTTTAATAGATGCTTTACGGTACTTTTATTCAATAATGATTCGATATTTTTATGTTCAAATCAGTATTATTTTTGAGGTATGGTTATGTCATAGTCTATTAAAAAAACAGCAATTTTAAGTTATTGTACAAGTGTATTCTTTATAAACACTTATTTTACATTCAAATCCAACAAAACATTCTAGTAGATATGTACGATCTTTTTTGTCTTATCATAATTATTATATCTTATCATCTGTTTTATATTTATATTTCATATCTATTTGCAGTTTTACATTCGTATTAGTATTCAAGTTTCAACTGCAAACTGCTTTCACAAATGTTCTAATAAGAATGAAGTTTGTGTGTTAGTTTTTGTTTGACTATTTCCATTTCTGAATTGCTCAGTGTATTCCCGTACTAGTTGTAATTTAAAGATTTTCGTTTTAATTATGGCATGTATTAGTGACATTTTATCCTACAACTATTATACATATTTAACCGACTACATTTTTTCAGATGGTAGTACGGCAGATCACTTGATGCATGCTGAGACGGAAATTCACATTCCTACAACTTGGGAAAGTATCAACACCCTACATTGAACAATGGACTAGAAGATTCTGATAATAATAATGGTTTTATGCAATGTATGTGAAATGAATATATAGAATGTAATTCATAGTCAATTAATAGTAGTATAACATAAAATTATTGTCAAAAAACCCTGATCAATATATTAAGCAAATAATTCATATTTACCATCATTAACATTCATATATTTCATTGAAGCTGATACATCATAAACACTATAAAACATGGTTTTACATAATAATTTATACAACTATTATAAATTCATATTTTTAACTGCTTATAAAACACTCAATTCTCATTTTGGTGTCTTTAAACCTTTACTACTAGATTGTAAAAATGATTCTTATTTACCATTATTAACATTCATATATTTCATTGAAGCTGATACTTCATAAACAGTATGGAGCAAGGTTTTACATAATAATTAATACAAATATTATAAATTTATATTTTTTTCATATTAAAAATCAGCAAGTTTAAGTTATTGTACAAGTATATTTTTTTTATACATTTTTTTTTCATTAAAATTCAACACATTGCTGGTAGATTTTTAATATCATTTATTGCTCATCAATCATCATTATTATAACTTCTCCAACCATTATACATATTTATATGACTATTTTTTTTTAGATGGCAGTATAATAGTAGATCACTCAAGGCATGCTGAAACATTTATTAACATTTTCGGAATTTGGGAAAGTTTCAACATCCTACATTGATCATGGACTTGAAGATTCTGATAATAATAATGATTTTATGCAATGTACTTGTAATGAATATAAAATGTAATTGATAGTAAATTAATAGTAGTGTAACAATTGAAATTTGTTAAAAATATTAATATAGTATTGGTAAACAAAATGAGCTTTTAATTTTCATTCTTAAAATTTGCCTCAGTTTTAAAAATCTTTTCATTATTTCTGCGTTTTTTTAAATAATTAGGTTTTCATTAAACCATAATCCAAAGTATTGTAATTTAAATCGTCTAGTTTTAATAGATGCTTTACGGTACTTTTATTCAATAATGATTCGATATTTTTATGTTCAAATCAGTATTATTTTTGAGGTATGGTTATGTCATAGTCTATTAAAAAAACAGCAATTTTAAGTTATTGTACAAGTGTATTCTTTATAAACACTTATTTTACATTCAAATCCAACAAAACATTCTAGTAGATATGTACGATCTTTTTTGTCTTATCATAATTATTATATCTTATCATCTGTTTTATATTTATATTTCATATCTATTTGCAGTTTTACATTCGTATTAGTATTCAAGTTTCAACTGCAAACTGCTTTCACAAATGTTCTAATAAGAATGAAGTTTGTGTGTTAGTTTTTGTTTGACTATTTCCATTTCTGAATTGCTCAGTGTATTCCCGTACTAGTTGTAATTTAAAGATTTTCGTTTTAATTATGGCATGTATTAGTGACATTTTATCCTACAACTATTATACATATTTAACCGACTACATTTTTTCAGATGGTAGTACGGCAGATCACTTGATGCATGCTGAGACGGAAATTCACATTCCTACAACTTGGGAAAGTATCAACATCCTACATTGAACAATGGACTAGAAGATTCTGATAATAATAATGGTTTTATGCAATGTATGTGAAATGAATATATAGAATGTAATTCATAGTCAATTAATAGTAGTATAACATAAAATTATTGTCAAAAAACCCTGATCAATATATTAAGCAAATAATTCATATTTACCATCATTAACATTCATATATTTCATTGAAGCTGATACATCATAAACACTATAAAACATGGTTTTACATAATAATTTATACAACTATTATAAATTCATATTTTTAACTGCTTATAAAACACTCAATTCTCATTTTGGTGTCTTTAAACCTTTACTACTAGATTGTAAAAATGATTCTTATTTACCATTATTAACATTCATATATTTCATTGAAGCTGATACTTCATAAACAGTATGGAGCAAGGTTTTACATAATAATTAATACAAATATTATAAATTTATATTTTTTTCATATTAAAAATCAGCAAGTTTAAGTTATTGTACAAGTATATTTTTTTTATACATTTTTTTTTCATTAAAATTCAACACATTGCTGGTAGATTTTTAATATCATTTATTGCTCATCAATCATCATTATTATAACTTCTCCAACCATTATACATATTTATATGACTATTTTTTTTTAGATGGCAGTATAATAGTAGATCACTCAAGGCATGCTGAAACATTTATTAACATTTTCGGAATTTGGGAAAGTTTCAACATCCTACATTGATCATGGACTTGAAGATTCTGATAATAATAATGATTTTATGCAATGTACTTGTAATGAATATAAAATGTAATTGATAGTAAATTAATAGTAGTGTAACAATTGAAATTTGTTAAAAATATTAATATAGTATTGGTAAACAAAATGAGCTTTTAATTTTCATTCTTAAAATTTGCCTCAGTTTTAAAAATCTTTTCATTATTTCTGCGTTTTTTTAAATAATTAGGTTTTCATTAAACCATAATCCAAAGTATTGTAATTTAAATCGTCTAGTTTTAATAGATGCTTTACGGTACTTTTATTCAATAATGATTCGATATTTTTATGTTCAAATCAGTATTATTTTTGAGGTATGGTTATGTCATAGTCTATTAAAAAAACAGCAATTTTAAGTTATTGTACAAGTGTATTCTTTATAAACACTTATTTTACATTCAAATCCAACAAAACATTCTAGTAGATATGTACGATCTTTTTTGTCTTATCATAATTATTATATCTTATCATCTGTTTTATATTTATATTTCATATCTATTTGCAGTTTTACATTCGTATTAGTATTCAAGTTTCAACTGCAAACTGCTTTCACAAATGTTCTAATAAGAATGAAGTTTGTGTGTTAGTTTTTGTTTGACTATTTCCATTTCTGAATTGCTCAGTGTATTCCCGTACTAGTTGTAATTTAAAGATTTTCGTTTTAATTATGGCATGTATTAGTGACATTTTATCCTACAACTATTATACATATTTAACCGACTACATTTTTTCAGATGGTAGTACGGCAGATCACTTGATGCATGCTGAGACGGAAATTCACATTCCTACAACTTGGGAAAGTATCAACATCCTACATTGAACAATGGACTAGAAGATTCTGATAATAATAATGGTTTTATGCAATGTATGTGAAATGAATATATAGAATGTAATTCATAGTCAATTAATAGTAGTATAACATAAAATTATTGTCAAAAAACCCTGATCAATATATTAAGCAAATAATTCATATTTACCATCATTAACATTCATATATTTTATTGAAGCTGATACATCATAAACACTATAAAACATGGTTTTACATAATAATTTATACAACTATTATAAATTCATATTTTTAACTGCTTATAAAACACTCAATTCTCATTTTGGTGTCTTTAAACCTTTACTACTAGATTGTAAAAATGATACTTATTTACCAATATTGACATTCATATATTTCATTGAAACTGACACTGCATTATCACTATGAAGCTCTTTCATTATTATTTATACAATTATTATAAATTCATATTTTTAACTGCTTATAAAACACTCAATACACATTTTGGTGTTTTAAAACCTTAACTACTAGATTGTGAAAATGATTCTTATTTACCATTATTAACATTCATATATTTCATTGAAGCTGATACTTCATAAACAGTATGGAGCAAGGTTTTACATAATAATTAATACAAATATTATAAATTTATATTTTTTTCATATTAAAAATCAGCAAGTTTAAGTTATTGTACAAGTATATTTTTTTTATACATTTTTTTTTCATTAAAATTCAACACATTGCTGGTAGATTTTTAATATCATTTATTGCTCATCAATCATCATTATTATAACTTCTCCAACCATTATACATATTTATATGACTATTTTTTTTTAGATGGCAGTATAATAGTAGATCACTCAAGGCATGCTGAGACATTTATTAACATTTTCGGAATTTGGGAAAGTTTCAACATCCTACATTGATCATGGACTTGAAGATTCTGATAATAATAATGATTTTATGCAATGTACTTGTAATGAATATAAAATGTAATTGATAGTAAATTAATAGTAGTGTAACAATTGAAATTTGTTAAAAATATAAATATAGTATTGGTAAACAAAATGAGCTTTTAATTTTCATTCTTAAAATTTGCCTCAGTTTTAAAAATCTTTTCATTATTTCTGCGTTTTTTTAAATAATTAGGTTTTCATTAAACCATAATCCAAAGTATTGTAATTTAAATCGTCTAGTTTTAATAGATGCTTTACGGTACTTTTATTCAATAATGATTCGATATTTTTATGTTCAAATCAGTATTATTTTTGAGGTATGGTTATGTCATAGTCTATTAAAAAAACAGCAATTTTAAGTTATTGTACAAGTGTATTCTTTATAAACACTTATTTTACATTCAAATCCAACAAAACATTCTAGTAGATATGTACGATCTTTTTTGTCTTATCAAAATTATTATATCTTATCATCTGTTTTATATTTATATTTCATATCTATTTGCAGTTTTACATTCGTATTAGTATTCAAGTTTCAACTGCAAACTGCTTTCACAAATGTTCTAATAAGAATGAAGTTTGTGTGTTAGTTTTTGTTTGACTATTTCCATTTCTGAATTGCTCAGTGTATTCCCGTACTAGTTGTAATTTAAAGATTTTCATTTTAATTATGGCATGTATTAGTGACATTTTATCCTACAACTATTATACATATTTAACCGACTACATTTTTTCAGATGGTAGTACGGCAGATCACTTGATGCATGCTGAGACGGAAATTCACATTCCTACAACTTGGGAAAGTATCAACATCCTACATTGAACAATGGACTAGAAGATTCTGATAATAATAATGGTTTTATGCAATGTATGTGAAATGAATATATAGAATGTAATTCATAGTCAATTAATAGTAGTATAACATAAAATTATTGTCAAAAAACCCTGATCAATATATTAAGCAAATAATTCATATTTACCATCATTAACATTCATATATTTCATTGAAGCTGATACATCATAAACACTATAAAACATGGTTTTACATAATAATTTATACAACTATTATAAATTCATATTTTTAACTGCTTATAAAACACTCAATTCTCATTTTGGTGTCTTTAAACCTTTACTACTAGATTGTAAAAATGATTCTTATTTACTATCATTATCATTCATATATTGTATTGAAGCTGATACATCATAAACACTATAAAACATGGTTTTACATAATAATTTATACAACTATTATAAATTCATATTTTTAACTGCTTATAAAACACTCAATTCTCATTTTGGTGTCTTAAAACCTTAACTACTAGATTGTGAAAATGATTCTTATTTACTATCATTAACATTCATATATTGTATTGAAGCTGATACATCATAATCACTATAAAACATGGTTTTACATAATAATTTATTCAACTATTATAAATTCATATTTTTAACTGCTTATAAAACACTCAATACACATTTTGGTGTTTTAAAACCTTAACTACTAGATTGTGAAAATGATTCTTATTTACCATTATTAACATTCATATATTTCATTGAAGCTGATACTTCATAAACAGTATGGAGCAAGGTTTTACATAATAATTAATACAAATATAAATTTATATTTTTTTCATATTATAAATCAGCAAGTTTAAGTTATTGTACAAGTATATTTTTTTTATACATTTTTTTTTCATTAAAATTCAACACATTGCTGGTAGATTTTTAATATCATTTATTGCTCATCAATCATCATTATTATAACTTCTCCAACCATTATACATATTTATATGACTATTTTTTTTTAGATGGCAGTATAATAGTAGATCACTCAAGGCATGCTGAGACATTTATTAACATTTTCGGAATTTGGGAAAGTTTCAACATCCTACATTGATCATGGACTTGAAGATTCTGATAATAATAATGATTTTATGCAATGTACTTGTAATGAATATAAAATGTAATTGATAGTAAATTAATAGTAGTGTAACAATTGAAATTTGTTAAAAATATAAATATAGTATTGGTAAACAAAATGAGCTTTTAATTTTCATTCTTAAAATTTGCCTCAGTTTTAAAAATCTTTTCATTATTTCTGCGTTTTTTTAAATAATTAGGTTTTCATTAAACCATAATCCAAAGTATTGTAATTTAAATCGTCTAGTTTTAATAGATGCTTTACGGTACTTTTATTCAATAATGATTCGATATTTTTATGTTCAAATCAGTATTATTTTTGAGGTATGGTTATGTCATAGTCTATTAAAAAAACAGCAATTTTAAGTTATTGTACAAGTGTATTCTTTATAAACACTTATTTTACATTCAAATCCAACAAAACATTCTAGTAGATATGTACGATCTTTTTTGTCTTATCAAAATTATTATATCTTATCATCTGTTTTATATTTATATTTCATATCTATTTGCAGTTTTACATTCGTATTAGTATTCAAGTTTCAACTGCAAACTGCTTTCACAAATGTTCTAATAAGAATGAAGTTTGTGTGTTAGTTTTTGTTTGACTATTTCCATTTCTGAATTGCTCAGTGTATTCCCGTACTAGTTGTAATTTAAAGATTTTCGTTTTAATTATGGCATGTATTAGTGACATTTTATCCTACAACTATTATACATATTTAACCGACTACATTTTTTCAGATGGTAGTACGGCAGATCACTTGATGCATGCTGAGACGGAAATTCACATTCCTACAACTTGGGAAAGTATCAACATCCTACATTGAACAATGGACTAGAAGATTCTGATAATAATAATGGTTTTATGCAATGTATGTGAAATGAATATATAGAATGTAATTCATAGTCAATTAATAGTAGTATAACATAAAATTATTGTCAAAAAACCCTGATCAATATATTAAGCAAATAATTCATATTTACCATCATTAACATTCATATATTTCATTGAAGCTGATACATCATAAACACTATAAAACATGGTTTTACATAATAATTTATACAAATTAAACAAATTCATATTTTTAACTGCTTATAAAACACTCAATTCTCATTTTGGTGTCTTTAAACCTTTACTACTAGATTGTAAAAATGATTCTTATTTACTATCATTAACATTCATATATTGTATTGAAGCTGATACATCATAAACACTATAAAACATGGTTTTACATAATAATTTATACAACTATTATAAATTCATATTTTTAACTGCTTATAAAACACTCAATTCTCATTTTGGTGTCTTTAAACCTTTACTACTAGATTGTAAAAATGATTCTTATTTACTATCATTATCATTCATATATTGTATTGAAGCTGATACATCATAAACACTATAAAACATGGTTTTACATAATAATTTATACAACTATTATAAATTCATATTTTTAACTGCTTATAAAACACTCAATTCTCATTTTGGTGTCTTAAAACCTTAACTACTAGATTGTGAAAATGATTCTTATTTACTATCATTAACATTCATATATTGTATTGAAGCTGATACATCATAATCACTATAAAACATGGTTTTACATAATAATTTATTCAACTATTATAAATTCATATTTTTAACTGCTTATAAAACACTCAATACACATTTTGGTGTTTTAAAACCTTAACTACTAGATTGTGAAAATGATTCTTATTTACCATTATTAACATTCATATATTTCATTGAAGCTGATACTTCATAAACAGTATGGAGCAAGGTTTTACATAATAATTAATACAAATATAAATTTATATTTTTTTCATATTAAAAATCAGCAAGTTTAAGTTATTGTACAAGTATATTTTTTTTATACATTTTTTTTTCATTAAAATTCAACACATTGCTGGTAGATTTTTAATATCATTTATTGCTCATCAATCATCATTATTATAACTTCTCCAACCATAATACATATTTATATGACTATTTTTTTTTAGATGGCAGTATAATAGTAGATCACTCAAGGCATGCTGAGACATTTATTAACATTTTCGGAATTTGGGAAAGTTTCAACATCCTACATTGATCATGGACTTGAAGATTTTGATAATAATAATGATTTTATGCAATGTACTTGTAATGAATATAAAATGTAATTGATAGTAAATTAATAGTAGTGTAACAATTGAAATTTGTTAAAAATATAAATATAGTATTGGTAAACAAAATGAGCTTTTAATTTTCATTCTTAAAATTTGCCTCAGTTTTAAAAATCTTTTCATTATTTCTGCGTTTTTTTAAATAATTAGGTTTTCATTAAACCATAATCCAAAGTATTGTAATTTAAATCGTCTAGTTTTAATAGATGCTTTACGGTACTTTTATTCAATAATGATTCGATATTTTTATGTTCAAATCAGTATTATTTTTGAGGTATGGTTATGTCATAGTCTATTAAAAAAACAGCAATTTTAAGTTATTGTACAAGTGTATTCTTTATAAACACTTATTTTACATTCAAATCCAACAAAACATTCTAGTAGATATGTACGATCTTTTTTGTCTTATCAAAATTATTATATCTTATCATCTGTTTTATATTTATATTTCATATCTATTTGCAGTTTTACATTCGTATTAGTATTCAAGTTTCAACTGCAAACTGCTTTCACAAATGTTCTAATAAGAATGAAGTTTGTGTGTTAGTTTTTGTTTGACTATTTCCATTTCTGAATTGCTCAGTGTATTCCCGTACTAGTTGTAATTTAAAGATTTTCGTTTTAATTATGGCATGTATTAGTGACATTTTATCCTACAACTATTATACATATTTAACCGACTACATTTTTTCAGATGGTAGTACGGCAGATCACTTGATGCATGCTGAGACGGAAATTCACATTCCTACAACTTGGGAAAGTATCAACATCCTACATTGAACAATGGACTAGAAGATTCTGATAATAATAATGGTTTTATGCAATGTATGTGAAATGAATATATAGAATGTAATTCATAGTCAATTAATAGTAGTATAACATAAAATTATTGTCAAAAAACCCTGATCAATATATTAAGCAAATAATTCATATTTACCATCATTAACATTCATATATTTCATTGAAGCTGATACATCATAAACACTATAAAACATGGTTTTACATAATAATTTATACAACTATTATAAATTCATATTTTTAACTGCTTATAAAACACTCAATTCTCATTTTGGTGTCTTTAAACCTTTACTACTAGATTGTAAAAATGATTCTAATTTACTATCATTATCATTCATATATTGTATTGAAGCTGATACATCATAAACACTATAAAACATGGTTTTACATAATAATTTATACAACTATTATAAATTCATATTTTTAACTGCTTATAAAACACTCAATTCTCATTTTGGTGTCTTAAAACCTTAACTACTAGATTGTGAAAATGATTCTTATTTACTATCATTAACATTCATATATTGTATTGAAGCTGATACATCATAATCACTATAAAACATGGTTTTACATAATAATTTATTCAACTATTATAAATTCATATTTTTAACTGCTTATAAAACACTCAATACACATTTTGGTGTTTTAAAACCTTAACTACTAGATTGTGAAAATGATTCTTATTTACTATCATTAACATTCATATATTGTATTGAAGCTGATACATCATAAACACTATAAAACATGGTTTTACATAATAATTTATACAACTATTATAAATTCATATTTTTAACTGCTTATAAAACACTCAATGCACATTTTGGTATTTTAAAACCTTAACTACTAGATTGTGAAAATGATTCTTATTTACCATTATTAACATTCATATATTTCATTGAAGCTGATACTTCATAAACAGTATGGAGCAAGGTTTTACATAATAATTAATACAAATATTATAAATTTATATTTTTTTCATATTAAAAATCAGCAAGTTTAAGTTATTGTACAAGTATATTTTTTTTATACATTTTTTTTTCATTAAAATTCAACACATTGCTGGTAGATTTTTAATATCATTTATTGCTCATCAATCATCATTATTATAACTTCTCCAACCATTATACATATTTATATGACTATTTTTTTTTAGATGGCAGTATAATAGTAGATCACTCAAGGCATGCTGAGACATTTATTAACATTTTCGGAATTTGGGAAAGTTTCAACATCCTACATTGATCATGGACTTGAAGATTCTGATAATAATAATGATTTTATGCAATGTACTTGTAATGAATATAAAATGTAATTGATAGTAAATTAATAGTAGTGTAACAATTGAAATTTGTTAAAAATATAAATATAGTATTGGTAAACAAAATGAGCTTTTAATTTTCATTCATAAAATTTGCCTCAGTTTTAAAAATCTTTTCATTATTTCTGCGTTTTTTTAAATAATTAGGTTTTCATTAAACCATAATCCAAAGTATTGTAATTTAAATCGTCTAGTTTTAATAGATGCTTTACGGTACTTTTATTCAATAATGATTCGATATTTTTATGTTCAAATCAGTATTATTTTTGAGGTATGGTTATGTCATAGTCTATTAAAAAAACAGCAATTTTAAGTTATTGTACAAGTGTATTCATTATAAACACTTATTTTACATTCAAATCCAACAAAACATTCTAGTAGATATGTACGATCTTTTTTGTCTTATCATAATTATTATATCTTATCATCTGTTTTATATTTATATTTCATATCTATTTGCAGTTTTACATTCGTATTAGTA
The DNA here is from genome assembly GCF_020882245.1 of Rhopalosiphum padi. Lineage (NCBI taxonomy): Eukaryota > Metazoa > Arthropoda > Insecta > Hemiptera > Aphididae > Rhopalosiphum > Rhopalosiphum padi. The sequence continues at coordinate 32,316,558 of NC_083599.1, forward strand.
TTCAAGTTTCAACTGCAAACTGCTTTCACAAATGTTCTAATAAGAATGAAGTTTGTGTGTTAGTTTTTGTTTGACTATTTCCATTTCTGAATTGCTCAGTGTATTCCCGTACTAGTTGTAATTTAAAGATTTTCGTTTTAATTATGGCATGTATTAGTGACATTTTATCCTACAACTATTATACATATTTAACCGACTACATTTTTTCAGATGGTAGTACGGCAGATCACTTGATGCATGCTGAGACGGAAATTCACATTCCTACAACTTGGGAAAGTATCAACATCCTACATTGAACAATGGACTAGAAGATTCTGATAATAATAATGGTTTTATGCAATGTATGTGAAATGAATATATAGAATGTAATTCATAGTCAATTAATAGTAGTATAACATAAAATTATTGTCAAAAAACCCTGATCAATATATTAAGCAAATAATTCATATTTACCATCATTAACATTCATATATTTCATTGAAGCTGATACATCATAAACACTATAAAACATGGTTTTACATAATAATTTATACAACTATTATAAATTCATATTTTTAACTGCTTATAAAACACTCAATTCTCATTTTGGTGTCTTTAAACCTTTACTACTAGATTGTAAAAATGATTCTTATTTACCATTATTAACATTCATATATTTCATTGAAGCTGATACTTCATAAACAGTATGGAGCAAGGTTTTACATAATAATTAATACAAATATTATAAATTTATATTTTTTTCATATTAAAAATCAGCAAGTTTAAGTTATTGTACAAGTATATTTTTTTTATACATTTTTTTTTCATTAAAATTCAACACATTGCTGGTAGATTTTTAATATCATTTATTGCTCATCAATCATCATTATTATAACTTCTCCAACCATTATACATATTTATATGACTATTTTTTTTTAGATGGCAGTATAATAGTAGATCACTCAAGGCATGCTGAGACATTTATTAACATTTTCGGAATTTGGGAAAGTTTCAACATCCTACATTGATCATGGACTTGAAGATTCTGATAATAATAATGATTTTATGCAATGTACTTGTAATGAATATAAAATGTAATTGATAGTAAATTAATAGTAGTGTAACAATTGAAATTTGTTAAAAATATAAATATAGTATTGGTAAACAAAATGAGCTTTTAATTTTCATTCTTAAAATTTGCCTCAGTTTTAAAATCTTTTCATTATTTCTGCGTTTTTTTAAATAATTAGGTTTTCATTAAACCATAATCCAAAGTATTGTAATTTAAATCGTCTAGTTTTAATAGATGCTTTACGGTACTTTTATTCAATAATGATTCGATATTTTTATGTTCAAATCAGTATTATTTTTGAGGTATGGTTATGTCATAGTCTATTAAAAAAACAGCAATTTTAAGTTATTGTACAAGTGTATTCTTTATAAACACTTATTTTACATTCAAATCCAACAAAACATTCTAGTAGATATGTACGATCTTTTTTGTCTTATCATAATTATTATATCTTATCATCTGTTTTATATTTATATTTCATATCTATTTGCAGTTTTACATTCGTATTAGTATTCAAGTTTCAACTGCAAACTGCTTTCACAAATGTTCTAATAAGAATGAAGTTTGTGTGTTAGTTTTTGTTTGACTATTTCCATTTCTGAATTGCTCAGTGTATTCCCGTACTAGTTGTAATTTAAAGATTTTCGTTTTAATTATGGCATGTATTAGTGACATTTTATCCTACAACTATTATACATATTTAACCGACTACATTTTTTCAGATGGTAGTACGGCAGATCACTTGATGCATGCTGAGACGGAAATTCACATTCCTACAACTTGGGAAAGTATCAACATCCTACATTGAACAATGGACTAGAAGATTCTGATAATAATAATGGTTTTATGCAATGTATGTGAAATGAATATATAGAATGTAATTCATAGTCAATTAATAGTAGTATAACATAAAATTATTGTCAAAAAACCCTGATCAATATATTAAGCAAATAATTCATATTTACCATCATTAACATTCATATATTTCATTGAAGCTGATACATCATAAACACTATAAAACATGGTTTTACATAATAATTTATACAACTATTATAAATTCATATTTTTAACTGCTTATAAAACACTCAATTCTCATTTTGGTGTCTTTAAACCTTTACTACTAGATTGTAAAAATGATTCTAATTTACTATCATTATCATTCATATATTGTATTGAATTTGATACATCATAAACACTATAAAACATGGTTTTACATAATAATTTATACAACTATTATAAATTCATATTTTTAACTGCTTATAAAACACTCAATTCTCATTTTGGTGTCTTAAAACCTTAACTACTAGATTGTGAAAATGATTCTTATTTACTATCATTAACATTCATATATTGTATTGAAGCTGATACATCATAATCACTATAAAACATGGTTTTACATAATAATTTATTCAACTATTATAAATTCATATTTTTAACTGCTTATAAAACACTCAATACACATTTTGGTGTTTTAAAACCTTAACTACTAGATTGTGAAAATGATTCTTATTTACCATTATTAACATTCATATATTTCATTGAAGCTGATACTTCATAAACAGTATGGAACAAGGTTTTACATAATAATTAATACAAATATTATAAATTTATATTTTTTTCATATTAAAAATCAGCAAGTTTAAGTTATTGTACAAGTATATTTTTTTTATACATTTTTTTTTCATTAAAATTCAACACATTGCTGGTAGATTTTTAATATCATTTATTGCTCATCAATCATCATTATTATAACTTCTCCAACCATTATACATATTTATATGACTATTTTTTTTTAGATGGCAGTATAATAGTAGATCACTCAAGGCATGCTGAGACATTTATTAACATTTTCGGAATTTGGGAAAGTTTCAACATCCTACATTGATCATGGACTTGAAGATTCTGATAATAATAATGATTTTATGCAATGTACTTGTAATGAATATAAAATGTAATTGATAGTAAATTAATAGTAGTGTAACAATTGAAATTTGTTAAAAATATAAATATAGTATTGGTAAACAAAATGAGCTTTTAATTTTCATTCTTAAAATTTGCCTCAGTTTTAAAAATCTTTTCATTATTTCTGCGTTTTTTTAAATAATTAGGTTTTCATTAAACCATAATCCAAAGTATTGTAATTTAAATCGTCTAGTTTTAATAGATGCTTTACGGTACTTTTATTCAATAATGATTCGATATTTTTATGTTCAAATCAGTATTATTTTTGAGGTATGGTTATGTCATAGTCTATTAAAAAAACAGCAATTTTAAGTTATTGTACAAGTGTATTCTTTATAAACACTTATTTTACATTCAAATCCAACAAAACATTCTAGTAGATATGTACGATCTTTTTTGTCTTATCAAAATTATTATATCTTATCATCTGTTTTATATTTATATTTCATATCTATTTGCAGTTTTACATTCGTATTAGTATTCAAGTTTCAACTGCAAACTGCTTTCACAAATGTTCTAATAAGAATGAAGTTTGTGTGTTAGTTTTTGTTTGACTATTTCCATTTCTGAATTGCTCAGTGTATTCCCGTACTAGTTGTAATTTAAAGATTTTCGTTTTAATTATGGCATGTATTAGTGACATTTTATCCTACAACTATTATACATATTTAACCGACTACATTTTTTCAGATGGTAGTACGGCAGATCACTTGATGCATGCTGAGACGGAAATTCACATTCCTACAACTTGGGAAAGTATCAACATCCTACATTGAACAATGGACTAGAAGATTCTGATAATAATAATGGTTTTATGCAATGTATGTGAAATGAATATATAGAATGTAATTCATAGTCAATTAATAGTAGTATAACATAAAATTATTGTCAAAAAACCCTGATCAATATATTAAGCAAATAATTCATATTTACCATCATTAACATTCATATATTTCATTGAAGCTGATACATCATAAACACTATAAAACATGGTTTTACATAATAATTTATACAACTATTATAAATTCATATTTTTAACTGCTTATAAAACACTCAATTCTCATTTTGGTGTCTTAAAACCTTAACTACTAGATTGTGAAAATGATTCTTATTTACTATCATTAACATTCATATATTGTATTGAAGCTGATACATCATAATCACTATAAAACATGGTTTTACATAATAGTTTATTCAACTATTATAAATTCATATTTTTAACTGCTTATAAAACACTCAATACACATTTTGGTGTTTTAAAACCTTAACTACTAGATTGTGAAAATGATTCTTATTTACCATTATTAACATTCATATATTTCATTGAAGCTGATACTTCATAAACAGTATGGAGCAAGGTTTTACATAATAATTAATACAAATATTATAAATTTATATTTTTTTCATATTAAAAATCAGCAAGTTTAAGTTATTGTACAAGTATATTTTTTTTATACATTTTTTTTTCATTAAAATTCAACACATTGCTGGTAGATTTTTAATATCATTTATTGCTCATCAATCATCATTATTATAACTTCTCCAACCATTATACATATTTATATGACTATTTTTTTTTAGATGGCAGTATAATAGTAGATCACTCAAGGCATGCTGAGACATTTATTAACATTTTCGGAATTTGGGAAAGTTTCAACATCCTACATTGATCATGGACTTGAAGATTCTGATAATAATAATGATTTTATGCAATGTACTTGTAATGAATATAAAATGTAATTGATAGTAAATTAATAGTAGTGTAACAATTGAAATTTGTTAAAAATATTAATATAGTATTGGTAAACAAAATGAGCTTTTAATTTTCATTCTTAAAATTTGCCTCAGTTTTAAAAATCTTTTCATTATTTCTGCGTTTTTTTAAATAATTAGGTTTTCATTAAACCATAATCCAAAGTATTGTAATTTAAATCGTCTAGTTTTAATAGATGCTTTACGGTACTTTTATTCAATAATGATTCGATATTTTTATGTTCAAATCAGTATTATTTTTGAGGTATGGTTATGTCATAGTCTATTAAAAAAACAGCAATTTTAAGTTATTGTACAAGTGTATTCTTTATAAACACTTATTTTACATTCAAATCCAACAAAACATTCTAGTAGATATGTACGATCTTTTTTGTCTTATCATAATTATTATATCTTATCATCTGTTTTATATTTATATTTCATATCTATTTGCAGTTTTACATTCGTATTAGTATTCAAGTTTCAACTGCAAACTGCTTTCACAAATGTTCTAATAAGAATGAAGTTTGTGTGTTAGTTTTTGTTTGACTATTTCCATTTCTGAATTGCTCAGTGTATTCCCGTACTAGTTGTAATTTAAAGATTTTCGTTTTAATTATGGCATGTATTAGTGACATTTTATCCTACAACTATTATACATATTTAACCGACTACATTTTTTCAGATGGTAGTACGGCAGATCACTTGATGCATGCTGAGACGGAAATTCACATTCCTACAACTTGGGAAAGTATCAACATCCTACATTGAACAATGGACTAGAAGATTCTGATAATAATAATGGTTTTATGCAATGTATGTGAAATGAATATATAGAATGTAATTCATAGTCAATTAATAGTAGTATAACATAAAATTATTGTCAAAAAACCCTGATCAATATATTAAGCAAATAATTCATATTTACCATCATTAACATTCATATATTTCATTGAAGCTGATACATCATAAACACTATAAAACATGGTTTTACATAATAATTTATACAACTATTATAAATTCATATTTTTAACTGCTTATAAAACACTCAATTCTCATGTTAGTTTCTTAAAACCTTTACTACTAGATTGTAAAAATGATTCTTATTTACTATCATTAACATTCATATATTGTATTGAAGCTGATACATCATAAACAATATAAAACATGGTTTTACATAATAATTTATACAAATTAAACAAATTCATATTTTTAACTGCTTATAAAACACTCAATTCTCATTTTGGCGTCTTTAAACCTTTACTACTAGATTGTAAAAATGATTCTTATTTACTATCATTAACATTCATATATTGTATTGAAGCTGATACATCATAAACACTATAAAACATGGTTTTACATAATAATTTATACAAATTAAACAAATTCATATTTTTAACTGCTTATAAAACACTCAATTCTCATTTTGGTGTCTTTAAACCTTTACTACTAGATTGTAAAAATGATTCTTATTTACTATCATTAACATTCATATATTGTATTGAAGCTGATACATCATAAACACTATAAAACATGGTTTTACATAATAATTTATACAACTATTATAAATTCATATTTTTAACTGCTTATAAAACACTCAATTCTCATTTTGGTGTCTTTAAACCTTTACTACTAGATTGTAAAAATGATTCTTATTTACTATCATTAACATTCATATATTGTATTGAAGCTGATACATCATAATCACTATAAAACATGGTTTTACATAATAATTTATTCAACTATTATAAATTCATATTTTTAACTGCTTATAAAACACTCAATACACATTTTGGTGTTTTAAAACCTTAACTACTAGATTGTGAAAATGATTCTTATTTACCATTATTAACATTCATATATTTCATTGAAGCTGATACTTCATAAACAGTATGGAGCAAGGTTTTACATAATAATTAATACAAATATTATAAATTTATATTTTTTTCATATTAAAAATCAGCAAGTTTAAGTTATTGTACAAGTATATTTTTTTTATACATTTTTTTTTCATTAAAATTCAACACATTGCTGGTAGATTTTTGATATCATTTATTGCTCATCAATCATCATTATTATAACTTCTCCAACCATTATACATATTTATATGACTATTTTTTTTTAGATGGCAGTATAATAGTAGAACACTCAAGGCATGCTGAGACATTTATTAACCTTTTCGGAATTTGGGAAAGTTTCAACATCCTACATTGATCATGGACTTGAAGATTCTGATAATAATAATGATTTTATGCAATGTACTTGTAATGAATATAAAATGTAATTGATAGTAAATTAATAGTAGTGTAACAATTGAAATTTGTTAAAAATATAAATATAGTATTGGTAAACAAAATGAGCTTTTAATTTTCATTCTTAAAATTTGCCTCAGTTTTAAAAATCTTTTCATTATTTCTGCGTTTTTTTAAATACTTAGGTTTTCATTAAACCATAATCCAAAGTATTGTAATTTAAATCGTCTAGTTTTAAAAGATGCTTTACGGTACTTTTATTCAATAATGATTCGATATTTTTATGTTCAAATCAGTATTATTTTTGAGGTATGGTTATGTCATAGTCTATTAAAAAAACAGCAATTTTAAGTTATTGTACAAGTGTATTCTTTATAAACACTTATTTTACATTCAAATCCAACAAAACATTCTAGTAGATATGTACGATCTTTTTTGTCTTATCAAAATTATTATATCTTATCATCTGTTTTATATTTATATTTCATATCTATTTGCAGTTTTACATTCGTATTAGTATTCAAGTTTCAACTGCAAACTGCTTTCACAAATGTTCTAATAAGAATGAAGTTTGTGTGTTAGTTTTTGTTTGACTATTTCCATTTCTGAATTGCTCAGTGTATTCCCGTACTAGTTGTAATTTAAAGATTTTCGTTTTAATTATGGCATGTATTAGTGACATTTTATCCTACAACTATTATACATATTTAACCGACTACATTTTTTCAGATGGTAGTACGGCAGATCACTTGATGCATGCTGAGACGGAAATTCACATTCCTACAACTTGGGAAAGTATCAACATCCTACATTGAACAATGGACTAGAAGATTCTGATAATAATAATGGTTTTATGCAATGTATGTGAAATGAATATATAGAATGTAATTCATAGTCAATTAATAGTAGTATAACATAAAATTATTGTCAAAAAACCCTGATCAATATATTAAGCAAATAATTCATATTTACCATCATTAACATTCATATATTTCATTGAAGCTGATACATCATAAACACTATAAAACATGGTTTTACATAATAATTTATACAACTATTATAAATTCATATTTTTAACTGCTTATAAAACACTCAATTCTCATTTTGGTGTCTTAAAACCTTAACTACTAGATTGTGAAAATGATTCTTATTTACTATCATTAACATTCATATATTGTATTGAAGCTGATACATCATAATCACTATAAAACATGGTTTTACATAATAGTTTATTCAACTATTATAAATTCATATTTTTAACTGCTTATAAAACACTCAATACACATTTTGGTGTTTTAAAACCTTAACTACTAGATTGTGAAAATGATTCTTATTTACCATTATTAACATTCATATATTTCATTGAAGCTGATACTTCATAAACAGTATGGAGCAAGGTTTTACATAATAATTAATACAAATATTATAAATTTATATTTTTTTCATATTAAAAATCAGCAAGTTTAAGTTATTGTACAAGTATATTTTTTTTATACATTTTTTTTTCATTAAAATTCAACACATTGCTGGTAGATTTTTAATATCATTTATTGCTCATCAATCATCATTATTATAACTTCTCCAACCATTATACATATTTATATGACTATTTTTTTTTAGATGGCAGTATAATAGTAGATCACTCAAGGCATGCTGAGACATTTATTAACATTTTCGGAATTTGGGAAAGTTTCAACATCCTACATTGATCATGGACTTGAAGATTCTGATAATAATAATGATTTTATGCAATGTACTTGTAATGAATATAAAATGTAATTGATAGTAAATTAATAGTAGTGTAACAATTGAAATTTGTTAAAAATATTAATATAGTATTGGTAAACAAAATGAGCTTTTAATTTTCATTCTTAAAATTTGCCTCAGTTTTAAAAATCTTTTCATTATTTCTGCGTTTTTTTAAATAATTAGGTTTTCATTAAACCATAATCCAAAGTATTGTAATTTAAATCGTCTAGTTTTAATAGATGCTTTACGGTACTTTTATTCAATAATGATTCGATATTTTTATGTTCAAATCAGTATTATTTTTGAGGTATGGTTATGTCATAGTCTATTAAAAAAACAGCAATTTTAAGTTATTGTACAAGTGTATTCTTTATAAACACTTATTTTACATTCAAATCCAACAAAACATTCTAGTAGATATGTACGATCTTTTTTGTCTTATCATAATTATTATATCTTATCATCTGTTTTATATTTATATTTCATATCTATTTGCAGTTTTACATTCGTATTAGTATTCAAGTTTCAACTGCAAACTGCTTTCACAAATGTTCTAATAAGAATGAAGTTTGTGTGTTAGTTTTTGTTTGACTATTTCCATTTCTGAATTGCTCAGTGTATTCCCGTACTAGTTGTAATTTAAAGATTTTCGTTTTAATTATGGCATGTATTAGTGACATTTTATCCTACAACTATTATACATATTTAACCGACTACATTTTTTCAGATGGTAGTACGGCAGATCACTTGATGCATGCTGAGACGGAAATTCACATTCCTACAACTTGGGAAAGTATCAACATCCTACATTGAACAATGAACTAGAAGATTCTGATAATAATAATGGTTTTATGCAATGTATGTGAAATGAATATATAGAATGTAATTCATAGTCAATTAATAGTAGTATAACATAAAATTATTGTCAAAAAACCCTGATCAATATATTAAGCAAATAATTCATATTTACCATCATTAACATTCATATATTTCATTGAAGCTGATACATCATAAACACTATAAAACATGGTTTTACATAATAATTTATACAACTATTATAAATTCATATTTTTAACTGCTTATAAAACACTCAATTCTCATGTTAGTTTCTTAAAACCTTTACTACTAGATTGTAAAAATGATTCTTATTTACTATCATTAACATTCATATATTGTATTGAAGCTGATACATCATAAACAATATAAAACATGGTTTTACATAATAATTTATACAAATTAAACAAATTCATATTTTTAACTGCTTATAAAACACTCAATTCTCATTTTGGCGTCTTTAAACCTTTACTACTAGATTGTAAAAATGATTCTTATTTACTATCATTAACATTCATATATTGTATTGAAGCTGATACATCATAAACACTATAAAACATGGTTTTACATAATAATTTATACAAATTAAACAAATTCATATTTTTAACTGCTTATAAAACACTCAATTCTCATTTTGGTGTCTTTAAACCTTTACTACTAGATTGTAAAAATGATTCTTATTTACTATCATTAACATTCATATATTGTATTGAAGCTGATACATCATAAACACTATAAAACATGGTTTTACATAATAATTTATACAACTATTATAAATTCATATTTTTAACTGCTTATAAAACACTCAATTCTCATTTTGGTGTCTTTAAACCTTTACTACTAGATTGTAAAAATGATTCTTATTTACTATCATTAACATTCATATATTGTATTGAAGCTGATACATCATAATCACTATAAAACATGGTTTTACATAATAATTTATTCAACTATTATAAATTCATATTTTTAACTGCTTATAAAACACTCAATACACATTTTGGTGTTTTAAAACCTTAACTACTAGATTGTGAAAATGATTCTTATTTACCATTATTAACATTCATATATTTCATTGAAGCTGATACTTCATAAACAGTATGGAGCAAGGTTTTACATAATAATTAATACAAATATTATAAATTTATATTTTTTTCATATTAAAAATCAGCAAGTTTAAGTTATTGTACAAGTATATTTTTTTTATACATTTTTTTTTCATTAAAATTCAACACATTGCTGGTAGATTTTTGATATCATTTATTGCTCATCAATCATCATTATTATAACTTCTCCAACCATTATACATATTTATATGACTATTTTTTTTTAGATGGCAGTATAATAGTAGAACACTCAAGGCATGCTGAGACATTTATTAACCTTTTCGGAATTTGGGAAAGTTTCAACATCCTACATTGATCATGGACTTGAAGATTCTGATAATAATAATGATTTTATGCAATGTACTTGTAATGAATATAAAATGTAATTGATAGTAAATTAATAGTAGTGTAACAATTGAAATTTGTTAAAAATATAAATATAGTATTGGTAAACAAAATGAGCTTTTAATTTTCATTCTTAAAATTTGCCTCAGTTTTAAAAATCTTTTCATTATTTCTGCGTTTTTTTAAATACTTAGGTTTTCATTAAACCATAATCCAAAGTATTGTAATTTAAATCGTCTAGTTTTAAAAGATGCTTTACGGTACTTTTATTCAATAATGATTCGATATTTTTATGTTCAAATCAGTATTATTTTTGAGGTATGGTTATGTCATAGTCTATTAAAAAAACAGCAATTTTAAGTTATTGTACAAGTGTATTCTTTATAAACACTTATTTTACATTCAAATCCAACAAAACATTCTAGTAGATATGTACGATCTTTTTTGTCTTATCAAAATTATTATATCTTATCATCTGTTTTATATTTATATTTCATATCTATTTGCAGTTTTACATTCGTATTAGTATTCAAGTTTCAACTGCAAACTGCTTTCACAAATGTTCTAATAAGAATGAAGTTTGTGTGTTAGTTTTTGTTTGACTATTTCCATTTCTGAATTGCTCAGTGTATTCCCGTACTAGTTGTAATTTAAAGATTTTCGTTTTAATTATGGCATGTATTAGTGACATTTTATCCTACAACTATTATACATATTTAACCGACTACATTTTTTCAGATGGTAGTACGGCAGATCACTTGATGCATGCTGAGACGGAAATTCACATTCCTACAACTTGGGAAAGTATCAACATCCTACATTGAACAATGGACTAGAAGATTCTGATAATAATAATGGTTTTATGCAATGTATGTGAAATGAATATATAGAATGTAATTCATAGTCAATTAATAGTAGTATAACATAAAATTATTGTCAAAAAACCCTGATCAATATATTAAGCAAATAATTCATATTTACCATCATTAACATTCATATATTTCATTGAAGCTGATACATCATAAACACTATAAAACATGGTTTTACATAATAATTTATACAACTATTATAAATTCATATTTTTAACTGCTTATAAAACACTCAATTCTCATTTTGGTGTCTTTAAACCTTTACTACTAGATTGTAAAAATGATTCTTATTTACCATTATTAACATTCATATATTTCATTGAAGCTGATACTTCATAAACAGTATGGAGCAAGGTTTTACATAATAATTAATACAAATATTATAAATTTATATTTTTTTCATATTAAAAATCAGCAAGTTTAAGTTATTGTACAAGTATATTTTTTTTATACATTTTTTTTTCATTAAAATTCAACACATTGCTGGTAGATTTTTAATATCATTTATTGCTCATCAATCATCATTATTATAACTTCTCCAACCATTATACATATTTATATGACTATTTTTTTTTAGATGACAGTATAATAGTAGATCACTCAAGGCATGCTGAGACATTTATTAACATTTTCGGAATTTGGGAAAGTTTCAACATCCTACATTGATCATGGACTTGAAGATTCTGATAATAATAATGATTTTATGCAATGTACTTGTAATGAATATAAAATGTAATTGATAGTAAATTAATAGTAGTGTAACAATTGAAATTTGTTAAAAATATAAATATAGTATTGGTAAACAAAATGAGCTTTTAATTTTCATTCTTAAAATTTGCCTCAGTTTTAAAAATCTTTTCATTATTTCTGCGTTTTTTTAAATAATTAGGTTTTCATTAAACCATAATCCAAAGTATTGTAATTTAAATCGTCTAGTTTTAATAGATGCTTTACGGTACTTTTATTCAATAATGATTCGATATTTTTATGTTCAAATCAGTATTATTTTTGAGGTATGGTTATGTCATAGTCTATTAAAAAAACAGCAATTTTAAGTTATTGTACAAGTGTATTCTTTATAAACACTTATTTTACATTCAAATCCAACAAAACATTCTAGTAGATATGTACGATCTTTTTTGTCTTATCATAATTATTATATCTTATCATCTGTTTTATATTTATATTTCATATCTATTTGCAGTTTTACATTCGTATTAGTATTCAAGTTTCAACTGCAAACTGCTTTCACAAATGTTCTAATAAGAATGAAGTTTGTGTGTTAGTTTTTGTTTGACTATTTCCATTTCTGAATTGCTCAGTGTATTCCCGTACTAGTTGTAATTTAAAGATTTTCGTTTTAATTATGGCATGTATTAGTGACATTTTATCCTACAACTATTATACATATTTAACCGACTACATTTTTTCAGATGGTAGTACGGCAGATCACTTGATGCATGCTGAGACGGAAATTCACATTCCTACAACTTGGGAAAGTATCAACACCCTACATTGAACAATGGACTAGAAGATTCTGATAATAATAATGGTTTTATGCAATGTATGTGAAATGAATATATAGAATGTAATTCATAGTCAATTAATAGTAGTATAACATAAAATTATTGTCAAAAAACCCTGATCAATATATTAAGCAAATAATTCATATTTACCATCATTAACATTCATATATTTCATTGAAGCTGATACATCATAAACACTATAAAACATGGTTTTACATAATAATTTATACAACTATTATAAATTCATATTTTTAACTGCTTATAAAACACTCAATTCTCATGTTAGTTTCTTAAAACCTTTACTACTAGATTGTAAAAATGATTCTTATTTACTATCATTAACATTCATATATTGTATTGAAGCTGATACATCATAAACAATATAAAACATGGTTTTACATAATAATTTATACAAATTAAACAAATTCATATTTTTAACTGCTTATAAAACACTCAATTCTCATTTTGGTGTCTTTACACCTTTACTACTAGATTGTAAAAATGATTCTTATTTACTATCATTAACATTCATATATTGTATTGAAGCTGATACATCATAAACACTATAAAACATGGTTTTACATAATAATTTATACAAATTAAACAAATTCATATTTTTAACTGCTTATAAAACACTCAATTCTCATTTTGGTGTCTTTAAACCTTTACTACTAGATTGTAAAAATGATTCTTATTTACTATCATTAACATTCATATATTGTATTGAAGCTGATACATCATAAACACTATAAAACATGGTTTTACATAATAATTTATACAACTATTATAAATTCATATTTTTAACTGCTTATAAAACACTCAATTCTCATTTTGGTGTCTTAAAACCTTAACTACTAGATTGTGAAAATGATTCTTATTTACTATCATTAACATTCATATATTGTATTGAAGCTGATACATCATAATCACTATAAAACATGGTTTTACATAATAGTTTATTCAACTATTATAAATTCATATTTTTAACTGCTTATAAAACACTCAATACACATTTTGGTGTTTTAAAACCTTAACTACTAGATTGTGAAAATGATTCTTATTTACCATTATTAACATTCATATATTGTATTGAAGCTGATACATCATAATCACTATAAAACATGGTTTTACATAATAATTTATTCAACTATTATAAATTCATATTTTTAACTGCTTATAAAACACTCAATACACATTTTGGTGTTTTAAAACCTTAACTACTAGATTGTGAAAATGATTCTTATTTACCATTATTAACATTCATATATTTCATTGAAGCTGATACTTCATAAACAGTATGGAGCAAGGTTTTACATAATAATTAATACAAATATTATAAATTTATATTTTTTTCATATTAAAAATCAGCAAGTTTAAGTTATTGTACAAGTATATTTTTTTTATACATTTTTTTTTCATTAAAATTCAACACATTGCTGGTAGATTTTTAATATCATTTATTGCTCATCAATCATCATTATTATAACTTCTCCAACCATTATACATATTTATATGACTATTTTTTTTTAGATGACAGTATAATAGTAGATCACTCAAGGCATGCTGAGACATTTATTAACATTTTCGGAATTTGGGAAAGTTTCAACATCCTACATTGATCATGGACTTGAAGATTCTGATAATAATAATGATTTTATGCAATGTACTTGTAATGAATATAAAATGTAATTGATAGTAAATTAATAGTAGTGTAACAATTGAAATTTGTTAAAAATATAAATATAGTATTGGTAAACAAAATGAGCTTTTAATTTTCATTCTTAAAATTTGCCTCAGTTTTAAAAATCTTTTCATTATTTCTGCGTTTTTTTAAATAATTAGGTTTTCATTAAACCATAATCCAAAGTATTGTAATTTAAATCGTCTAGTTTTAATAGATGCTTTACGGTACTTTTATTCAATAATGATTCGATATTTTTATGTTCAAATCAGTATTATTTTTGAGGTATGGTTATGTCATAGTCTATTAAAAAAACAGCAATTTTAAGTTATTGTACAAGTGTATTCTTTATAAACACTTATTTTACATTCAAATCCAACAAAACATTCTAGTAGATATGTACGATCTTTTTTGTCTTATCATAATTATTATATCTTATCATCTGTTTTATATTTATATTTCATATCTATTTGCAGTTTTACATTCGTATTAGTATTCAAGTTTCAACTGCAAACTGCTTTCACAAATGTTCTAATAAGAATGAAGTTTGTGTGTTAGTTTTTGTTTGACTATTTCCATTTCTGAATTGCTCAGTGTATTCCCGTACTAGTTGTAATTTAAAGATTTTCGTTTTAATTATGGCATGTATTAGTGACATTTTATCCTACAACTATTATACATATTTAACCGACTACATTTTTTCAGATGGTAGTACGGCAGATCACTTGATGCATGCTGAGACGGAAATTCACATTCCTACAACTTGGGAAAGTATCAACACCCTACATTGAACAATGGACTAGAAGATTCTGATAATAATAATGGTTTTATGCAATGTATGTGAAATGAATATATAGAATGTAATTCATAGTCAATTAATAGTAGTATAACATAAAATTATTGTCAAAAAACCCTAATCAATATATTAAGCAAATAATTCATATTTACCATCATTAACATTCATATATTTCATTGAAGCTGATACATCATAAACACTATAAAACATGGTTTTACATAATAATTTATACAACTATTATAAATTCATATTTTTAACTGCTTATAAAACACTCAATTCTCATGTTAGTTTCTTAAAACCTTTACTACTAGATTGTAAAAATGATTCTTATTTACTATCATTAACATTCATATATTGTATTGAAGCTGATACATCATAAACAATATAAAACATGGTTTTACATAATAATTTATACAAATTAAACAAATTCATATTTTTAACTGCTTATAAAACACTCAATTCTCATTTTGGTGTCTTTACACCTTTACTACTAGATTGTAAAAATGATTCTTATTTACTATCATTAACATTCATATATTGTATTGAAGCTGATACATCATAAACACTATAAAACATGGTTTTACATAATAATTTATACAAATTAAACAAATTCATATTTTTAACTGCTTATAAAACACTCAATTCTCATTTTGGTGTCTTTAAACCTTTACTACTAGATTGTAAAAATGATTCTTATTTACTATCATTAACATTCATATATTGTATTGAAGCTGATACATCATAAACACTATAAAACATGGTTTTACATAATAATTTATACAACTATTATAAATTCATATTTTTAACTGCTTAT
Source organism: Rhopalosiphum padi (assembly GCF_020882245.1). Taxonomy (NCBI): domain Eukaryota; kingdom Metazoa; phylum Arthropoda; class Insecta; order Hemiptera; family Aphididae; genus Rhopalosiphum; species Rhopalosiphum padi. The sequence goes on from NC_083599.1 coordinate 32,333,295, forward strand.
AAAACACTCAATTCTCATTTTGGTGTCTTAAAACCTTAACTACTAGATTGTGAAAATGATTCTTATTTACTATCATTAACATTCATATATTGTATTGAAGCTGATACATCATAATCACTATAAAACATGGTTTTACATAATAGTTTATTCAACTATTATAAATTCATATTTTTAACTGCTTATAAAACACTCAATACACATTTTGGTGTTTTAAAACCTTAACTACTAGATTGTGAAAATGATTCTTATTTACCATTATTAACATTCATATATTGTATTGAAGCTGATACATCATAATCACTATAAAACATGGTTTTACATAATAATTTATTCAACTATTATAAATTCATATTTTTAACTGCTTATAAAACACTCAATACACATTTTGGTGTTTTAAAACCTTAACTACTAGATTGTGAAAATGATTCTTATTTACCATTATTAACATTCATATATTTCATTGAAGCTGATACTTCATAAACAGTATGGAGCAAGGTTTTACATAATAATTAATACAAATATTATAAATTTATATTTTTTTCATATTAAAAATCAGCAAGTTTAAGTTATTGTACAAGTATATTTTTTTTATACATTTTTTTTTCATTAAAATTCAACACATTGCTGGTAGATTTTTAATATCATTTATTGCTCATCAATCATCATTATTATAACTTCTCCAACCATTATACATATTTATATGACTATTTTTTTTTAGATGACAGTATAATAGTAGATCACTCAAGGCATGCTGAGACATTTATTAACATTTTCGGAATTTGGGAAAGTTTCAACATCCTACATTGATCATGGACTTGAAGATTCTGATAATAATAATGATTTTATGCAATGTACTTGTAATGAATATAAAATGTAATTGATAGTAAATTAATAGTAGTGTAACAATTGAAATTTGTTAAAAATATAAATATAGTATTGGTAAACAAAATGAGCTTTTAATTTTCATTCTTAAAATTTGCCTCAGTTTTAAAAATCTTTTCATTATTTCTGCGTTTTTTTAAATAATTAGGTTTTCATTAAACCATAATCCAAAGTATTGTAATTTAAATCGTCTAGTTTTAATAGATGCTTTACGGTACTTTTATTCAATAATGATTCGATATTTTTATGTTCAAATCAGTATTATTTTTGAGGTATGGTTATGTCATAGTCTATTAAAAAAACAGCAATTTTAAGTTATTGTACAAGTGTATTCTTTATAAACACTTATTTTACATTCAAATCCAACAAAACATTCTAGTAGATATGTACGATCTTTTTTGTCTTATCATAATTATTATATCTTATCATCTGTTTTATATTTATATTTCATATCTATTTGCAGTTTTACATTCGTATTAGTATTCAAGTTTCAACTGCAAACTGCTTTCACAAATGTTCTAATAAGAATGAAGTTTGTGTGTTAGTTTTTGTTTGACTATTTCCATTTCTGAATTGCTCAGTGTATTCCCGTACTAGTTGTAATTTAAAGATTTTCGTTTTAATTATGGCATGTATAAGTGACATTTTATCCTACAACTATTATACATATTTAACCGACTACATTTTTTCAGATGGTAGTACGGCAGATCACTTGATGCATGCTGAGACGGAAATTCACATTCCTACAACTTGGGAAAGTATCAACACCCTACATTGAACAATGGACTAGAAGATTCTGATAATAATAATGGTTTTATGCAATGTATGTGAAATGAATATATAGAATGTAATTCATAGTCAATTAATAGTAGTATAACATAAAATTATTGTCAAAAAACCCTGATCAATATATTAAGCAAATAATTCATATTTACCATCATTAACATTCATATATTTCATTGAAGCTGATACATCATAAACACTATAAAACATGGTTTTACATAATAATTTATACAACTATTATAAATTCATATTTTTAACTGCTTATAAAACACTCAATTCTCATGTTAGTTTCTTAAAACCTTTACTACTAGATTGTAAAAATGATTCTTATTTACTATCATTAACATTCATATATTGTATTGAAGCTGATACATCATAAACAATATAAAACATGGTTTTACATAATAATTTATACAAATTAAACAAATTCATATTTTTAACTGCTTATAAAACACTCAATTCTCATTTTGGTGTCTTTACACCTTTACTACTAGATTGTAAAAATGATTCTTATTTACTATCATTAACATTCATATATTGTATTGAAGCTGATACATCATAAACACTATAAAACATGGTTTTACATAATAATTTATACAAATTAAACAAATTCATATTTTTAACTGCTTATAAAACACTCAATTCTCATTTTGGTGTCTTTAAACCTTTACTACTAGATTGTAAAAATGATTCTTATTTACTATCATTAACATTCATATATTGTATTGAAGCTGATACATCATAAACACTATAAAACATGGTTTTACATAATAATTTATACAACTATTATAAATTCATATTTTTAACTGCTTATAAAACACTCAATTCTCATTTTGGTGTCTTAAAACCTTAACTACTAGATTGTGAAAATGATTCTTATTTACTATCATTAACATTCATATATTGTATTGAAGCTGATACATCATAATCACTATAAAACATGGTTTTACATAATAGTTTATTCAACTATTATAAATTCATATTTTTAACTGCTTATAAAACACTCAATACACATTTTGGTGTTTTAAAACCTTAACTACTAGATTGTGAAAATGATTCTTATTTACCATTATTAACATTCATATATTGTATTGAAGCTGATACATCATAATCACTATAAAACATGGTTTTACATAATAATTTATTCAACTATTATAAATTCATATTTTTAACTGCTTATAAAACACTCAATACACATTTTGGTGTTTTAAAACCTTAACTACTAGATTGTGAAAATGATTCTTATTTACCATTATTAACATTCATATATTTCATTGAAGCTGATACTTCATAAACAGTATGGAGCAAGGTTTTACATAATAATTAATACAAATATTATAAATTTATATTTTTTTCATATTAAAAATCAGCAAGTTTAAGTTATTGTACAAGTATATTTTTTTTATACATTTTTTTTTCATTAAAATTCAACACATTGCTGGTAGATTTTTAATATCATTTATTGCTCATCAATCATCATTATTATAACTTCTCCAACCATTATACATATTTATATGACTATTTTTTTTTAGATGGCAGTATAATAGTAGATCACTCAAGGCATGCTGAGACATTTATTAACATTTTCGGAATTTGGGAAAGTTTCAACATCCTACATTGATCATGGACTTGAAGATTCTGATAATAATAATGATTTTATGCAATGTACTTGTAATGAATATAAAATGTAATTGATAGTAAATTAATAGTAGTGTAACAATTGAAATTTGTTAAAAATATAAATATAGTATTGGTAAACAAAATGAGCTTTTAATTTTCATTCTTAAAATTTGCCTCAGTTTTAAAAATCTTTTCATTATTTCTGGGTTTTTTTAAATAATTAGGTTTTCATTAAACCATAATCCAAAGTATTGTAATTTAAATCGTCTAGTTTTAAAAGATGCTTTACGGTACTTTTATTCAATAATGATTCGATATTTTTATGTTCAAATCAGTATTATTTTTGAGGTATGGTTATGTCATAGTCTATAAAAAAACAGCAATTTTAAGTTATTGTACAAGTGTATTCTTTATAAACACTTATTTTACATTCAAATCCAACAAAACATTCTAGTAGATATGTACGATCTTTTTTGTCTTATCAAAATTATTATATCTTATCATCTGTTTTATATTTATATTTCATATCTATTTGCAGTTTTACATTCGTATTAGTATTCAAGTTTCAACTGCAAACTGCTTTCACAATGTTCTAATAAGAATGAAGTTTGTGTGTTAGTTTTTGTTTTGACTATTTCCATTTCTGAATTGCTCAGTGTATTCCCGTACTAGTTGTAATTTAAAGATTTTCGTTTTAATTATGGCATGTATTAGTGACATTTTATCCTACAACTATTATACATATTTAACCGACTACATTTTTTCAGATGGTAGTACGGCAGATCACTTGATGCATGCTGAGACGGAAATTCACATTCCTACAACTTGGGAAAGTATCAACATCCTACATTGAACAATGGACTAGAAGATTCTGATAATAATAATGGTTTTATGCAATGTATGTGAAATGAATATATAGAATGTAATTCATAGTCAATTAATAGTAGTATAACATAAAATTATTGTCAAAAAACCCTGATCAATATATTAAGCAAATAATTCATATTTACCATCATTAACATTCATATATTTCATTGAAGCTGATACATCATAAACACTATAAAACATGGTTTTACATAATAATTTATACAACTATTATAAATTCATATTTTTAACTGCTTATAAAACACTCAATTCTCATTTTGGTGTCTTTAAACCTTTACTACTAGATTGTAAAAATGATTCTTATTTACCATTATTAACATTCATATATTTCATTGAAGCTGATACTTCATAAACAGTATGGAGCAAGGTTTTACATAATAATTAATACAATATTATAAATTTATATTTTTTTCATATTAAAAATCAGCAAGTTTAAGTTATTGTACAAGTATATTTTTTTTATACATTTTTTTTTCATTAAAATTCAACACATTGCTGGTAGATTTTTAATATCATTTATTGCTCATCAATCATCATTATTATAACTTCTCCAACCATTATACATATTTATATGACTATTTTTTTTTAGATGACAGTATAATAGTAGATCACTCAAGGCATGCTGAGACATTTATTAACATTTTCGGAATTTGGGAAAGTTTCAACATCCTACATTGATCATGGACTTGAAGATTCTGATAATAATAATGATTTTATGCAATGTACTTGTAATGAATATAAAATGTAATTGATAGTAAATTAATAGTAGTGTAACAATTGAAATTTGTTAAAAATATTAATATAGTATTGGTAAACAAAATGAGCTTTTAATTTTCATTCTTAAAATTTGCCTCAGTTTTAAAAATCTTTTCATTATTTCTGCGTTTTTTTAAATAATTAGGTTTTCATTAAACCATAATCCAAAGTATTGTAATTTAAATCGTCTAGTTTTAATAGATGCTTTACGGTACTTTTATTCAATAATGATTCGATATTTTTATGTTCAAATCAGTATTATTTTTGAGGTATGGTTATGTCATAGTCTATTAAAAAAACAGCAATTTTAAGTTATTGTACAAGTGTATTCTTTATAAACACTTATTTTACATTCAAATCCAACAAAACATTCTAGTAGATATGTACGATCTTTTTTGTCTTATCATAATTATTATATCTTATCATCTGTTTTATATTTATATTTCATATCTATTTGCAGTTTTACATTCGTATTAGTATTCAAGTTTCAACTGCAAACTGCTTTCACAAATGTTCTAATAAGAATGAAGTTTGTGTGTTAGTTTTTGTTTGACTATTTCCATTTCTGAATTGCTCAGTGTATTCCCGTACTAGTTGTAATTTAAAGATTTTCGTTTTAATTATGGCATGTATTAGTGACATTTTATCCTACAACTATTATACATATTTAACCGACTACATTTTTTCAGATGGTAGTACGGCAGATCACTTGATGCATGCTGAGACGGAAATTCACATTCCTACAACTTGGGAAAGTATCAACATCCTACATTGAACAATGGACTAGAAGATTCTGATAATAATAATGGTTTTATGCAATGTATGTGAAATGAATATATAGAATGTAATTCATAGTCAATTAATAGTAGTATAACATAAAATTATTGTCAAAAAACCCTGATCAATATATTAAGCAAATAATTCATATTTACCATCATTAACATTCATATATTTCATTGAAGCTGATACATCATAAACACTATAAAACATGGTTTTACATAATAATTTATACAACTATTATAAATTCATATTTTTAACTGCTTATAAAACACTCAATTCTCATGTTAGTTTCTTAAAACCTTTACTACTAGATTGTAAAAATGATTCTTATTTACTATCATTAACATTCATATATTGTATTGAAGCTGATACATCATAAACAATATAAAACATGGTTTTACATAATAATTTATACAAATTAAACAAATTCATATTTTTAACTGCTTATAAAACACTCAATTCTCATTTTGGTGTCTTTAAACCTTTACTACTAGATTGTAAAAATGATTCTTATTTACTATCATTAACATTCATATATTGTATTGAAGCTGATACATCATAAACACTATAAAACATGGTTTTACATAATAATTTATACAACTATTATAAATTCATATTTTTAACTGCTTATAAAACACTCAATTCTCATTTTGGTGTCTTAAAACCTTAACTACTAGATTGTGAAAATGATTCTTATTTACTATCATTAACATTCATATATTGTATTGAAGCTGATACATCATAATCACTATAAAACATGGTTTTACATAATAATTTATTCAACTATTATAAATTCATATTTTTAACTGCTTATAAAACACTCAATACACATTTTGGTGTTTTAAAACCTTAACTACTAGATTGTGAAAATGATTCTTATTTACCATTATTAACATTCATATATTTCATTGAAGCTGATACTTCATAAACAGTATGGAGCAAGGTTTTACATAATAATTAATACAAATATTATAAATTTATATTTTTTTCATATTAAAAATCAGCAAGTTTAAGTTATTGTACAAGTATATTTTTTTTATACATTTTTTTTTCATTAAAATTCAACACATTGCTGGTAGATTTTTGATATCATTTATTGCTCATCAATCATCATTATTATAACTTCTCCAACCATTATACATATTTATATGACTATTTTTTTTTAGATGGCAGTATAATAGTAGATCACTCAAGGCATGCTGAGACATTTATTAACCTTTTCGGAATTTGGGAAAGTTTCAACATCCTACATTGATCATGGACTTGAAGATTCTGATAATAATAATGATTTTATGCAATGTACTTGTAATGAATATAAAATGTAATTGATAGTAAATTAATAGTAGTGTAACAATTGAAATTTGTTAAAAATATAAATATAGTATTGGTAAACAAAATGAGCTTTTAATTTTCATTCTTAAAATTTGCCTCAGTTTTAAAAATCTTTTCATTATTTCTGCGTTTTTTTAAATAATTAGGTTTTCATTAAACCATAATCCAAAGTATTGTAATTTAAATCGTCTAGTTTTAAAAGATGCTTTACGGTACTTTTATTCAATAATGATTCGATATTTTTATGTTCAAATCAGTATTATTTTTGAGGTATGGTTATGTCATAGTCTATTAAAAAAACAGCAATTTTAAGTTATTGTACAAGTGTATTCTTTATAAACACTTATTTTACATTCAAATCCAACAAAACATTCTAGTAGATATGTACGATCTTTTTTGTCTTATCAAAATTATTATATCTTATCATCTGTTTTATATTTATATTTCATATCTATTTGCAGTTTTACATTCGTATTAGTATTCAAGTTTCAACTGCAAACTGCTTTCACAAATGTTCTAATAAGAATGAAGTTTGTGTGTTAGTTTTTGTTTGACTATTTCCATTTCTGAATTGCTCAGTGTATTCCCGTACTAGTTGTAATTTAAAGATTTTCGTTTTAATTATGGCATGTATTAGTGACATTTTATCCTACAACTATTATACATATTTAACCGACTACATTTTTTCAGATGGTAGTACGGCAGATCACTTGATGCATGCTGAGACGGAAATTCACATTCCTACAACTTGGGAAAGTATCAACATCCTACATTGAACAATGGACTAGAAGATTCTGATAATAATAATGGTTTTATGCAATGTATGTGAAATGAATATATAGAATGTAATTCATAGTCAATTAATAGTAGTATAACATAAAATTATTGTCAAAAAACCCTGATCAATATATTAAGCAAATAATTCATATTTACCATCATTAACATTCATATATTTCATTGAAGCTGATACATCATAAACACTATAAAACATGGTTTTACATAATAATTTATACAACTATTATAAATTCATATTTTTAACTGCTTATAAAACACTCAATTCTCATGTTAGTTTCTTAAAACCTTTACTACTAGATTGTAAAAATGATTCTTATTTACTATCATTAACATTCATATATTGTATTGAAGCTGATACATCATAAACAATATAAAACATGGTTTTACATAATAATTTATACAAATTAAACAAATTCATATTTTTAACTGCTTATAAAACACTCAATTCTCATTTTGGTGTCTTTACACCTTTACTACTAGATTGTAAAAATGATTCTTATTTACTATCATTAACATTCATATATTGTATTGAAGCTGATACATCATAAACACTATAAAACATGGTTTTACATAATAATTTATACAACTATTATAAATTCATATTTTTAACTGCTTATAAAACACTCAATTCTCATTTTGGTGTCTTAAAACCTTAACTACTAGATTGTGAAAATGATTCTTATTTACTATCATTAACATTCATATATTGTATTGAAGCTGATACATCATAATCACTATAAAACATGGTTTTACATAATAATTTATTCAACTATTATAAATTCATATTTTTAACTGCTTATAAAACACTCAATACACATTTTGGTGTTTTAAAACCTTAACTACTAGATTGTGAAAATGATTCTTATTTACCATTATTAACATTCATATATTTCATTGAAGCTGATACTTCATAAACAGTATGGAGCAAGGTTTTACATAATAATTAATACAAATATTATAAATTTATATTTTTTTCATATTAAAAATCAGCAAGTTTAAGTTATTGTACAAGTATATTTTTTTTATACATTTTTTTTTCATTAAAATTCAACACATTGCTGGTAGATTTTTGATATCATTTATTGCTCATCAATCATCATTATTATAACTTCTCCAACCATTATACATATTTATATGACTATTTTTTTTTAGATGGCAGTATAATAGTAGATCACTCAAGGCATGCTGAGACATTTATTAACCTTTTCGGAATTTGGGAAAGTTTCAACATCCTACATTGATCATGGACTTGAAGATTCTGATAATAATAATGATTTTATGCAATGTACTTGTAATGAATATAAAATGTAATTGATAGTAAATTAATAGTAGTGTAACAATTGAAATTTGTTAAAAATATAAATATAGTATTGGTAAACAAAATGAGCTTTTAATTTTCATTCTTAAAATTTGCCTCAGTTTTAAAAATCTTTTCATTATTTCTGCGTTTTTTTAAATAATTAGGTTTTCATTAAACCATAATCCAAAGTATTGTAATTTAAATCGTCTAGTTTTAAAAGATGCTTTACGGTACTTTTATTCAATAATGATTCGATATTTTTATGTTCAAATCAGTATTATTTTTGAGGTATGGTTATGTCATAGTCTATTAAAAAAAACAGCAATTTTAAGTTATTGTACAAGTGTATTCTTTATAAACACTTATTTTACATTCAAATCCAACAAAACATTCTAGTAGATATGTACGATCTTTTTTGTCTTATCAAAATTATTATATCTTATCATCTGTTTTTATATTTATATTTCGATATCTATTTGCAGTTTTACATTCGTATTAGTATTCAAGTTTCAACTGCAAACTGCTTTCACAAATGTTCTAATAAGAATGAAGTTTGTGTGTTAGTTTTTGTTTGACTATTTCCATTTCTGAATTGCTCAGTGTATTCCCGTACTAGTTGTAATTTAAAGATTTTCGTTTTAATTATGGCATGTATTAGTGACATTTTATCCTACAACTATTATACATATTTAACCGACTACATTTTTTCAGATGGTAGTACGGCAGATCACTTGATGCATGCTGAGACGGAAATTCACATTCCTACAACTTGGGAAAGTATCAACATCCTACATTGAACAATGGACTAGAAGATTCTGATAATAATAATGGTTTTATGCAATGTATGTGAAATGAATATATAGAATGTAATTCATAGTCAATTAATAGTAGTATAACATAAAATTATTGTCAAAAAACCCTGATCAATATATTAAGCAAATAATTCATATTTACCATCATTAACATTCATATATTTCATTGAAGCTGATACATCATAAACACTATAAAACATGGTTTTACATAATAATTTATACAACTATTATAAATTCATATTTTTAACTGCTTATAAAACACTCAATTCTCATTTTGGTGTCTTTAAACCTTTACTACTAGATTGTAAAAATGATTCTTATTTACCATTATTAACATTCTTATATTTCATTGAAGCTGATACTTCATAAACAGTATGGAGCAAGGTTTTACATAATAATTAATACAAATATTATAAATTTATATTTTTTTCATATTAAAAATCAGCAAGTTTAAGTTATTGTACAAGTATATTCTTTTTATACATTTTTTTTTCATTAAAATTCAACACATTGCTGGTAGATTTTTAATATCATTTATTGCTCATCAATCATCATTATTATAACTTCTCCAACCATTATACATATTTATATGACTATTTTTTTTTAGATGACAGTATAATAGTAGATCACTCAAGGCATGCTGAGACATTTATTAACATTTTCGGAATTTGGGAAAGTTTCAACATCCTACATTGATCATGGACTTGAAGATTCTGATAATAATAATGATTTTATGCAATGTACTTGTAATGAATATAAAATGTAATTGATAGTAAATTAATAGTAGTGTAACAATTGAAATTTGTTAAAAATATTAATATAGTATTGGTAAACAAAATGAGCTTTTAATTTTCATTCTTAAAATTTGCCTCAGTTTTAAAAATCTTTTCATTATTTCTGCGTTTTTTTTAAATAATTAGGTTTTCATTAAACCATAATCCAAAGTATTGTAATTTAAATCGTCTAGTTTTAATAGATGCTTTACGGTACTTTTATTCAATAATGATTCGATATTTTTATGTTCAAATCAGTATTATTTTTGAGGTATGGTTATGTCATAGTCTATTAAAAAAACAGCAATTTTAAGTTATTGTACAAGTGTATTCTTTATAAACACTTATTTTACATTCAAATCCAACAAAACATTCTAGTAGATATGTACGATCTTTTTTGTCTTATCATAATTATTATATCTTATCATCTGTTTTATATTTATATTTCATATCTATTTGCAGTTTTACATTCGTATTAGTATTCAAGTTTCAACTGCAAACTGCTTTCACAAATGTTCTAATAAGAATGAAGTTTGTGTGTTAGTTTTTGTTTGACTATTTCCATTTCTGAATTGCTCAGTGTATTCCCGTACTAGTTGTAATTTAAAGATTTTCGTTTTAATTATGGCATGTATTAGTGACATTTTATCCTACAACTATTATACATATTTAACCGACTACATTTTTTCAGATGGTAGTACGGCAGATCACTTGATGCATGCTGAGACGGAAATTCACATTCCTACAACTTGGGAAAGTATCAACATCCTACATTGAACAATGGACTAGAAGATTCTGATAATAATAATGGTTTTATGCAATGTATGTGAAATGAATATATAGAATGTAATTCATAGTCAATTAATAGTAGTATAACATAAAATTATTGTCAAAAAACCCTGATCAATATATTAAGCAAATAATTCATATTTACCATCATTAACATTCATATATTTCATTGAAGCTGATACATCATAAACACTATAAAACATGGTTTTACATAATAATTTATACAACTATTATAAATTCATATTTTTAACTGCTTATAAAACACTCAATTCTCATGTTAGTTTCTTAAAACCTTTACTACTAGATTGTAAAAATGATTCTTATTTACTATCATTAACATTCATATATTTCATTGAAGCTGATACTTCATAAACAGTATGGAGCAAGGTTTTACATAATAATTAATACAAATATTATAAATTTATATTTTTTTCATATTAAAAATCAGCAAGTTTAAGTTATTGTACAAGTATATTTTTTTTATACATTTTTTTTTCATTAAAATTCAACACATTGCTGGTAGATTTTTAATATCATTTATTGCTCATCAATCATCATTATTATAACTTCTCCAACCATTATACATATTTATATGACTATTTTTTTTTAGATGACAGTATAATAGTAGATCACTCAAGGCATGCTGAGACATTTATTAACATTTTCGGAATTTGGGAAAGTTTCAACATCCTACATTGATCATGGACTTGAAGATTCTGATAATAATAATGATTTTATGCAATGTACTTGTAATGAATATAAAATGTAATTGATAGTAAATTAATAGTAGTGTAACAATTGAAATTTGTTAAAAATATTAATATAGTATTGGTAAACAAAATGAGCTTTTAATTTTCATTCTTAAAATTTGCCTCAGTTTTAAAAATCTTTTCATTATTTCTGCGTTTTTTTAAATAATTAGGTTTTCATTAAACCATAATCCAAAGTATTGTAATTTAAATCGTCTAGTTTTAATAGATGCTTTACGGTACTTTTATTCAATAATGATTCGATATTTTTATGTTCAAATCAGTATTATTTTTGAGGTATGGTTATGTCATAGTCTATTAAAAAAACAGCAATTTTAAGTTATTGTACAAGTGTATTCTTTATAAACACTTATTTTACATTCAAATCCAACAAAACATTCTAGTAGATATGTACGATCTTTTTTGTCTTATCATAATTATTATATCTTATCATCTGTTTTATATTTATATTTCATATCTATTTGCAGTTTTACATTCGTATTAGTATTCAAGTTTCAACTGCAAACTGCTTTCACAAATGTTCTAATAAGAATGAAGTTTGTGTGTTAGTTTTTGTTTGACTATTTCCATTTCTGAATTGCTCAGTGTATTCCCGTACTAGTTGTAATTTAAAGATTTTCGTTTTAATTATGGCATGTATTAGTGACATTTTATCCTACAACTATTATACATATTTAACCGACTACATTTTTTCAGATGGTAGTACGGCAGATCACTTGATGCATGCTGAGACGGAAATTCACATTCCTACAACTTGGGAAAGTATCAACATCCTACATTGAACAATGGACTAGAAGATTCTGATAATAATAATGGTTTTATGCAATGTATGTGAAATGAATATATAGAATGTAATTCATAGTCAATTAATAGTAGTATAACATAAAATTATTGTCAAAAAACCCTGATCAATATATTAAGCAAATAATTCATATTTACCATCATTAACATTCATATATTTCATTGAAGCTGATACATCATAAACACTATAAAACATGGTTTTACATAATAATTTATACAACTATTATAAATTCATATTTTTAACTGCTTATAAAACACTCAATTCTCATGTTAGTTTCTTAAAACCTTTACTACTAGATTGTAAAAATGATTCTTATTTACTATCATTAACATTCATATATTTCATTGAAGCTGATACTTCATAAACAGTATGGAGCAAGGTTTTACATAATAATTAATACAAATATTATAAATTTATATTTTTTTCATATTAAAAATCAGCAAGTTTAAGTTATTGTACAAGTATATTTTTTTTATACATTTTTTTTTCATTAAAATTCAACACATTGCTGGTAGATTTTTAATATCATTTATTGCTCATCAATCATCATTATTATAACTTCTCCAACCATTATACATATTTATATGACTATTTTTTTTTAGATGACAGTATAATAGTAGATCACTCAAGGCATGCTGAGACATTTATTAACATTTTCGGAATTTGGGAAAGTTTCAACATCCTACATTGATCATGGACTTGAAGATTCTGATAATAATAATGATTTTATGCAATGTACTTGTAATGAATATAAAATGTAATTGATAGTAAATTAATAGTAGTGTAACAATTGAAATTTGTTAAAAATATTAATATAGTATTGGTAAACAAAATGAGCTTTTAATTTTCATTCTTAAAATTTGCCTCAGTTTTAAAAATCTTTTCATTATTTCTGCGTTTTTTTAAATAATTAGGTTTTCATTAAACCATAATCCAAAGTATTGTAATTTAAATCGTCTAGTTTTAATAGATGCTTTACGGTACTTTTATTCAATAATGATTCGATATTTTTATGTTCAAATCAGTATTATTTTTGAGGTATGGTTATGTCATAGTCTATTAAAAAAACAGCAATTTTAAGTTATTGTACAAGTGTATTCTTTATAAACACTTATTTTACATTCAAATCCAACAAAACATTCTAGTAGATATGTACGATCTTTTTTGTCTTATCATAATTATTATATCTTATCATCTGTTTTATATTTATATTTCATATCTATTTGCAGTTTTACATTCGTATTAGTATTCAAGTTTCAACTGCAAACTGCTTTCACAAATGTTCTAATAAGAATGAAGTTTGTGTGTTAGTTTTTGTTTGACTATTTCCATTTCTGAATTGCTCAGTGTATTCCCGTACTAGTTGTAATTTAAAGATTTTCGTTTTAATTATGGCATGTATTAGTGACATTTTATCCTACAACTATTATACATATTTAACCGACTACATTTTTTCAGATGGTAGTACGGCAGATCACTTGATGCATGCTGAGACGGAAATTCACATTCCTACAACTTGGGAAAGTATCAACATCCTACATTGAACAATGGACTAGAAGATTCTGATAATAATAATGGTTTTATGCAATGTATGTGAAATGAATATATAGAATGTAATTCATAGTCAATTAATAGTAGTATAACATAAAATTATTGTCAAAAAACCCTGATCAATATATTAAGCAAATAATTCATATTTACCATCATTAACATTCATATATTTCATTGAAGCTGATACATCATAAACACTATAAAACATGGTTTTACATAATAATTTATACAACTATTATAAATTCATATTTTTAACTGCTTATAAAACACTCAATTCTCATGTTAGTTTCTTAAAACCTTTACTACTAGATTGTAAAAATGATTCTTATTTACTATCATTAACATTCATATATTGTATTGAAGCTGATACATCATAAACAATATAAAACATGGTTTTACATAATAATTTATACAAATTAAACAAATTCATATTTTTAACTGCTTATAAAACACTCAATTCTCATTTTGGTGTCTTTACACCTTTACTACTAGATTGTAAAAATGATTCTTATTTACTATCATTAACATTCATATATTGTATTGAAGCTGATACATCATAAACACTATAAAACATGGTTTTACATAATAATTTATACAAATTAAACAAATTCATATTTTTAACTGCTTATAAAACACTCAATTCTCATTTTGGTGTCTTTAAACCTTTACTACTAGATTGTAAAAATGATTCTTATTTACTATCATTAACATTCATATATTGTATTGAAGCTGATACATCATAAACACTATAAAACATGGTTTTACATAATAATTTATACAACTATTATAAATTCATATTTTTAACTGCTTATAAAACACTCAATTCTCATTTTGGTGTCTTTACACCTTTACTACTAGATTGTAAAAATGATTCTTATTTACTATCATTAACATTCATATATTGTATTGAAGCTGATACATCATAATCACTATAAAACATGGTTTTACATAATAATTTATTCAACTATTATAAATTCATATTTTTAACTGCTTATAAAACACTCAATACACATTTTGGTGTTTTAAAACCTTAACTACTAGATTGTGAAAATGATTCTTATTTACCATTATTAACATTCATATATTTCATTGAAGCTGATACTTCATAAACAGTATGGAGCAAGGTTTTACATAATAATTAATACAAATATTATAAATTTATATTTTTTTCATATTAAAAATCAGCAAGTTTAAGTTATTGTACAAGTGTATTTTTTTTATACATTTTTTTTTCATTAAAATTCAACACATTGCTGGTAGATTTTTAATATCATTTATTGCTCATCAATCATCATTATTATAACTTCTCCAACCATTATACATATTTATATGACTATTTTTTTTTAGATGGCAGTATAATAGTAGATCACTCAAGGCATGCTGAGACATTTATTAACATTTTCGGAATTTGGGAAAGTTTCAACATCCTACATTGATCATGGACTTGAAGATTCTGATAATAATAATGATTTTATGCAATGTACTTGTAATGAATATAAAATGTAATTGATAGTAAATTAATAGTAGTGTAACAATTGAAATTTGTTAAAAATATAAATATAGTATTGGTAAACAAAATGAGCTTTTAATTTTCATTCTTAAAATTTGCCTCAGTTTTAAAAATCTTTTCATTATTTCTGCGTTTTTTTAAATAATTAGGTTTTCATTAAACCATAATCCAAAGTATTGTAATTTAAATCGTCTAGTTTTAATAGATGCTTTACGGTACTTTTATTCAATAATGATTCGATATTTTTATGTTCAAATCAGTATTATTTTTGAGGTATGGTTATGTCATAGTCTATTAAAAAAACAGCAATTTTAAGTTATTGTACAAGTGTATTCTTTATAAACACTTATTTTACATTCAAATCCAACAAAACATTCTAGTAGATATGTACGATCTTTTTTGTCTTATCATAATTATTATATCTTATCATCTGTTTTATATTTATATTTCATATCTATTTGCAGTTTTACATTCGTATTAGTATTCAAGTTTCAACTGCAAACTGCTTTCACAAATGTTCTAATAAGAATGAAGTTTGTGTGTTAGTTTTTGTTTGACTATTTCCATTTCTGAATTGCTCAGTGTATTCCCGTACTAGTTGTAATTTAAAGATTTTCGTTTTAATTATGGCATGTATTAGTGACATTTTATCCTACAACTATTATACATATTTAACCGACTACATTTTTTCAGATGGTAGTACGGCAGATCACTTGATGCATGCTGAGACGGAAATTCACATTCCTACAACTTGGGAAAGTATCAACATCCTACATTGAACAATGGACTAGAAGATTCTGATAATAATAATGGTTTTATGCAATGTATGTGAAATGAATATATAGAATGTAATTCATAGTCAATTAATAGTAGTATAACATAAAATTATTGTCAAAAAACCCTGATCAATATATTAAGCAAATAATTCATATTTACCATCATTAACATTCATATATTTCATTGAAGCTGATACATCATAAACACTATAAAACATGGTTTTACATAATAATTTATACAACTATTATAAATTCATATTTTTAACTGCTTATAAAACACTCAATTCTCATGTTAGTTTCTTAAAACCTTTACTACTAGATTGTAAAAATGATTCTTATTTACTATCATTAACATTCATATATTGTATTGAAGCTGATACATCATAAACAATATAAAACATGGTTTTACATAATAATTTATACAAATTAAACAAATTCATATTTTTAACTGCTTATAAAACACTCAATTCTCATTTTGGTGTCTTTACACCTTTACTACTAGATTGTAAAAATGATTCTTATTTACTATCATTAACATTCATATATTGTATTGAAGCTGATACATCATAAACACTATAAAACATGGTTTTACATAATAATTTATACAAATTAAACAAATTCATATTTTTAACTGCTTATAAAACACTCAATTCTCATTTTGGTGTCTTTAAACCTTTACTACTAGATTGTAAAAATGATTCTTATTTACTATCATTAACATTCATATATTGTATTGAAGCTGATACATCATAAACACTATAAAACATGGTTTTACATAATAATTTATACAACTATTATAAATTCATATTTTTAACTGCTTATAAAACACTCAATTCTCATTTTGGTGTCTTTACACCTTTACTACTAGATTGTAAAAATGATTCTTATTTACTATCATTAACATTCATATATTGTATTGAAGCTGATACATCATAATCACTATAAAACATGGTTTTACATAATAATTTATTCAACTATTATAAATTCATATTTTTAACTGCTTATAAAACACTCAATACACATTTTGGTGTTTTAAAACCTTAACTACTAGATTGTGAAAATGATTCTTATTTACCATTATTAACATTCATATATTTCATTGAAGCTGATACTTCATAAACAGTATGGAGCAAGGTTTTACATAATAATTAATACAAATATTATAAATTTATATTTTTTTCATATTAAAAATCAGCAAGTTTAAGTTATTGTACAAGTGTATTTTTTTTATACATTTTTTTTTCATTAAAATTCAACACATTGCTGGTAGATTTTTAATATCATTTATTGCTCATCAATCATCATTATTATAACTTCTCCAACCATTATACATATTTATATGACTATTTTTTTTTAGATGGCAGTATAATAGTAGATCACTCAAGGCATGCTGAGACATTTATTAACATTTTCGGAATTTGGGAAAGTTTCAACATCCTACATTGATCATGGACTTGAAGATTCTGATAATAATAATGATTTTATGCAATGTACTTGTAATGAATATAAAATGTAATTGATAGTAAATTAATAGTAGTGTAACAATTGAAATTTGTTAAAAATATAAATATAGTATTGGTAAACAAAATGAGCTTTTAATTTTCATTCTTAAAATTTGCCTCAGTTTTAAAAATCTTTTCATTATTTCTGCGTTTTTTTAAATAATTAGGTTTTCATTAAACCATAATCCAAAGTATTGTAATTTAAATCGTCTAGTTTTAATAGATGCTTTACGGTACTTTTATTCAATAATGATTCGATATTTTTATGTTCAAATCAGTATTATTTTTGAGGTATGGTTATGTCATAGTCTATTAAAAAAACAGCAATTTTAAGTTATTGTACAAGTGTATTCTTTATAAACACTTATTTTACATTCAAATCCAACAAAACATTCTAGTAGATATGTACGATCTTTTTTGTCTTATCAAAATTATTATATCTTATCATCTGTTTTATATTTATATTTCATATCTATTTGCAGTTTTACATTCGTATTAGTATTCAAGTTTCAACTGCAAACTGCTTTCACAAATGTTCTAATAAGAATGAAGTTTGTGTGTTAGTTTTTGTTTGACTATTTCCATTTCTGAATTGCTCAGTGTATTCCCGTACTAGTTGTAATTCAAAGATTTTCGTTTTAATTATGGCATGTATTAGTGACATTTTATCCTACAACTATTATACATATTTAACCGACTACATTTTTTCAGATGGTAGTACGGCAGATCACTTGATGCATGCTGAGACGGAAATTCACATTCCTACAACTTGGGAAAGTATCAACATCCTACATTGAACAATGGACTAGAAGATTCTGATAATAATAATGGTTTTATGCAATGTATGTGAAATGAATATATAGAATGTAATTCATTGTCAATTAATAGTAGTATAACATAAAATTATTGTCAAAAAACCCTGATCAATATATTAAGCAAATAATTCATATTTACCATCATTAACATTCATATATTTCATTGAAGCTGATACATCATAAACACTATAAAACATGGTTTTACATAATAATTTATATAACTATTATAAATTCATATTTTTAACTGCTTATAAAACACTCAATTCTCATTTTGGTGTCTTTAAACCTTTACTACTAGATTGTAAAAATGATTCTTATTTACTATCATTATCATTCATATATTGTATTGAAGCTGATACATCATAAACACTATAAAACATGGTTTTACATAATAATTTATACAACTATTATAAATTCATATTTTTAACTGCTTATAAAACACTCAATTCTCATTTTGGTGTCTTAAAACCTTAACTACTAGATTGTGAAAATGATTCTTATTTACTATCATTAACATTCATATATTGTATTGAAGCTGATACATCATAATCACTATAAAACATGGTTTTACATAATAATTGATACAACTATTATAAATTCATATTTTTAGCTGCTTATAAAACACTCAATTCTCATGTTAGTTTCTTAAAACCTTTACTACTAGATTGTAAAAATGATACTTATTTACCATTATTGACATTCATATATTTCATTGAAACTGACACTGCATTATCACTATGAAGCTCTTTCATTATTATTTATACAATTATTATAAATTCATATTTTTAACTGCTTATAAAACACTCAATTCTCATGTTAGTTTCTTAAAACCTTTACTACTAGATTGTAAAAATGATTCTTATTTACTATCATTATCATTCATATATTTCATTGAAGCTGATACATCATAAACACTATAAAACATGGTTTTACATAATAATTGATACAACTATTATAAATTCATATTTTTAGCTGCTCATAAAACACTCAATTCTCATGTTAGTGTCTTAAAACCTTTACTACTAGATTGTAAAAATGATTCTTATTTACCATTATTAACATTCATATATTTCATTTAAGATGACACTGCATAAACACTATGAAGCATGCTTTTACATAATAATTTATACAATTATTATAAATTCATATTTTTAACTGCTTCTAAAACACTCAATTCTCATTTTGGTGTCTTAAAACCTTGATTACTAGATTTTGAAAATGATTCTTATTTACCATTATTAACATTCATATATTTCATTGAAGCTGATACTTCATAATCAGTATGAAGCAAGGTTTTACATAATAATTGATACAACTATTATAAATTCATATTTTTAGCTGCTCATAAAACACTCAATTCTCATGTTAGTGTCTTAAAACCTTTACTACTAGATTGTAAAAATGATTCTTATTTACCATTATTAACATTCATATATTTCATTTAAGATGACACTGCATAAACACTATGAAGCATGCTTTTACATAATAATTTATACAAATTTAACAAATTCATTTTTTTAGCTGCTTATAAAACACTCAATTCTCATGTTAGTTTCTTAAAACCTTTACTACTAGATTGTAAAAATGATTCTTTTTTACTATCATTATCATTCATATATTGCATTGAAGCTGATACATCATAAACACTATAAAACATGGTTTTACATAATAATTTATACAATTATTATAAATTCATATTTTTAACTGCTTATAAAACACTCAATTATCATTTTGGTGTCTTAAAACCTTGATTACTAGATTTTGAAAATGATTCTTATTTACCATTATTAACATTCATATATTTCATTTAAGATGACACTGCATAAACACTATGAAGCATGCTTTTACATAATAATTTATACAATTATTATAAATTCATATTTTTAACTGCTTCTAAAACACTCAATTCTCATTTTGGTGTCTTAAAACCTTGATTACTAGATTTTGAAAATGATTCTTATTTACCATTATTAACATTCATATATTTCATTGAAGCTGATACTTCATAATCAGTATGAAGCAAGGTTTTACATAATAATTAATACAAATATTACAAATTTATATTTTTTTCATATTAAAAATCAGCAAGTTTAAGTTATTGTACAAGTATATTTTTTTTATACATTTTTTTTTCATTAAAATTCAACACATTGCTGGTAGATTTTTAATATCTTTTATTGCTCATCAATCATCATTATTATAATTTCTCCAATCATTATACATATTTATATGACTATTTTTTTTTAGATGGCAGTATAATAGTAGATCACTCAAGGCATGCCGAGACATTTATTAACATTTTCGGAATTTGGGAAAGTTTCAACATCTTACATTGAACATGGACTTGAAGATTCTGATAATAATAATGATTTTATGCAATGTACTTGTAATGAATATAAAATGTAATTGATAGTAAATTAATAGTAGTGTAACAATTGAACTTTGTTAAAAATATAAATATAGTATTGGTAAACAAAATGAGCTTTTAATTTTCATTCTTAAAATATGCCTCAGTTTTAAAAATCTTTTTATTATTTCTGCATTTTTTTCATAATTAGGTTTTCATTAAACCATAATCCAAAGTATTGTAATTTAAATCGTCTAGTTTTAATAGATGCTTAACGGTACTTTTATTCAATAATGATTCGATATTTTTATGTTCAAATCAGTATTATTTTTGAGGTATGGTTATGTCATAGTCTATTAAAAAAACAGCAATTTTAAGTTATTGTACAAGTGTATTCTTTATAAACACTTATTTTACATTCAAATCCAACAAAACATTCTAGTAGATATGTACGATCTTTTTTGTCTTATCAAAATTATTATATCTTATCATCTGTTTTATATTTATATTTCATATCTATTTGCAGTTTTACATTCGTATTAGTATTCAAGTTTCAACTGCAAACTGCTTTCACAAATGTTCTAATAAGAATGAAGTTTGTGTGTTAGTTTTTGTTTGACTATTTCCATTTACTGCCCATAATACACACATTTCTCAAGTTAATCTCTTGAATTCTGGACTACTATATTAAGAAAATGATTCTAATTTAATATTTTTAACTTGCATACATTTTATTTAAGCAGATACTTCATAAACACTACAAAACATGATTTTATATGATCATTTTGACGAATATTACAAATTCCTATTTTTAACTGCCCATAATACACTCATTTCTCATGTTATAGCCTTGAAAAATGGATCACTATATTAAGAAAATGAGGCTTATTTATCATTATTAACTTGCATACAATATATTTAAGCATATACTTCATAAACACTACAAAACATGATTTTATATGATCATTTTTACGAATATTAAATATTTATGTTTTTAACTGCCCATAATACACACATTTCTCAAGTTATAGCCCTGAAAAATGGATCACTATATTAAGAAAATGAGGCTTATTTATCATTATTAACTTGCATACAATATATTTAAGCATATACTTCATAAACACTACAAAACATGATTTTATATGATCATTTTGACGAATATTACAAATTCCTATTTTTAACTGCCCATAATACACTCATTCCTCATGTTATAGCATTGAAACCAAGTCCATTAAAATCAGAAAATAATTATATTTTATTATTATTAACTTTCAAAATGTTTTATTTACCGTGATATTTTAAAAACAATTATAAACATGTAATTATATGGTAATTTTGACCAAAATTACAAATACATAAATTTTTTTCTTATTAAAAAGCATCAATTATATGTTATGGTAAAAGTGCATTCTTTAGTTGAATTTATTTTACATTCTAATTCAACAAAACTTTCGGGTATTTACTATTTTTGTACTATCATTTATGGGTTATCATAATTATTATTTCTTATCATCTGTTATAATTTTATATTTCATATCTTCTTGCAGTTTTACATTCGTATTTGTCTGTAAGTTTCAATTGTAAATTGTTTTCAAATATTTTGTCAAATAAATGAACTTTGTCAGTTAGTTTTTGTTTGATTGTTTTCAATTCTGATATATTCAGTGTTGTCCACTTGCTAGTTGTCATATAATTGTTTTCGTTCTCCTCATTGTGTGTAGTAGTGAAAGTTTATCTTGCAACAATTATACATATTTAACTGACATTACATTTTTTTAGATGGCAGCACGGCAGATTACACAAGGAATGCTGAGACATGACTTCACATTAATACCACATGGGGAAAATATCATCATACTATGTTGAAACTGAACTACAATATACTGATTACAATAATGAATTTATGCAATGTACGGGTAATGGTTATTTAATGCCGTTGATAGTAAAATGATAATAGTGCAATAATTGAAATTTGTTAAAAATCTGAATAAAATATTGGTAAACAGATTTAGGTTGTTATTTTTATTCTCGAAATTTGCCATAACTATAAGAATATTTTTATATTTACCATGTTTATATATTAATTATCATGAAAATTACAAATTCATATTTTTAATTGCTTAATAAACTGATATCTCAATCTAGTGTCATGAAACTGTGACCATTAGATTAAGCAAATGATTCTTCTTTACCACTATTTATTTTCAAATGTTTTTTTTACTAACCCTGAGACTTCATAAACACTATAAGACATGATTTTATATGATAATTTTGATGAATATTACAAATTCATATTTTTAACTGCTTATAAAACACTTAATTTTCGAGTTATACTCCAATCCTATATTATCATGTTTATTAGACTGACTACATTTTTTTAGATGGCAGCACGGCAGATTACACAAGGAATGTTGAGACATGAATTCACATTCATATCACTTAGGGAAAATATCGACATCCTATGTTGAAAATGAACTTCAAGATACTGATAATAATAATGGATTTTTGCAACGTTCATGTAATAGTTATTGAACGTAATTAATAGTAAATGAATAGTTGTGAAATAATTAAAATTTGATAAATATCTGAATAAAAGATTGGATAATACCTTATGCTTGTAAATCTCATTCTTAAAATTTACCATAGCTATTATTTATAGAATTCTTTTTAATTTTACCACCTTTATATGACAATTTTGACAATATTTACAGTTTCAAATTTTTCACTATTAATAAAACACTCAAATATTATGTTAGTTGGATGAAACTTTGTCAGTAAGATTAAGAAAATGATTCTTATTTATTATTATTAACTTGCATACATTTCATTTAAGCAGATACTTCATAAACACTACAAAACATGATTTTATATGATCATTTTGACGAATATTACAAATTCCTATTTTTAACTGCCCATAATACACACATTACTCAAGTTATAGCCTTGAAACCTGGATCACTATATTAAAAAAATGAGTCTAATTTATCATTATTAACTTGCATACATATCATTTAAGCAGATACTTCATAAACACTACAAAAAATGATTTTATATGATAATTTTGACGAATATTAAATATTTATGTTTTTAACTGCTTATAATACACTCATTTCTCAAGTTAATCTCTTGAAACCTGGACCACTTTATTGAGAAAATGATTCTAATTTATCGTTAGTAACTTGCATACATTTCATTTAAGCAGATACTTCATAAACACTTTAAAACATGATTTTATATGATCATTTTGACGAATATTAAATTGTTATGTAGTCAATAGCGGATTATTGTGATAGTTTTATTTGTTTTTTAATATAGGATAAGGATACATTTTCAAGCCATAAATAAGAATAAGAGACTATTTGGTATTGTGATTAATGTGAATTGTTGAAAAATGTATCTTTTCTTATAGACCGCGTAAAGTCTCATTTTAGTTTTTTTTCTCGGATGCTTGTAATTCAACAGTGCCAAGCAAATCCGTCAACACATCTCACATCTTCGCATAATTTTAAATTATGCCCACGGTCACATGTAAGTTGGTTGTCAGGTGCTATTAAATTCCACTGTTGTAGTTTCTTAAGTACATTAAGAGACACTGGACCAGACGTTTTATTTTTCAAAATTATCGTATATTTCAATAAAATTTATTATCGACATATTGTTTTTAATATTTAAAACTATATAACGTAAACCACTTAACGATACAGACTGCAAGTTAATCTGTAGTTTAATTTCACTTTTATAATTATTATTTGATTTATTAATCGAATAGGACAAAAAGGTAATGGCAAAAACAAAATCTTATCTTCATTATATTACAATATAATATTATAATTTATTAGTCATCCTCTGCCTGCTCCAGACACTCTGTGTCTCAGAGGTGAACAAGTTGTCACCTCTTTCATGCAAGAGAGCTTATCTGTATATGGATCAGCCACTTTCTTTGACTCTCAACTAATCAAAGAGGATGGTCCAGAAGCAGCTACAGGAGCGTGGTGTATCATAACACCTACAGTAGCAATCCCTACTCCACCCGAGTGGATAGCTAACAGGAATGAGAGGAGGAATCTTCCCGACTCTTATTACTCTAGGTTATTCACTACAGTGTCTCAGAGAACTGAGGTATTCAGGATTAACGTCATAAAGACATTAGTCCTATCCAAGAGGTAAATCTTTACTTCTTCATGAACTAAAGTTCATAAAACAGCGCGTATGCCCTGTAATCATAGCACCGTTAGTAAGACGAAACTTCTCCCTTATGGGGGTGGGGGGAGTATGACGCGGCCCCGCGCAAAGACCGTTTGAATTCAAACGGCATTTGCGCGGATAGCCTCGCCGTGGACCCTCTCTCGACCACAAGTTGACGACGCGCGACGATCCGCGTCGGAACGTCAGACCCGACGCGTCCGCGAACCGGCCCTAGACTAATTAGTCATATCCACCGCACCGTACGCGACACAACGCCTTTCGCCGTACCGTGCCCACTTACCCACTGCATCATCTATTATTTTTTTGTTTAACTCACCTTTGTGTTTTTTTTTGTGTTTTTCTCACACCTCCTACGAGGTGAATAAAACCACCCTTTCATACCCCAAAAAACTTGTGTTGTTATTTTTCTCCCGTGCTCCCCGATCAACATCCTTTCTTCCCCCAAGTGTGCCGTTCAACAACAATCCGACGCTACCTCACCATCACATCGTGACAACCGCAGGTACGCGTCAAATTGGCTCCCCGAACTGGAATCACCAGTAAGTGAAATATATTATTACCTTACCACTAACTACCACCACCAACCTCCCATTTTGTGACTTGCAAAACGTTCCCCAAAACCATACGACAAAAACGTAGTTTGCAAGCTATAACGGAAAAACCGGTGTTACGTAACATAATCACAAAGAACGTAACGATAGCCGTGCCAGTTGACTTACGGACGCACCGACGTCACCGCGCGCGACGCAGCAAACACACGAGGAATAGGATTGGTAGGACCGCTAGAGCGCGATAAGGTACACACACCACCGCCAGCACCACCACCCGCTCAACGTCACCACAAAACCGGACCGCCGCCGCCGATGAGACCAGCGCCGCCGCCGTCCCGAACCAAAATAGTCGACAGGAATACGCACACACGCGCAGCCGCGACCACACAACTCGGAAACCGGTTATTGTGATCACCCCGCACACACAACACCAACGGTCAACGACCCGTTGACCTACATACGTACGTAAATAGACTTACCGATACGCGGTCAACACGACATTTATTAATTTTTCCTTGAACATAACACCGGACAAACCTACCGGACGTCATGGCAGAAAAATATATGAATGAGTTGACCGCTGCGGAGCTACGGTACGAATGTAGCCAACGCGGGCTAACGGAAGGAGGCGCGAAAGACGCACTCGAAATCCGATTAGCACAACACTTCGCGGATATGGGTATACAGGCAAATTCCGTCCGGTTTCAGCCCATGGACACCACTGGGCTAACCGAACTCGACTCGGACGTAAGCCAGGCATACGACGCCGGGCAACCCGAGCCGAGCACGGGCGACCGTATACCCACCCAAGAGCCGTTGGATATATCACGCAACACACCCACACTACCCTCATACACTACACAAAATGCCACGGACCTTATACAGACAGCCCACGGTATAATAAAAGAGGTGCGGCAGTCGGCGGAAAGCGCGCCGCACAGGCACAGCTTGGAGGCACGACTAACCATGCTCGAAGACTGCATGGCCCGTTTCGGCGAAGACCAACGCCGGATAGCGGAGACAATGCGTCGCCTAGAGATGGGTATGTCGCGCCCGACACCGGAACCACAACCGGAGGTTCCCGCACCGACCCGCCCTCAACGCGCAACGTCATCGGGGCAACACCGGAATATACCGGAGTCGCCGCTGACCGATAACGCACACCACCACACACACATACACGCAACGAACAACACGGATTACGGAGCGAGGGGTCCCGCGGCACGCGAATCACCGGCCGTGGGCAACCACCGCGCAGACCGCAACGTGCACTTCGATAACGCGTTGAATACACCCCACACCACCGCCCACCCACAAACCTATATGACACAATCATCACTGATACCGTATGAGTGAGATACTCGCTGCCGGAGTTCCACGGAACGACACCTGAGGACCCGGTACGGTTTATACATAAGGCCGAATCGACTTTGTATAAAACGCATATAGATAGGACGGGCTGGATAAACATTATCGAACCTCAGCTAAAGGGTGCAGCCAGTACCTGGTGGAACACCGTCAGGATACTGGACTACACCTGGGACGAGTTCCGTGCGGACTTTTTACAAAAGTTCAACAACATGGACATTCAGTCCCGGCTGCAGACGGAGATAGTGTCCATCCGGCAATCACCAACACAGTCGCTTACGGAGTTTTTTACAACAAAAAACCAACTCGCGCGCCGCATCAACAACGGGCAAGTTCCGGTGCTAGCTGAACCACAGCTAGTACATAGAATAGTCGGATTAACGCACAGTGAATACCGTACGCATATACGACTGCAATGCCCCAACACATTTGCGGACCTCCGCCAAATCGCAGCGATTATGGACACACCAGATCACCCGCCCACACAATCGTTAACGAAACCGGAACGCGACAAAGGCGGACAGTCACGCGCACCGCGCCCACCACACACACCGCGAACACGGGACGGTACAGCCGGAAGGCCGCTACCGCGCGACCCGTGCCGGTACTGTGGAGGGCCGCACTGGAACAGTGACTGCCCCGCGAACGCGCCGGCTTCGGGAAACGCCAGGTGAGTCGGCGGACAGTTGTCCGCACCGCCGCCTCTAATACACACACACACACACGCACACACGCCATCAACACCAGCCTTCGGCATTATCGACGGGGATATCACCATCGAACGCGCATCGACACGCTCGGCGTTTTCACATATATCACCCGTCCACACACCTGGAATTTCTCCAAGTAGTAGGTCATCATCACCACACACCACGACCCCCACTACGAAATTTACACGTGCACCATCGGAATGTAAATGTAGCACAGAGGTAACCGAAACGGATGTCATGGTAATGGCGGTGCAAACCGCCACCAAGGACTCCGAAATCGCGGTTAAGAACCAGTTATCCCGTTACTACACACACCCGATGTCGAATAATGTTAAACGAACATGCCCCGACAAAATTCCGACCCCAGCGGTCGAGCTCGAATTTAGGTCAGGCTTCGTAACAGCACTACTCGACTCACAAGCACAAAAATCATATGTAAGCCCGAACATTGCACACACACATGGCACACCACAACACGGACAACCCACCCACGTACGAATGGCGGACGGACACACCACGGTAACAAGTGGTACCGCCACATTCGAAGCCAGAATAGGAGACCTTACGGTCACTTTCACCGCAGCCATTCTGGAAAATTTATACTGCGACATGCTCCTAGGACACGACTTCCTTGTAACCAACGAAGTCACCTGGGACTACACCACGAGCACTATACATTTAGGTTCACATAGGAGAACAACGGCGTGCTGGAAGGGCCGGACCACCACCCACCGCCCTACACCAGACACCGATAAATCTGTTAATACACGGTGACCCACGCGCGAAAATCACCGACGTAATTCGCAACTATCTGGACGTTTTCAGCGGTAGAGTAGGTCGCACCAGATTAATCGACAATCACGACATTCTCCTTAAAAACCAAACACCAATAGCGCTCAAACCATACCCCTATCCACACACAAAACAGGCCACAATAGACAACATGATACGGGATATGGAACAACAGGGACTCGTAGAACAAAGCACCTCTCCGTGGGCCGCACCCGTCGTCTTGGCTAAAAAGAAAGACGGCTCTCCCCGACTGTGCATCGACTATAGACGGCTCAATGATGTCACTGAGTCCGACGCTTACCCGATGCCGGACCTCAATACTTTGATTCGTCAAATGCGAGGTGCCAAAATTTTCAGCATTTTGGACCTTAAGTCTGGATACTGGCAAGTACCACTTAACCAAAATGCTCGAAAATACACGGCATTCCGGACAAGTCGGGGTCTATATCAGTTTCGAGTACTACCCTTTGGCCTCAAAAACAGCCCCATGACCTTTGTACGACTAATGAACGAAGTTTTGAGGGGGTATCTGGACGACTTCGTACGCG
Source organism: Rhopalosiphum padi (assembly GCF_020882245.1). Lineage (NCBI taxonomy): Eukaryota > Metazoa > Arthropoda > Insecta > Hemiptera > Aphididae > Rhopalosiphum > Rhopalosiphum padi. The sequence goes on from NC_083599.1 coordinate 32,363,050, forward strand.
TCTACCTTGACGACATAGTGGTGTTTTCGAACACCACGGACGAACACCAGTGCCACCTAGACAAAATTTTGGAACGTCTACATAGACACGGGCTGACATGCAACACCGAAAAATGCAGTTTCGGATCAACCGAAATCTCATTTCTCGGACACCTAGTCACCTCCGACGGCATAGATAAACAACCGGAGAAACTAAAATGCATCATGAACTTCCCCACACCCACCAAAATAAGGGACCTACGGAAATTCCTGGGCGTCTGCAACTGGTACAGCCAGTTTGTTGACAACTACGCGGACACCATAGCACCCCTAACGGATAGGCTCAAACAAGGGACTAAGTGGTCGTGGACCGAAACGGAACAGGCGGCATTTATTAAAATAAAACACGCACTGTATGATTTGCCAAAACTGTCGACACCAGATTACGGAAAACCGTTCTGCCTTCTGCCTACAAACCGATGCTAGCGAAATAGGAGCAGGTGCCTTTCTCTTCCCACGGGGTGACAGACCTGAGGAAAGACGGATAATCGCCTACGCGAACAAAAAGTTTAGTGACACGCAGACTAGGTACGCCGCGGTCGAACGCGAGTGCCTCGCGATAATCTGGGCGACTGACAAGTTTAGACCATATTTAGAAGCCCGCCACTTTGACCTATTCACAGACAACTCCGCCTTCACATGGCTCCACCGAGCCAAAAACACCAACTCCAAGTTGACCAGGTGGGCACTACAGCTGGCCAACCTGGACTTCAAAACCACGCACGTTCCCGGCGTACAGAACGAAGCGCCGGACATGCTGTCCCGCAACCCAGCCCCAGGACCCCCCGTAGACGAGGATCACCTCGAGGAACGGCTAGTAGGAGTACCCACCACCCAAATCACCACCACTACTAGCACGCCGGCCGACAACCTGTTCGCCACTACGGACCCGGGCAACACCACCAGCGAGCCCACCATAACGCACGCTACGCTCGTGACGTGGCAGGCCAATGACCCCGACACGCGTGACATAGTGGACAACGGGACACCGGACACGCCGGCGCGCGATACCAGGCAAGCCGCGGAAAAAAAGAACAAATATTTTTTTACCGACAGCCTCCTTCGAATAAATTTGCGCGACCACACACCCGCCATTATACCACGTCAAAAAATCCAGAACGTGATTTGGACATACCACGATCACGTCCTAGCAAACCACCCGAGCTGGAAAGAAACTTACAGGGCGATAAAATAACGCTTTTACTGGAAAGATCAAAAGAACGACATCCGACTGTACGTCAAGTCGTGTCACATATGCGCGTGCATCAAACCACTAAACGCGCTCGCAGATGACCCAATGACCGCCAGAACACCCCGCCACCCCTGGGAGGTAATCAGCATAGACCTCATGGGCCCCTACCCGCGCACGAGTAGGGGAAAACAATATTTACTGGTTGCCACGGATATGTTTAGTAGGTGGACCGAGGCATACCCCCTAGGGACAGCCACTACAAAAACAATAACCGAAACGCTCGAAAGAGAATTCTTTTCATGTTACGGATACCCCCGTGTGTGCCTAAGCGACAGTTCGTAGCAAACGATATGCGCAACGCGATCGAGCGGTGGTGGGGAGCCGAGGGCTGGACAACTCCGGTATATCACCCGAGGGCCAACCCCGTCGAACGGCGCAACCAGGAAATAAAAAAAGGTCTACGCGCTTTTCTCACCAACGGTAACCATAACACATGGGACACCAAAATACCCCCCATATTATTTTCGATCAGGAATAGACGCAACGTCCAGACAGGATACCCCCCCTCGGTACTCGTCCTCGGCAGAAAGGGTAAACGACCGGGTGATTGGGCACTGAGTAGGACAACTGCCGACCCGATCGAACACATAAATATGGAGAGGGAAAAGCGTGAGAAAGACGTACTGGACATACCACCGGTAACAGGTGGCCAGACGCAATCCACATACAAAACAGGTGACACCATTTACTACAAAGCGCTTCACCTGTCAAAAGCGCACCACAAATTTCATGCCGGTTTCGCACCAAAATGGTGGGGACCGGTAAGACTGCACAAACGCGTAGGAAAAAGCGTGTTCCTCACGGACCAACAACCACCGCGCAAAATTCACGTGTCATGTCTTAAACGCGCGCCAACCACAACACACCCACACCCCAACACCACCACAAACAGATAACGACAGGTAACGCTAATTATTGGTTATTTTATTTTGTTTTCATCACCCGCACACAGTCAACAACAGCACCACAATGAAGCCACAATCTGCAGCCACCACCCCCCTACAGCATGCCGCAGAACTGCTGGAACGCAGCCAGCAGTTACTGCAGGTAGCTAACGCGGAGGCAGCCGCCCACGCGACTACGGCAGCACGGGTGCGCCAGATGTCCACGGCAGAGCTACGCCGGGACCCGGTACTGTGGGCAGCCTACACCCGCGGGTGGGACGACCGCACGTCGGTCTTCCGCAAGGCGACCAACGTGGGTCCGACACCCGCGGCGACCGACAGGTCCCGGAGCCCAAGACGGCACGTACAGCCGGCTGACACACCGCGACCGTTCCAGGTAAGTTTTTCATCTAGGTGGACACCTAGGTATTTGACTGCGTTGTCTTTGTTATTCCATTGAATGACATGGTTCTTTATGTAAATGTTTTTGGGGTTGATATATATTTTAAGGGTGAATATTTTAACCTCAATTTTAGTTGGGTTTAGATTCAACTTCCATTTTTTGAACCAGGTGATTATTTCATTTAATGAGGATTGTAGATTTTGAATTGCTAACTCTAAGGAACTGTCTTGGGTGAGAATTGTCGTGTCGTCCGCAAACATTGCTAATTGAGAGTTGAGAGGGATTGGGATGTCGTAGAAGTAAATATTAAATAGGGTTGGTCCCAGAACGGATCCTTGGGGGACTCCAGCTTTGATTTGGTGTAGTTGTGAGAAGTCTGTTTCCACTCTTACTTTGAAAGATTTGTTGGATATGAAGGATTTGATAGTTTTGAGTAGGTATTCAGGGAATTTTAATATTTTTAATTTTTGTTCAAGCCCACTGTGCCAGACCTTATCAAAGGCTTGAATTAGGTCTAAGAATGCTGCTGTGGTATATTGCTTTTTTTCGAAACCATGTACAATTATTTCGGATATGCGCTGGATTTGGTGGCATGTGGAGTGTTTGGTTTTAAATCCGAATTGATGTTTCGGGATAAGGATACACGTCAATTGATCGTAAACAATTTACCGCACGACAATTTACCGCAAATTATTGATCGCAAGCCAATTGATCGCAATTGCAATTTACCGTACATCAATTGATCGAAAAATAACATTTTCAGTAATATAAAAATATTTTGAATATATATTTAATTTTAATAAATTTGGCACAATTCTGGTTACATGTATGGTTAAAAATATATTTTTCGTCTTAGATTAAAAATGTTTAAAAAATATTGTTCAGTATATATATATAGTATTATAAATCATCAAGGTAGGTACATAATAATGAAAAACACTAAATATTAAATTTGCAATTGAAAATTGTATGCAATGCCACGAAGATAGTCTTCAATATTTGTATTATTGTTATAAGTGGTACAAATTTTTTTTATTTTAGCTGCTCTATCTCGGTAAATTTTTTTTTTGGGTGGCTCGTTGCCCCCAACATATTGTTCGATTTTGAATCTGTTAATGCTCTCTTCTTTTTTTAATGCATCTATAAATCGCCAAATTGAAGGATGTATACTATTTATAAGTGATGTGAAACAATTGTGCCACCCTTCTATAGCATTATTTGTGGTAGCCAAATCTTGAATTACTCTCGAAAAACAGTTCCATAATGTGATTGCATACTTTGGCGGCTTTCTTTTTCCTCTCCTGTCTAATTTTCCTACCCATGTATTTTCGAAATAATCCAACAGCGGTGCCAGTAGATCTTCATTATCTGTGTAATAATTTGTAACTAGTAATGCATTATAACATTTTATTACATCTACTTCTGGAATAAAAGCTAATGCTGGTAGCATTCGAATTCGTAATGAAAACTCTGGATCATTTCGATAAGTTGTCTGTAGGCCCAATTCTTGGACATGACGCCAAATGCATTGCGACATATGAAAGAAACAACCTTTTACCTCGGTATTACAAAACTCCGTTTCGATTGCATTTAAAGCTGCTCTTTCATAATCTATCATAATACTTTTTGGATTTAAATTTGACTTCAGTGATTTTAAAATTTCAAACATGTGACGGTAAGTTTTTTCTTTTTTATCTGGCAGTAATACATAAACACTAGGAATAACGTTGGAATAACATACCCCGTGTATAGTATATAACTGAGCAAAAATGGGAGGTGCCACTGAAAATGTACCGTCACAAAACCAATTATTACATTCACTCATAAAATCTAAATTTTGTTGAGTTGTAAATATTAAAATACGTGATTCAGTAGGACCGCTATCGAATTTTAAAAATAATTCACCATTGGAGTTATATTTATATTTATCTGGTATAATAAATTCAAAATTACTTGGATTAGCTGGTGCAGCTTCCTCCTTTTGGCGTACACGTTGAATTGTCCTTTTCAATGTATTAACACTTGACATTTCTGCGGAAACTGCACTTGTCACCTAATTTAGTTTAATTTGAATAATTAATTATTTTTTCCATTTCTATATGTAACTAAAATATGAATTACCTGCATAACTGCATTTCCTAAAACTGAATGTGTGCTGAGAGTTGTTTGTGATGCATTTTTCTTTAAAGTTGAAATAACTTTTTTCGCTTCGATTTTTGCTGCATTTGGAACGTGATTGTTATGTTCAATACATTTAGTTATTTTGTCGTCTACTACGTGTAAACGACCTTTACAATGAATTTTTTTGTATTCAGAACATTTCCAGTATGTTTTATTGTCATGTTCTCGTTCTTTTACGTGTAAAAAACCTTGATAAATAAGCATATACTTATTTTTTTCGCTTAATACGTACTCTAAAGCCATATTCTATGTACAGTACTTCAGCTAGACGAAGTTATTAGTATATACCGATTGACGATTGTGTCAGTACTGATATATTTTCATAGTGTTTCATGGTGATCTATATTCTATACGACTTAAGGAAAAATACGGACTGATAAAATAGGGTACGAATATAATGTTAGATAAGACTTGATCGTTAACGATCGAATAAAGTTACGAAAAAATAATATTGGCCTTAAAATAACTCTGAAATAACCTATATAGTTTGCGATCAATTATCGTGCGGTAAATTGCAATTGCAATCAATTGGTTTGCGATCAATTGTTTACGGTCAATTGTCGCGCGGTAAATTGTTTACGATAAATTGACGGTACACCTCGGGATAACGTGAAGGTAGGGTTTTATCCTATTCAACAATATTCTTTCGTACAGTTTGAATAGTGTTGGTAGTAGACTGATTGGTCTGTAGCTAGTGGGGAAATTGGCTGGCTTTCCTGGTTTGTGAATAGGGACTATTATAGCATGTTTCCATGTAGAAGGGAAGGTAGCAATGCACATGGCTGAGTTGAATGAAGAGGCTAAGTAGGATAATGCTTTTGATGTTAGGTTTTTTAGGATTTTGTTGGTTATTAGATCGTGACCTGGGCTTTTCTTATTTTTTAGTTTTATTTGATTTGTTCATTTAAGGTGGAGATAACCGGTACATGGTCGGAGTCGAGTTCGTTCAGGACTACGTGGTGCAGGTCAATTGGAAGATTCGATATAAGAGCAATATCAAGTATATCGGGTAGTCTGCCAGACCTATGGAAAATAGGTTCGGCAGGTGGTGATATTATGATCCGTTGTTCAAATGTGAATTTTTGTAGCTTGTTACCATTTGGATTAGTTTTCTGACAGCCCCAGGTTTGATGTTTTGAGTTAAGATCACCTAAGAGTATGGTTGGCATGCCTTGAAATAGAAGAGATATGTCTTCTTGTAAGATTATTTTATTTGGTGGATTTGCCGAGATTATTTTTATATCGCGTCTTTCTGTTGATACTATTATTGCAGTGGCCTCAATGTTGGTAATGTTGGACAGGGTTGATTGGTAGTGTTTGATGTTTTTTTTGATAATTATCTTGAATGAAAACAGAGAAATGTCTTTTAAAATACCAATATGATCTGGATCAAAACATTTATTCATTTCATTATTTACATGATCTAGAGCTGGGAGTACTGTATTGATTTTAAACAACTGAATGGGATCTTGAATTCGTTAATCGGTAAATCATTCGTCATATTTACTAGGCACTTTTTTTTATTCTTGTCGTTCTTAAAACTTCAAACTCGTATCTGATTTTTCTATAAATGCTTGTGCTTCTTCATAAAGATTATCAAAAGTATTATCATCATCTCTAAGAGAATTTAAGTCATGTTTGGAAGTTTCAACTATGTTGGTTACAGTCAACAAATTAATATCTACCGATTGCATAATCTTTGACAATGGATTTAAAACTAAATATTTCTTTAAAGTATATGCGGTTAACATAAAGCGATATGATAAAAAGTATTTCATAAATCCTGTAATAGTAGAAGAACCCACTTTTACATCACCAGATCCTTCATTTCTTCTTGTTTCTTCTAGAGTCTTTAATATTGCATCAAATTTTTGTAAAACAATTTCAAGTGCTGCATCATAAGATCCCCATCTTGTAGTTGAAACACGTTTCATAGATTTCTTTTACAAATTAGGATAATGTTTATCTTGAAATTCTCTGAATGAGGCAACTCTTTTCTTACTAACTACACCAAATAAAACAGTAAATGGATTCTAAATATCCAAATAAATCAATAACATCTAAACCGAATGAAACTGCATTGACCATTACCAAATTTAATCGGTGAGCATGACACCACACAAAGATAGCTGAATTATTTTGTGCTTTAATTTTTGCTTGTAGGCCCTTATATTCCCCATTCATATTGCTAGCACCGTCGTATGACTGAACAACAAGTTCGTTTTTCCAATCAAGGCCTTCATGATCTACGACTAATTCAAAAAGATCAAACAACGATTTTCCAGTTGTAACAGGAGATTCTTTAAGAGCCAATAAACGTTTAAAAATGTTCCCAGATAACATCTTACAAAAAATTATACCTGTTCTTTTCTAGCAGCATCAAATGTCGAATCTATTGGAATACTGAACATTTGAGATCTCTGTATATCTGATTTTATGGTTTACCTTATATATTCTGACATAGAACTAATAAGTTGATTTTGTCTTTCCCGACTAATAAACGAGCACATATGGTTGCCTTGGGATTTAATAGAATATATTTATAGGAAGATAATGCATACGATTGTGGAGCTCACAAAAAGATAAATTATGCAGGTCTAAAAAATGTAAACTAAAAATATAGCGCAAGTGTCTATGAATTGTATTTAAAAGAATTTTTTTTAAATATTGATTAAAACAAAAGTTATTTCATTTCATTTGTCAGATCTTCGTGGGACACCCCGTATTTGATTAAAAATTAATTTTAATAAATATATCTGTAATTATAATTTCAATAGTGAAACTTATTCGATTATTTTAATAATCATTTTCATTCCATTACTCCCATCATTATAGTTAAATCGTACTTATACGTAATGAAAAATTTAAAAATTTAAAATTAATAAAAATATAATTTTAATTACTTTTTGCCGTCTAATTGTGGTGTACTGTTTGTATCTTTGTGCCGCGCATTAAAATGTTTCCATAAAGATGATGTAGATCCATTGTTAATCAACACAGAATCACAAAGTAAACAGTTTGCTGAATCATTGGACTTATTACGTTTAAAATACTGCCATATTTTACTGGGAGCCATAATTAAAAAATTTAGAACAAGAAATAGTTGTTGTTTGTGCCTAATGGAATTAGTACTTAGCAAGTAGGTATTGTGCACTGTGCAGTAAACACGTTACACGTATATGTTGCTATAATACATATTGTTCACTATCTTATCACAAAAGTTGAGTTTAAACTTAGAAGTATGCTAAAATGTCTAGAAGCTTTATTTACCAATAAGTGGGTTTTTCTTTTGTACGATAATCTCTATAGATATACCTATTATTTATTGGTATAGGAATATAATATAAACAAAGCATTGATATCAAGTATTTTAGTAATAATACAACTGTCGAGCCCATTTAAGAATTTCATACACACGTTTTTGTGTATTATTAAATATATGTCGCAGATCATAAAATAAATTTTAGTTATTATTAGTCGTATCTCTAAAAACAATAGTAAGTGAGACTTGAAATGTTTACCAATTATTGTGATACCTTATTAAGACCACTACCATCTTGCCTAAAAATTTAAAGAACGACCAAAAAGTGGTGTAATGAAATATTTATGATTAGAATACAGAAATTTACAATGATAAACCTAAAGCATGAATTTAAAATTCATATTTCAGATTTGAAATCAGATAATTCGAATTTCGGATTTCAATTCGAAATTCGAATTTGGCGGATTTTCGAAGAATCCGGATTTTATTCCCATCACTAGACTACAACCACGAAGCTACGAGTGGTGTTTGACGTATCTGCCATAGGGTCATCAGGAAATTCGTTGAATGACTTGCTTATGAAAAGTCTAGTTGTCTAACCTACATTGTATTCCACGTTGTTGCGTTTTCGAGTACATCAGGTAGCTCTCAAAGTAGATATAGAGAATATGTATCGGCAGATACTGGTCCACAATGACGATTGTTAGCTACAAAAAATAGTGTATTGGTCAAAACCAACCGATGAGCTTCAAGAGTTCATGTTGAAAACAGTAACTTATGGTACAAAAACGGCCCCGTACTTAGCCACCAGGTGCTTGGTACAGTTGGGGAACACATGCAATGATGGCCCACTCTACTGGTCTGTGTGTTGCAATAAATTTTTTGTCAAATTTTACTCTTAAAAATTCTTAGACAATTCGTGCGTTATGAGCAGGTGCCTTATGTTGTTGATAATAAATGTTTCTACGTATAGCTAAAGGTAAATCTTCAAGAAGTTATGGCAAATCGTCACGCAAAAAAATCTAAGTATTTCCTTCCCGTTAATGTTCCGTCGTAGAAATGGGGCCCTAGTAAATTCCCACTAATCAAACCAACCCATACGTTTGTTCCCAACATATTTGGAAGTTTGTAGGAGTAGCCCAATGCGGATTTTCATTCGACCAATAACGATTATTTTGTTTATTTAATATACCATTGTTAGTAAATTTACTTTTGTCAGTCCATAAAATATGATTAATTAATAACGGATTAACTTCAGACGTCACCATAAATCAGGAAATAAAATTTAATTTTTTTTCTGGATACGTAAATGTTGTACAAGGTCTGGTTTGTAAGGGTGTAGTTTGTTTTTTTTTTAAATTTTATGAATTACAGTTTTAGATACACCAACTTCGTGTAAAATGTGTTTAACAGACGAACGTAGATTAAGATGTACGTATGCTAAGACTTGGATTTCAATATCCTCATTAATATTTGGATCTACACGAAGTTGTTGTTGAACAGCATTTGTTCTATTGAATGAACCGTTTTTTATTAACGACTTTTCAAACTTTTGAACATAAGTAAAATAGGGATGGTAGTATGGTACCTATCTGGATATTGCCGGGCGTACATTCTTGTTGCTTCTCGTGCATTTTTGTTACATTTTCCATAGACTAACAGTGATTGAACTTTTTCATGATTATTCATTTATATTTAAAAAAAAATTCAAACTATAACTTTATAAGATTGACAACGAATAGAAAACGTCGAACTACTAAGAACGCAATGACACATGAGACATGACTGATAATGAGTCGTATAATATCTAATATCAAAATAGGTAATAACATTTTAATAGGTAGATTTAGGTAGATAACAAAAAGAAAAACCAATACTTTTTATAATATTAGTAATAATAATTTTGACGAAACGAAAATACACACAATTATAAATAAAATAAATGTTCAAATGTTTATGAATGTTACTTAGATTTGAGACTTGTTCTATTCAAATCTACACAACTAGACACTTTCGAATAATTTATGCAATAGGTAATTTCTGTAAATTGAATTGTAAATAAAAATGTATAATATTATTAGAAAAAATACAAATTTAGAATTTTATTTTCTGAAAATACATGTTTATTTTTAAAAAAATTATATAATTTCTATAATTTCATTATAGTGTGTAATAATAGAGGATATGAGCAGAATTGCTAACCTAATGTACCTATACTGCTATGTTTTCCGAAATAGTGTAAATCAACCATATTAGGTAACTGAGTACTTGTAGTATTAAGTGTTTGTGTGGCATTTCCCTCTGTGTCGCAGTGTCGTGTTGAATCGTAGTTATTTAAATCGTTTAGGTTTAACCTTAAATTTAGTTATGTATATATATGATTAAAAATTATTTTTAGAAGGAATAAATAACAGGTTTTTCCAGTGATGTTCAAATAATTTTGTCAAGGGTATATTTTGTAGATTGATTTCTTAACATGCACTATGATTATTATTATATATAAAACACATTAAAAACATATTTAAAGGATTATAGACAAATATAGTTTATCAAAAACTGGTCGGGGTTTGGGAACCTATTATATAATATGGGTACCTAATTCTGCGAGGTTAGGTTAAACAATTTTTTTTTATATATAAGTTTACAGAGATATTTATTTCTTTATATTTTTTCCTTTTTGGCTACCAGTGAACTTTAAGCATCAACTCGAGGATAGGAACAAATGTTTATGTTGACATGTTGATTATATTTTAGTGATCTGATTGTATGTTGTATTGTAATTCTCAATTTCATATGCTAGGGAAATTGAAAAATGCTTAGCTGTTGTCTATAACTTAAGCATGCCATCAATTTAGTATTTGTGTTTAGACACATTGCATTGATATAGTTTTTAATATATGTTTATTTACGTAAATTGAACGGACACATATGAGATGGTCATTACTCATTTTGAACATATAGATTTTGTATACTACTTATATAAATGTATTAGACTTTTTAAGTTTCGTTTTACTATCGCGCATTTTAGAGATATAGAGAACGGCAAAATAATGAATCGGTGTCAAATGTCTTTTTTTTTTATTCTTTCCATAAATAATAATGTACATTGTATTATGTTTGGCAAGACTGTTTATTTAAAAATAACAATTGCCAATAAATATAATATATTATTAAAAAAAAACCAGAATGACCGTGGGGTAACTGATAGGTGTGTTGAGACCAAGCATTGATGATGTACGATACCTATACAATGGCTGGGTCACGCTCTAATACGTATTTAAAATCATTAACATTTCCAAAAATCAGAAATCCCTCTTAACACTTGCTGTTTAAGGTGCTGCATTCCAGTACCATTTCGTCACCTAAGAACCATTATGGCCAATCTCAGCTTTCCCAACTTTTTAGGATGAAGAAAAACGTGTTTTGTTGTTAGGAATTTTGATTGTTAGTATACCTCTTAATATTAATTAACTCTAAAACGTGTACTTTATCTTTCTAAATAATTATTATTATCAAAAATGTATTTTTACTAAAATTTCGTGAGATTGGCCTTGATATCGTAATATTTATACTTTAAATAGGCCATGATAAGGATAAAAAAAATAGTTCCCTGAAACAAAAAATATTATAAAATAATATTATTATGGTTTTATTTTTTTATTTTAAAATTTATAACAAAATAACTTTAAGTCTCTCACTCTCTTTGTAAGACATAATGTATTACAATTTTATTTTCTTAAAATAAAATTTCTTATATTAATACTTAAACATACATTTTTAAAACTTTTAACTTTTTAATTGAATATATTTAAATGAAAACTAGGTATCATAACAACAGTTCTATTTTCAATCTTTCTATCCCAGTTTTGTAGCTTTTTTAGCTTTTTCTTTTTCTGCCTTCTTACTTTGCCTGTAGGAGATATTTGTATGAGGAAGAAGGTCATAGTAATTGTGACAGTTGGAAGGACTAGTTTTATATCTTGCAAATCTTTCCACTTGTCTTTAGGTATTTTTACTTGGCCACTGTTGAGAGGTGGGGATATTATTGTACCTGTTCTAATATTTGTCTTGGGCCTAATAGGAAGAGATTGAAGTTCAGTAAAAAAATCTAGAGCATACGTTATTTGGCCAGAAGAATTGTACTGCAGCCATCTCAAGTCAGTAACTACTGGATCACCATTTTTCTTCCCTGATGATGGTATCATAAATCATGAGGTTAGACTTTAAAAAATCTCTGAAGAATTGCCAATTGACAAATTTTACTCTGTAGGGAAACGGATTTTTTCGGGCATTCTTTGTTATGTCAATCAATTGGGATGGTAAATAAATATCCCCGTTTCTCATTGCTCCTTCTAGGACACTGTGGACATTATCTGCCTCCATTTGTGTATACCTTTTTTCCAAGTATTTTTGATTAATTGTAACATTTTTTCTAATAATCAAATCCAAGAGGGTATTGGACAAAATTGAGTTTCTATTTTGATAAGTGCAGCCATCTAAAAAAATGTTGACGATAGGTATTGGCCCAGATTTATACAGCAGTTCCTCTACTGCACCTATAAGACATGATGGAAACGATGATGCTACTAGATCTGTCTGAGATTCGTCAAACCAGTAACAAATTACGTCGTGAGTTACCAAGTTATATACCGTGAAATTATGTACTGCCAATTTCATTTTATAATACAATGAGCTGGCTTGAATCTGAGGTATCAATTTAACTGCCATTAGGTCACAACATAAAGTATAGCATTTTTTGTCTGCCTCCTTTTGTGCTGTGGCTTCGTCCATTCTTTTTCTGTGAGCATTAAAACTGTTATCAGATAAATTACCAGCATTGTATTGATCACAGAGATCACATTGGTCTTTTCGGGGACTAAAGATGGCAATTTTTTCAGCTCTACACATTCTATCAAATGAAAACCTACTGAGCGGCAGTACAGATGCATTATTTGAATACTCGATGTATAACTGATATAATTGAGAATGTAATTTAATATCTGATTGTACATAAATCTTTGAAGAACTTTGGCGACAATAATGAGATGGAAGTTTTGGAATCTCATCTAAGAACACTTTCATAGTTTCTTGTCGAAAGTTGATGGGAGAGAGTTCAGTTTGGAGAGTGACATGTTGCTGTTGATTCTTCTGAACAAGTGGTGTATGTTCCTCAAGATTACTGCTTGTTTCTTCAGAAAAAGTAGAGCTTCTTCTTCATCAGATACAGTTCCTAAGGAAGAGTAACTAGCTATTCAGCGTTTGATTGTTGACCATTTCAAGTCCAATGAATTTGTAAACATACTTTTACAGACTGGTACACGATTATCTCCAACTTTTAAATTATATATATAAGTATTTCCTCGGCGTGATGGTTTACCTTTTGTTGTTTTCAGCTGCATTTCTTTCACCTCAATCATTGCACAAACAAACATTTTTTTTTCAGGCCAGGTCATTTCTTTCCAAAAACAATCAAAGAGAGCTGCTCTCTGTTGTTTACTTATTTAGTCACAGTTCTTGGTTTTCTGTTTAGAACAAAATTTTCTTTTACATGCTGGGCCCAACTTCCTTTCTTGTTTTGGAGTATCTTGTACCATTCTGGTTTTTTCCTTATTTACTCTTCGATATCCTGTATAGATTTCACCCATCAGTCTTCTACGTTTGCACTCGTTTTTATTCCACGATTTTGGACCAGGAACATATTTTGGTTGTCTCTTTTTGCGGACAGTACCATAGTTCTCAAGTCCATCACTTGACAAGGGGATAAATTCTTCATTTGGTGAATCTAATCCAGTGCTGACTTGAGAAACAGTACTGGGATTTGAGTTGATTTACTTATAACTAATACTGTAGAAGAGGTATTCTTGTTCAGATTGAATAATAGATCCATTATCAAAAACAAATTCCATAGCATCCAAATCCAAAATATCAAAATCTTTAAAAACAATATTATAAAAGCTAATTTTAGAGAAACAAGGTTAAATATCCTTCAAAACTAGACACATATTAAGTATTAAAGACAAAATTATTAAAATTCATTCTTAAAAAATAAAATAAAAGCTTTTAAGTATAGACACTAGTTAATATACAATATTTAATTGAATCTTACATTTTGTATAGTGTCATCTTTTAGCATTGACTGATCAGTTTTTTCTATAACTATTGTTTCAACACTTAATTATTCTATCATAAAATAAAAAATAAAAATGTTAAGATTAACACTAATTTACACCAAATGTTTAATTGAAGCTTACATTTTGTATGGTGTTATCTTTTGAAGGATTTTCTATTTCAGTAAAATATCTGAAATCATTGGATAGTAGCCAACTTTCTACATTTTCCTAATAATTGAATTAAATATTTTATTATAATAAAATAAACCATTCATTCATAGATACATCAATATAATATCCAATCTAAAATAATATTTTATACCAATAGTGCTTACTTTATTAGGATTAGGTTTATCTGTTTTTTTTATTTCAGCAAATAACTGTTTTGGAACTAACCCCTATAATTAAAATATACATATTGTGTTAACTTAATACTTACTGATGAAACTGCAATTAGAATTTTATTAGTTCGGGACCTCCTCATTTTTGCAAAGTAATCAAAAAATGTTTTGATAAATAACTTTATTATTTACTATTTTACTAAACTTGATATTTAAAATTTAATAAATCATAACTATAATCTAAGCAACATTAAAACACTTAATTAACACAGAATTGATAACGTATTGGAGGGATATTTCATCTTATTTTCAATAATAATAATAACAATAATAATAATTTCTTCGAGTTGTTGACCGCTGACGGCTGGATTCTATTATTAGTGCCAGTTGCGATATTTTGAGATTGGCCATGATACCACTAATAACAAACAATTTTAGATAGGCCATGATGACATTTGGGATTTTCACAGCGAACCTATTGGACAAACATCAAAACTAGTCACTTGATCACATGCCTCTCGGAAATACGAATCTATTGATATATAAAACGCATTATTTGAATTTTTGAGATTGGCCATGATGGTTCTTAGGCGACGATTTCCTGTTTGTGTTTCTACCTATTGACGTCCCGCTGCCTACAGCAGTTTTCTACGAAGTTGGATGCTGTTTGCCTTTTAACATAATGATATAGGTACTACAGGAGGTTTTTTTTATCAGCAGAAATTTAGGACATGTATGTGTATTGTTAATATTATACTAAGTGTTGTAATACATGAATTATATTACATAAAATTACATTATACTGATTTAAAATATAATGCTGTAATGCGCGTAAAAGTATTATAATTTATAATAGGTGCCGTGTTTGAATCATTTAAAAAACTTATTTTACTGATTCAGTATTATACTAGATACATTCATTAATAATTATACAACTATAGGGTTTTTATAAACTCAATAATAAAAATCAGTAAGATGTGTAGGAGGGGGTATGTAAATGGTCCACGATAATTTGTGTACATTTTGAAAGTGGTAAGTTGAATCATTCAGTATAAAATAAATATTATTTTTTTTTTTATGATTTTCAGCGACTAGACTACGTGACTATGTCGCAGTTGTTTATCTAAATCCTCACTTTTACAATAATAGGGTTACCTTAGGTAAAAACTGCAATTTTTATTTACCAAAATGTATCTGGTTCAATCATATTTTCAATATCATCTGGAAGCGAACTTATTGAAATAGGTAATCTACGCCATTCGTCATCAATGACTTGTATTCGTGGTTCATTAATATTAATGATACAAGGAACTAATTTAATCAGATTGACAAGAGAAGGCTTAGTGTTTCTAAATTCTAATGACAAAGCATTTTTTGGTTTAAAACTAAATAATTCTGTTAAGACAGGATCAGCCATATTATATCTTTTTTTCATTTTTAAAGAAGATGTTTGTAAGAACTGACGACACCTTAAAAAGAAAAACGTTGTTTAAAATATTTTTCCTATCTTAAAAATAAACCAAATGATTATAGGTACCTTTCAAAAAAGTCTTTACGTTGGTTATTATTACTTAAAATATCCGGATTGTCCTTATGCATTAATACCTTAGTTCCCAGATACAGTTCATTATCTGTGATTTGATATTGCCCATTCATTGTATTTTTATTTATTAGAGGAGTTCTCATAACATAGTCTCTTTTCAAAAAACATAATAGAAGCTCTTTGTAGAGTGAAACAATCTTTTCATGCAAATCAGTAATAACAACAGAATCTGTCTGAAAGAATTGGTTAAAACTAAAAAATATAAATAAAGTGTACTTAACTGTAAACAATTGATAACAAGTAGGTAGGTATACTAATAAATAATATAATAAAATAAAACCTTGTAAATTTAGGAAGAGCCCATTGCAAGAAATAATAAAACAACTTCATAAAAGGGTCATTCAAAGCAGCAAGGATATGTTCAGTTGACAGAAGCCGCTGTACTAAAACAGTATCTAAAAAGTATAATCTCAGCGCATCCTATTGTTCTATAACTCTGTCTACTATTGCAGTTAAAAACAGCCATCGAGTTTGCGACGGATGTAATATTTTATGGGGATCCAAATTTAAAAATGTTTGAAACTGAGAGAACTCGCATTGGCGTTTTGAAGAACTTTTTAAAAAGTTGAAAATATTTCTGGCCAAATCTTCACATGATCTTTGTAACCGTTTACAGGCTTCACTTGCACAAAGGTGAGCCGAATTGCAAACACACTTCATTATGAAAATGCCTGGGAATTCTTTTTTCATTCTTGAAGCCACTAAATTATTCTCATCCATCATGGTATTACAACCATCGCTACCAAAACCAATAACACTACATTTCGGTATGCCATATAAAGTTAATGATTCCATTAAACTATTAAATAGTTTTTCAGCGGTATATAGTAGCGGTAATATAGGTCCCAAAATTTACTTTCTATCTTCCTCGATTTACTATCGAAAAACCTATGAAAATAATCAAAATACAAAATAATTGTAAATACTTAATACTTTTTCAATAAACTGTGTTAAGTTTTTAGTATATGTATATGGTTGATAAAAATTACTGAATATCAGACTGAATTGACTAAGTATCTGCCTACCAAATGTTCTGCTGATACAATAAATTATGGTAATTATTTAAGAAATAAAATGTTTTTATTCAAATATATTTAAGTACAAATATATAAATACTTTTTTAATATAATCTTTAAAACACTGAATATATATTTATATGTAATATAACTTATAAGTAAATTTTACCCAAGAATGACGGCACCAATATCAGTAGATTCACCAGATAATATACTGAACTGTACAGTTTTTAGGTACGAAACAAGTTCTTTTTTCTGACAATAACCAATTAAATTTTTCGTAATTGAAGTTGTTTTTGTTCTTTTAAGTGATATATTTTTAGCTATTTCAGAATCTTTAAAACAACTTTTAAGAACATCCGTAAGGCGGTCAGTAGCAAGAAAGGCAATATTGTGTTCTGTCAAAAATGCAGTTAATTTTATTTCTGCCATTTTGACGTCAATATCTAATTTCGTTGGAGTTTTATTTGTAGTAAAAGTTTTTATCGATTTTTGTTTTATTTCTTTACATGCTTCAATTTCTTTATGTTTTTTTACCATTGCCATGTGTTTTAATGTTAGATAACTCCGCGACCATTGTGAAATTACACAACTTACATTTGGCTTTGAAAGTATCGTTATCAACAGGAACCAACCATTTTTTTAAATTTTCAACTCTGAGCCATTTTGAACGAAACTTCTGCGCCCTGTGTTTCGTTGGATTTTTTATGATTTTTTTAGGTGGTGTTAAATGGATATCTTCCTCACTGTCGTTTAACATATTTGAAAATTTCAAATAATAGAATTGTAGCACTCGAAATTACTCAATAAAGTTCTAACTAGGTACTTTATAATAAATTATAACCACTAAATCACGAGGAATGAATCAATAACAAACTAACAAAGACAATTGGATTATCCGTATTTTCTTGTGCATGTACGATGTACCTCAAAAACAAAAACTTGACAAAAACAATATTATTTCATATTAATATCTTCGGTAATTGGTATTTGGTAATAACATAATAATCTCTTAATCAATAATAATAACAACATAGAATATATTTTATAAACATTATATTGCAGTTCTTTCAACATTTTAAATAAAAAATAGTTATATTTAGGTTTTCATGGAATTCTCGTATATTATGTGTACGAGAATAATGTTTCCTCGTACCTCGTACAAATGGTCCAAATTATAGTACAAGTACGAGAATTCTCGTACGTCTGGCAAGTGGCAACCCTGCTTTTACTTCTTGCTTTTTGTTTGGACGGTAGACGGTTGTCCCTATCCTCTGAAATTCTATATTATACAACCGGTGGTGGGAACGACTATTATCTTTATTCAATGGTGGGAACGACTACCACCACTACCCCGCACTGCCAACACATACCTACGCATATACGCATACCAGCGCCGAGCGCGGCTCATACAATGAACTCATAGAGAGTGGAGCGTTGTTAGTCGTAGTGTGCAGTGTGCACTCTGTTTGCTGTCTTGTTCCAGTTCATCAGTTGCAGCGCTTCAGTCTTCCAAAATCCAAACACATTTTTTTTCACTTATCCAGATACATTAGTTTCATTCTCATAATTTGTTTGACTTGCATTTACTTCGTTTTCTCGGCCCAAATTTACAAAAAGGCAACACCATGATGTCGATAGTTGTACTGATAATAACTATCATCACTAGTATTGGTACCAAAGCCGACTTGCAGACAAATATATTTGGAGGCAAGTACATATTTTATTAAATTTCTCCTTTCATATTTTGTTAGAATTTAACTACTATATTTATTCATATTATTACTGTTATTATATATCAAAATATTTTTACAAATTGTAAGGTTTGGCATGTTTTTTTTTAAAATTAAGTTAATAGACATTAAGCACATAAATTAAGTTTAAAATGAAGTCAACAAATATCATTAACTTAACTTAATTAATAAGTTAAATTATTATATATATATATAAATGCATTTAAGAGGAATTAAAGTAAGTGGTAAGTGGTAATCGAAAAGTAAACTCGGTAAACTTGGACAGTAATTTAATATTAATAGTACCTAGATAAATATTTGATAGGTTTATTATGTATGTATTTTAAGACTTGTAGAGCTATAGCATTTATAGAACTTTATTCATTGTTTATTGTTCAGATCATTAAAATTAAAATTTAAATGTGAATGTGCTAGCAAACCAGCTCTAAAAATCTATTTAATATGCGCTGACAAAAGAACAGAATTAAATCATTTTAAAAGTCACTATTATGACATTCTAAGGACATATTGGATGTAAATAGAACATTGTGTTCTTAAGAATTTGGTATTGTTGTATACAATTAATATTAGTGGTATATAATTGTAAGCACAAGTGTTCATGTATCAATATTGTATTTTACTATAAACTTTCTAGACTTCTAGTTATATTATTACATGTTAGGACATAACTTTTGATTACTATACGGTTATGAGTAGGGACCGGATTTATATGCACAAAAAATCCTCAAAATATGCTTTTAATAATGCTGTAATATGTTATAATATATGTATTTATTTTTAAACATATACTTAAATATGCACTTAAATTTTGTTTAAATTTATGTAAAAATATGTAAATGTATTATGTAAAATTATGTAACAATATTTATTAAATTAAATTAAATAAAATTTATTAATGGCATTAAAAAAGTATAAAAAAGCTTTTAATGTATTTTAAACTCGATGCACACGGGCACAATTTTAAACATAAAACGCAAGACACAGACTGACATCGAAAACTGACCGTGGAACACTTGAATTCTATTATATGAGCAACGAATTTATCTATATATATATTATATATGTTGCATATATCAGTGGCGTAATTAGGAATTTGTCTTAGGGGGGGATTTTCAAGTACAGTGGTGAGTGGTATCTGAGAATCCTTTTGTTTTTTTAAAAATCCTTCAACTAATATATAGGTACACAAAATGTCAAAATGTATTAATAAATGTTGCTTTAAAATTCTACATAATTTGTACCTATACAACATTATAATAAATTCTTCAAAATGTTAACATTGAATATATTAAAATTAAATTTTACTTTTAAATTAAATAATAATTATTAAAATATTAAATTTATTTTATTTGTAATATAATTTAACAGCTCTTTTTTTGTACTGTTTACAAAAGAATTTCTAATTTTCTTGGTTTTTTAGCCAACTCGTTAATCACATCATCAGGATTTAGTGAAATTGATTTATGAACAGCCATCATGGTTAAACCATTTAATCGATCCTAAAATTAATAAAAATTACCAATAATTATTTTAATTTTCAAATAAAATAAAACTAGATACTTTAATAATAATTAATCACAATAATATATAATTGGAAGGTGGTATCCACAAATTTGTAAGCGCCTAAAATAATTATTAGATATATAAATATATCATAGTACAAATAGGTATAATTGATTTTGTTTTAAATTTATAATATTATTGAAACTAATATCCAACCAGTAGTTAAGAGGTAAATTATTTATGTTAGTAGTAAGAAGGAATATGATATTGAAAATAAAATATAGTAATAATAGTATAATACATGTAATAAACCTATTAAATTTTAAATTTAAGTATTAAACTTTATCTTACAAGGTGAAATAAAATAATAATATCAATTTATATTTTATATAATATATTATATTAAAACTAAGCTTACCAGATGTTTATCAGCATCAGACAAATTTTTATTCACAAAGGAACCAATATCATTATTGTAACAATGAAGTATATTTAAGTTTTCAATCTTTAATTTATAAAAAAAAAAATTAATAATATTTTAATGTCCTAAATATTTAATAAATCTAATTGTAATAATTGTATCATTCTTACCTTAGTAATACCTATATTTTTGTCTTCATCAGATTTTGGTTTTTTTTGAAAAAAAGATAGAATTGTATTTTTTCTTTTTTTTTCCATAATGTTATAAAAATTTTAGTTGTTATTGAAAAATAAATAATTTTAAATTTAATAATAATATTATAAAACAATAAAGCACGGATAAAATATTAAAATAATAACCGTAGAGCACTGCATGTACTGTGTACAATTGTACGAATAATATTTTATACTATACGTCAACGTCAACCTCAAGTCTCAACAATAATAACTACATTAAATAATATTTGTAAGAAATCTTTAATCGTGGTTTTTTCTTATTATCGGTATTTTCCATGTGCTTACCTATTTATAGATTTATATAATGGATAGAATTTCTATTTAATATATTTTGTTGTGATGTCAGCACGATAAAACACATAATCCCACAAATTAATAAATAAATATACATATTATATAGGCTCTGGGGGGGGATCTATCCCCCTCATCCACCCCCTTAATTACGCCCCTGGCATATATTATATCTTTGGAAATTGGAAATAACGACTGGTGTCAATTTTATTGATATTATGTGGCTTTGAACGTGAAAATATGACGAAAAACGAATTTATGTGTTATAAATAATAATGTGCACTTTAAAACTAAAAATATGCATTCAATATGTATTTAATAGGTAAAAACGTTGAAATATGCAAAATATGCAAAATAAAATTAGTGTTATTTTAATAAGAGTGATCTAAATCGGGGACAACTTTCATCAGATTTCAAAAAGCTTATTCCAATACATATATGCATTTGCGTATAAATCCGGTCCCTAGTTATGAGTATATGAAGTCAATGATGTATATAAATATGGTTTTTTGATATACGCAGAGACCTTCATTAGCCTAATGTCATACTGTGTGTACAGTCTCTGATAAGGTTCAATTATGTGTTACATTTATATTATTATTACATTACAGTGTTAAATTAATCACAGTCGTATTATTTACGTAGGTAAATACCTAAATCCTAAGTTTACTTAAATTTTCATTTCAACAGATATGATTAATGAATAATTTTGGAATCAAACAGGCACATCTTTAATCCCATATCTTGATATCTTGGATATCAACTGAAACAATTAAATTCATTGTATAGTGTGCAACTATTGATGATAGGTTTATAAGATACTTAAGTTTCAACATTACATGGTATACCTTCAAGAGTATTAGTGATTTTAACAGATACTTCATTTTCCTTGTTTCGATCTATGGCTTAATTTAGAACAAAATCATATCTATACTGTTTACTCTATAAAACCAAAATCTTAAAATAATTACTTTTAATTTACAAGTTATATTTATAATTATTAATCACTAAA
Source organism: Rhopalosiphum padi (assembly GCF_020882245.1). NCBI lineage: Eukaryota > Metazoa > Arthropoda > Insecta > Hemiptera > Aphididae > Rhopalosiphum > Rhopalosiphum padi. The sequence continues at coordinate 32,385,357 of NC_083599.1, forward strand.
AAGTTGATACATTTCTATATTTCTATATAGATAGTTGTTATTATTTAAAATATTTTATAATTAAGGCGATGTACCTATCAATTAATTTGTGACAGAAGTATTTTAACATTCTTAAGCCATTAGTCCAATGACATAATGACATACTTGGGATTTCTTTGTGGGGGAGATTGACTAAAGTTGTAGATGTCGAGTGTCCCTATATTTTTTTACCTACTTATAAAATGACAAATTGAAAAAACAGAACTATAATCATATAAATACAAGTAATAAATATTTTCTACGTTTGAGAGTTTGTCTATTGGATAGTAAATTATATGTATCATCTAAAACAATATAAAAATTATAAATCTAGATAATTCAAATTAAGAAGTTAATACAGTTTAATAAATCTTAATAATAATAAAAATAGAAAAATTTAATAGAATAAAAATGTTCAAAATATTAAAATTAATATATCTGTGAAATATGCTCATAATTTGCTTTAATACATACATATTTAATTTGATTTAATTCACTGACCATTTAATTTATCATTTTGTATTTTTTATGTAACTTTGCATTATTTATAGTATAAATACTGTAAGCTTAATGAATGAATAAAGTAATCAAGTAACAATTATAAGGTTTAAATTAGTTTTATCAAACTCGGTTTGATATAATTTTTTTTTTAATTGGTTAAACTTTACCAATCTCACTTAATTAAAGTTACATTTTTATGTAGAATCTATTGATATATTTTTTACACAATTGTTGAATTCTGTCATATAATTTGGATGCTTTACTTGAAAAAGAGATAAACATAATATTTTGGTCAATAAATAATAATATACTAAAATCGGTTAACAAAAAAAAAAAATATTTACATTAAAATATAACATTAATTATTGTTAAATAACATTTTCAAAATTGTTTTAAGATACATAGATCTTAAAGCTTTTGTAAGTATAAGACACAATGTAGGAACAAATAAAAATATAATAATTTATGTTTTGAAATAGTTTTAAAATTATGCTAGAAAACGTAAGTAATTATTTTTATTAAAGTTTATACATGAACAAATTTTAAGAAATTAGTAGCCTATACAATTAAATTATAAATCAATTAATACATAAATTACAATTAATACAGATACTTACTTTGATATGTGTTCTAAGATTTTAATTTAAAAACTTAGAAGTTGAAATTTGTTGTTTTAAATCATACAAAATTCATTTAAATCATTAGAGCTATTATTTTCTTGATACTCTCCGTTCGTACCAAGAACTTAGGAAAAATTAAATTGCAATTTTAAATTTCAATAATATTAAAAATATGTATAGTTAAAGAACATTACAATCACAAATTAGAGATACCTATTACCTATATAATAAGGGTTTAAGACAAAAACTTGTAAAATAGCCTTTTCTGAATAGTTACTCGGAAAAAAGTATAAACTATAAGATAATGATTTAAGTTATTCGATATTGTAGCACTTGGAATTTCATTCTAATTTCAATAATTAAAAAAAAAAAGAAAACAATATATTAACACTGTATGTGCAAGTATATTTTACTATTTATTTAATTACATAAGTAAAAGACATCGGTTTATTTGTTTTTGATAAGTGATCACAAATAATTTATCAATTTACTAAGTACTTACTATTTTTTTTAAATATATAATTATTAATAAGGTACCTGAATGGGATCCACAGTGATTACTGATCGATACGTGAATATGATTTTGGTAACTTCGTTTAATTCGTTTTTTGTTCTACTTCATATAGGTAATATAGGAAATTACATCTACATATATTATTTACTCAATGAGATAATCGTAGTCGTGACTTAAAATGAAAATAAATAGATAATAATCTACTACATACAAACACAATTTTGCATTTTACAATAATTGTAAAGAGGCCTTCAGTGCAATAATGGACTAACCTTAAATTAATGATATTGAGATCTATGCAAAAATAAAAATGACATTTTTATGAATATTTTTTTTTCAACTGCCAAAGATGTATTTATTTTTATTTTTAGCATATTAGTTTTGATCAAAGAAGTACTTATGGTTGCTGCATTAATTTTTTTGAAAATCACACCCACTCTTGACTTAATGTGGGTTAGTCCATTTGTTCATAAACTTTATCTTGTACATGAATCATAACATAAGTATATTGTATAGTATTTAATGATAAAAGAAAAAGCATAAATATTTAAAAAATTTCAAAACTTTATAATTTAACGAACATTTTAGTATAAAAAATTATAATTTTTTTTTCATCAATGGATTAATAAAACAAGATACCTATAACTTTTCTTAATATACCTAATAATATTATTAACACTTTTATGAAAGAATAAAATAAAAAAAAAAAACAAAATTTAAAATTTCTTAACACATTAACTACTTAATTTAAAAAAAATAAAAAATATAAATACGTAATAAAAAATTTTTTTTTTCATTCATCATTCATCATCACTAAAGGTTATCACTAAAGTTCATTAACATCAATGTTTTGAATATTGGTCTTAAGACTATTATAAAACTCATGATGAATCGGAGGAACAAAATCAAGTAAACATAATAGATCTTTCTTTTTCAGTGGATTTATACAGTTTCCATTTGGGTAGAGTAAATCTAAATTTCTGATCAGTGTGGTATTTCGTTTTTCTAAATTAAGTTCACTAAAAGGAGTGACTTCATTGTTTGAATACTTAAAAAATATTTTAAAACTGACCACACTAATCGGAATACATAATTAAATGCTGTGTCCAGTACGTGCACTAATTGCCTTTCTTTGATGTAATTCCAATTATTGTTTCAAATTATTGGTAAAGGCTTCAGATTTAGCAGCTTTAATTTTAATAGCCTATGCATTACATTTTCTGCAAGAATCTGATACAGGTGGATGGAAAGAGATTAAATTCTTCATTAAAAATTTTTCTAAAAACAAAGTTTGGCACAGGATTTGTAGCTTGTTCAGTTTAGAGTGAATATAATTTTATGATATTTAAATCAGGTGACATGTATTTACGATTAATTGATTTGTGAAAGGCATAGTGGTTTTGATATGCAGACAATTTCTCTATAAAATTTTTTACCTCAGCAATTTTTTCCGGAGACGTTTTATTTGCCGATGGACCCTTTCCTTTACGGTCACTGGGAGGGGTACTTTTTTGTCCTTTATTTTTAAGAACCCTATCGAACCTTTCAGCTGAAACTAAAAGTGTATTTTGAAAAAAAATTTTATAAACCTTAACTTCAATTCCACTAGAATCTAACAAAACATACACGAGATTTTTGTCTTCTAGAGTTAGGATTTTGAGTATACGAGCGTTGTTCATCGCATACTTTAATAATAGTAAATAAATACGATGTTTGCATGTTTAAACTTTCGAGATTATTAGAAATCATTAATTATTTGTGTTTGTCGTTCCTGCGTTATTTTTATGTGACACTCGTTAGAACAACGGTAAGGTCCAATTTTCGGTTGTTTTTCATGTACAACTTTACCTTTACTGTTAATATATTGCTTACCTTTTAAATAGCGTCCTTTCTAATATTATTTTTCCATGTTTTTTCATTTTTAACCCGTTATTTCCCTTTGGTTTGATTTGTATACTCTTACCTTGTTCCTGCTCTGAAGACGAAGAATCTAAGTCGCTTTTTCAGAGGGATCGTATTCTGAACCCGAATCGACAAATTCTGATAAATCATCATCAATGTCGAATAAATCTAAAAATGAATTGATCACGTATAGGTACTAACCTAATAGTTAACATATTAACAGTAATAATGGTACTTACTTTCCAATTCCTTTTCATTATCCATGCTACTGAACTACTTATTGAAACGTAAATAATTACCTATTAATTACTCAATTTTATACAATTTTGTTAAAAAATATAGCAATAAAAAAAAATATTAACAAAACATTATTAATAATAATAATGATGGTCATACTAATATGGGTAGAAAAGGTTAATATCACAAAACGCCTGCGTACTTTTAACTTTTTATTTAATATATTGTAGAAATAACTTTATAACAATATTTTATATAAAAGAAAACTAACTAACAAAAACGTAAAATTCGACATAAGTGTATATGTGTGTCTGTGTGTGTGTGGACAAAGCGTTACCTTCGCGCAGTGTCGCCAATGTACCCACAGGCTAATTAATGACAAACAATTATTTAAGTCATGGATATTAATTTATCAAAAAATTATAATATTCTCTTTAGAATTAGTCTTAAAAAATGCAATACTTCATATTTGCATATTACGAGGGACGTCCAGAAAGTAAGGTTACAACATGTGTTAAAAATTGAAAAATGAATATATTTAAATGAAATTTACAAGATAAGTGTTAAAACATGTCATTATTTCTCTACATAATCGTCATCGAGGTCAATAAATTTTTGAAGCCTAGGGACCAGTTTTTGTATACCTTTGTCGTATACCTTACGCTCCACCTCCCGAAGCCAATTTTCGACTGGACCTCCTCGTCATTTGAAGATCGTTGTCCACCCAAAAACTCCTTCAATTTATTGAAAAGATGATAATCCGATGGTGCCAGGTCCGAGGAGTAGGGTGGGTGAGTCACAATATCCCACCCAAATGAAACAAGCGGGTTCTGAGTGAGACGGGCGTATGAGGTCTAGCGTTGTCATGAAGAAGTGACACACCACGAGTCAGCATTCCTCTCCTTTTTTTGTCCTTGATTTTTTTTTCAACTTCTTGAGTGTCTCACAGTATGCAGCTGCATTTATGGTGGTTCCTTTAGGCATAAAATCGACCAATAATTCCTTTCCGATCCCAAAAAACAGATGCCATGATCTTTCTCTCTGAAAATTGGACTTTGAATTTTTTGGTTGATGGTGAATGGCGCCACTGTAGAGATTGCCTTTTTGACTCAGGAGTATAGTGACACACCCACGTTTCGTCACCAGTCACAATTGAGTCAAGAAAAGTTTCACCCTCGCTTTCATACCGTTCAAGGAATTCGCGTGCAGCCAAAACACGATCGAGGTGTAGCGATTGGAGGATGAACTGTTTGACACGTTTGACTGCTGTGACGACATTTCGTAACGGACTGAGGCGTTTGATGATTTGTTTTGATCGTTAGAAAATTTTCTACGTGACAGCGGTGACAACTCTGAAAAACAAAATTCCCTTCGTCTTACACAGCCCTTGTAACCTTACTTTCTGGACGTCCCTCGTACATGTTCTATTTAAATCACTCGTGTTTGCATTTGCGATGAGACGTAACAAATGGACTAACTCACTATAGTCCATTCTTGCACTTAAAATTATTTATAATATTAAAATTCATTAACGAGTTAGGAGTCGCCATCTAGTGAATATTAAGTAAAGGTGGCTTAGACCATTTTTGCATCGAATTTTATGAGTTAAGGTTGCCATTAATGTCATTATGTAACGTCTCGCACAATCTATTTCCCAGGTTCGGTTTGTGGAGCGTACATTGACGTGGTAGGGTCGCCAACCCGCAGCCGAGATTTTTAAACCGGAGCGTGCAGGATTTTATAATATTATATTGATGAAAAAAATAGAACAAATAAGGAAGAATAATGAATGCACTGTTTTGGGTATGGTTATTTTTGCGATATTTATTATTAGTATAATTGAAAAAGAATAATAATTAAGTTATGGCCAAGAAAAGCCATACGGCATAAAAACTTCGCCCCAAATAAAGGTCACACCAATAATAATAAATAATAATAATAGTACAATCACAAAGATGTAATACGACATAATAATAGGGCACGGGTCCGATCATCGGTTACCGGCACGTATACCAATAATAATAAATATATATTCATAAACGTAATGCCGTTAAACACAATAGTAAATATATATCTATATATCTAACTCAATAACTAATACCGGTCAAGGTATTTATTTCGTACATAATAAATAATAATATAAAATATCACCAAGAAATATCCAGTGTCCTGAGCGTCGTCCCCGAAACGACGCCCTCGGTGATAGATTTTTGACTACTCCAACATGTGGAGTAGAAAAACAAAAGGGACATATAAAAGACCGTTAGGCGTATCATGCACCGGACAAAGTACGTCGTCGACATTACCTAATGGTTATATAATAATACTTGGCCGGTAAGATATGTTACATCTAATATTTTAATTGGTGGCACTAATTAACATATTGACGGCCGGTCACTCCGGACCACGGGTACTGGGAAATAGTGATAGTGTGTGTGTGCACGTTTTTATAGGTTGGTGTCGTCTTCAGGCTACGGCAGAGGGGCCCGCGGGACGGAGAGTACAATCGCATCATATAAAATAATAATAAAAATAGAAATATACGGCATTGAATTTTGATCGTTACAATTAACTCAAAATAAAAAATTTGGGTTAGTCTGTTATTGCACTGAAGGCAAAAAAAAATTATACCAGATGAGCAGTATGCCTATACTTACAACCCAATAACTTAATGTAATTTGGTTTGAGCAAAGATTTTTCCGAATGCCATTTATCCAGTTAGATTTTTATCGTAACACGCATAACTTATCCATTATAAAAACTAAACCAACTAATTACCTTTATTTACTATGTATTACAGTTCTTCCAGGAACACTATCTAGATGTCCGCCGCTTGAATCCGCAGTATATGAAGTAACCGTGATGATTTCGCTTTCGTTGCAAATTGGTGGTTGTTGTGCCTACATCAACTACAATTCTAGTGACATAATGAAACAATCATTCGACTTTTGGATTAACGACGTGCAAAATGACGCGCAACGTTGTCATGACAAGGGTACATATAAAAACTACTATTTTGGTAAAAGTACGGGTTTTAGCCTCAAGCAGTATTAAATTTCCCAATATATCACATTATCTGCAAAATATTTTAATATATGTTACTTTCAGCTGAAACATTTATTATAATACTTGAATGCGTTGCTTTTTATTAGTTTTTTACTTATTACAAAAAATAGGAAATAATAATCACACAGAAAAAAATATTATTATAAACTTATTTGATAAAAAATAAAATAATAAATACAATTGAAATAGGTATAAATATATTTATTTTTTTATGAATTAGTTTTTTATGATTTGTGAAGCATAAGAAAGTATTAAAAGGACATTAAAATGAACATTCTGATATTAAAGTAGATGCTCCGTTAATTTAATTGGTTTGTATACCATATCTATTTTTTTACCAAACTTAAAAGACATTTAATAGTTTAGGTATTATATTTTCATTGGTCGCCTACAAATCAACTCTCATAATGCTTGATAGTTGTATCCCTTATTGAATAAGGAATAAATATAATCTAATATTTTAATACATTCACATTTTATCAGTATACCGAATTCATTGAGCTCTTGTATATTTTTGTCATCTATTATTATTCAGGTTTGGAACATTTTAATATGTACTGCCTGACAAAATCACTCTTGCTGCCAGACGACACCAACATAGGTCCCTTACCTGTGTACATTAAACTGTACAATGAAGCTTTTCACAAGGGAAGAAGACTTGATTATAAATGTGCAGTAAGTATATCTAGTTTCAATTTGTTTTTAAATCAGATCTATCATTCCGTTTTTCAATTCCTTATAATTGATTTATTTTTTATTTATTAATATTAAGAGGTATATTTTCATCAGAAAAATAATATATTCACTAATAATAAATGATGATATGTTAGTAATTTAGTATTTTGAATTTTATAATTCATACTAGCATACCCGTCTCGGCTCCGCTCAAGCGTGAATGTGAGCAATCACAGGTAGGAGTAAATTGCAAATAAATCTAAAATACGCTAAAATTATTTGGAAATGTTTTTATTAATGTACTGTATCCTAAGCAAAAAAAATGAAATTTACAAAATTTCTGTATACACAATATTTTTTGTATTATCCGTCATCGGCAGTAAAATGAATTGATTAACGGGATTTCTGGTTCTGGAGAGAGCTCGTATGGCTAACCATGCGAAAAACAATCTTCGCTTACTATAATCTGAGCTTGCTTACATAATATTAATTCATTTTGGTTTTGATTATCTCGTCCTTACCACAGTTGTACGAGACAGTTGACGGGAATGCCTCTGCAATGAGGTTGGCGATTAGCGGGAACACTTCTTGTCATGGCTTGTTATATATGCTTTCCCACTCATCCTTGATCCCTAAAAATAGTCCTGAGTTTAATGAAGGGTCCATGTTGCTGATATTTAACAAGACTAAACTTGACGGGCCAATAACATCACAACCGATAGCTAAGCAGTACGAGAAAGCAGTTCAAGTCAGCGACAAGAGGTAAGTCTTGTTAAGAAACGCCTCACTTCTTATTATTATAATTATAATTTGTAATGTTGTAGTATAGATTAGTACGTATATAGCAGTGTCGTGTGTAGTAATCGTGTTATGAGTTGATCATTAAATTAGGCTTAACATTTTTGTATCTTCTATTTCCCTTTCCTGACCAAAGCTTGAAAACATTAGTCATTTTTTTTTCATAATTCAATTTTTTAGTAAGCATAATGTTGTTATATTTTCATTTTTAGTACTTCATTCTTTTTTTAATCCTGGGACTTTCAAATCCCGTCGGTTATCTACAATCTGGACTCAAAAGTCCTGTCGGTTATGTAGTCCATTTTTTTTTACATATATACGATGCAAAAATTAAGGACATAATTATGGACTTTTTTAAAATAATTAATGAAAAGTACTATAACACAGAAATTAATAATTCTTTATGATGATAATGAATTTTGAGAACATTGTTTATATATTATGATATTCTGAGACACAATTTTTTTTCATTGCAACTCAAAAATATGCAACTCTTAGGATTGATGCCTCGATTCTATTGCCTTTAAACTATAAACCTCGCATCTTCAAGGTGTTTGACGAAAAATTGCCAGTGTACTCTCTTATTTTCAGTTCTTAGTCTAAATATAGTTTTAATTGTAAATACTTTTTACTAAAACAAAAAAAAAGTTGTTGTGTATTCAATACTTCGAAAGCCTACTATTTAGTATTTATAATATATATTATAACATTTCATTTTATTAATATTTACGATTCTATTTTTATTATAAACTTAAAAAAAATCCTTTTTTAATCTGGGATTCGTATTAGGAAAATAATGGTTTTCACCTGACTGTATAAGTGATAAACTGATTGTAACTAATAATATAAAACAAATTTTAATGTAAGGTTACCTATTGAGAAATTATTTAAAAAAAAAAGTAACTCGTTATGTAACATAGTTAAGAGAGTTAACTTTTTAAATCGTAACTATTGAGCTTTGAGTAAAAGTTAGAGTAATGAGCATTGCAGTTTGTTGGGGTGTTATGGACAATTATTTGACGAATGATGACATATTATAAAACTTTACTAAATAGTAGGTATTAATAGGTATAATTAATATTAGGTAAATACTAAATAGTAATTTAATAATTATTATTGAATGCGTTGTCATTTCAATTAACTATTTAATTAATATTTTTTTGTTTCCTTGGACAGAGATGGAGATGGTGAGCGTGGTTCAGTTATGTCCATTGATAGTACTAACACGTCTGTTACCAAAGACAAAAATGCATTCGAACGTCCACCATTATCAATCGAGGTCATGCAGGCGCTTTTGAAATTCCCGTTCAGACGTAGGCGTTCAGCAACATCAAATTCATTCTCAGATATTACAGGTTATAGTTGGATTCAAGGTTTTGGACGTAAATAATGATTATGAAAATATAACAAGTAATACTGTTTGTTCCAAATGCTATTGTAACATTTTTTTTTTTTGTAACATCTATCAAATAACCTTTGTATTTTTTTTCTATTAAACATGCAATTATTAATTTAATATCGTGTACTTGGATACCATTTAAAAATTTACAAATTAAAACAAATCAATGGTATAAACTATTTTTGGACTTTGGTAACCGCTCATATACAAGATTTTTATAAAAAAAAAATTAAGTATTTTTAATACAACACCTTTTTATTTGGGTTCATACTTGACTAACAACTACAAATTTTTCTCCTAAATACAAAAAATTTAAAATATCAAGAAAAAACTTAAGTCTATTATTTACTAATCAATAACAACTGGTAGACTTAAAATTACATCAAGACATTAGACAATTGTAATATTTTGTAACTTAAAGCTTTTTAGTCTTATTACTTTTATTAAAATACAATAATAAAACAATAACCTTTATATAATCTGAACATTAGGTTGAATGTTAAATATGTACTTTCATAGTTAAATTTATCAAAATTGTTTATGGATTATAACAACAAGAAAATAATATCCTACTTTTCATAACTTATATTTTTATAATGTATAAATACATTTCACTTTTATTTTTATTTTTAGTATTTTACTAAATGTCTATATTTGACCATAAATCATTCATAATAAACTTAATGACGAAAACAATCTTTCTACAGCCACCTATAACAAGAAACAAATTTATAAAGTTAATACAGTTTAAACTTTATACAAAATAATATTATATTACCTGTATGGTTGGTACTGCTATAAATATTTTTTAAAACTGATATAGCTCTAACATTTTACTATTTTTATTTTTCCAAAAAGTAATTCTGTGGCTTGGTGCAAGAAGGGCCAATGTCAAAAATGCCCATTGTTGGGAAACTCTATTATTAAAATTGGACATTTTTAAAAATGTCTCTTAAATTTTAATATAATATAATTGTTATGGTTCAATTTCTTTTTCTTTTTTCCATAATTACTTTGATAAACTAACAATAAAGTAACTAAAATAAAGAATACAAATTGACATTGGCCCAACTATAAAAAAAATATTTTAATATTATCTGACATTGGCCATAATAATAATATACAACTGCATAAATAAAAATATCTTTTATACACAACATTGTATTAAAAATAAGTAGTAGAAATTAAAACATAACACAATACTTTATCACAATATTTTAAAATATAATAATTGTAATTAAAAAAATAAAAGATTAGAAATAATTGTTTTAACAATAAAATTCTTTAAAGAAAATCAATAACAGTTTTTAGTCTTTAAGTTCCTTAGTTAAAGATAAAATGGTAAATTAATTCAATGTTGTCTTTTGTTTTACCTATAAAAAAATTCAAAATAAACATCTTTATAATTGTGCAAATAAAAACAATAGGTAAGTATAGTATTCTTACTAATACATAATAGTTTTAAAAATAATTGTAATTAACAGAATAAAAAAATTAGAAATAAAAAACAATCAGTCTTCATCTGAGCTTTCTGGATTATCCTCAACCAAATTATTCATAAAGCTTTCATAGTATTGCCTGCTGTTAGGATGAATGTATGGCATTAGTGATTTCAGGTCTTTAATTTTTTCTGTTGGTAGTGGTAGTGGTGTAGTTGAAATAGGTTCAAGACAATATTTGTTTCAACAAATTTTCGAGTACTTTTTCTTTCTAAATGTACCTCCAAGAATTCACCTTGGCTAAATGAGTACTTGTAACACATTAGTCCAGGTGAACTAGTTCTGTATTGAATCCATTTAATTTTATTCCAAGATACAGCTTCATTTTTATTATTTAACTTGCGGTGAACATGTAAGGTACTAAGAAGTTTTTTAATATTAAAAAATTCTGATGGTACCATTTCTTGTACTTTAATAGGTGGAGTGCGGTGTATCATCCTGGTGAGATTTACTTAGTCTCTTGTAACTTAAATGCTTGCTAAAGATTTTTTTTAATTTTTCTTTAAGTGCATGAATGGAATCAGCCTCCATTTGTGTATGACCTGGCTGCAAAAATGTATGATTAATACGATACAATCAACGAAAAAGGTTTTAACTCCATTCTGTCAATTGTTCAGGAGAAGCAAAACAAAAGTCAAAGTTTATTTGTAATTCTATTTTTTTTTTTTATAATTTTGAAAATCACTATGCATCTAGCCTATATGTGACCATAAATGAATTTTTGAATTTTTCTAAAAAATCATTATTATTTTTAAATATTTTTGAAAACTTTAAATTTTTTCAGACTTAAGATACTTTTCGTAGGAAATTTTAAGTCGTATCTCAACTTACGAATTTTTTCGTGGGAAAATAAAAGCTCTCATCTTCACCTTTTTTGGAAAATGAAAAACTCTCATTATAAACAGTAATTGTTATTTATTAAAAAAATATATTTAAAATACTGTATACTAAATTATTGTATTGTTTTAAATACAATTAACTGTTTTATACCCAATAAAATAATATTATTATTATCATTTTTTAAAATAAATACTTTTAACATTAAAACAAAGTTATTCATCAATATTCAATAAAATTACTACTTAGAGATAAGAGATTTATAAAAATCATGGTAGGTTTGACGCGACCACATGTGATGTGGCCGGTCATAAGAGAGATATTGAGAATTAAGTTGAAAAAATTACGCACGGTACGGGATTTGATCCCGTGACCCACGAGACTGGGGTGACAATCTCGTAACAATGAGCCACCGCGGTCTTTTCAGCTTAACCTCAATATTCTCCTATCTGGGCCAGAGTGGCAGTGTGTACGGCTGAGAAGAAGCGCAGGCGCTAGGGCCGTGTCAAGTTAATGGGACAAGACCCATTTCACACAATGACAACAAATCTTTGAGCTTGGCTTTTTCTACAGGAAGTTTTTCACTGTAAGCTTGTGTTGGTATACTTCGAGTCTGATGTCTGCCAACTCGCTTTTTTTTTCAAATCCATTGTAATAAAATTACTTGATGTAAGGTTATATTTTATGTTTAAGATGAATGGTTTTTCAGAGATGACCATTAACTCTTTGATTCCATTTAATCAGGCTTCCATCAACTGCAGTTTTCCAGTTGTAAGATTTGTCTTCAACAATTGGTTTAAACTGTTTAAAGTTTAAAAACTCTTCATTTGCAATTTCTGTTACCACGTATGGATTACCTGTAACTTTAGCGCACCTGATTAACGTCACCCATTGTAAAGGGGCATAAATCATTTTTCCCTTTTTTGACTTCTCTATTCAGACATGCATACTATCTTCTTCGGTCTCGGTATGTCCTCTCTCAAGAAATCTATGGGTTGTTTTTACTTTTAAAGAGAATGAAGCATACTCCCACATACTAAACATGAATCTATTCCGACTTTGCCCACCGCAATTGTCGGAGTAAAAAATAAATTCTGTTGTACCATATTTTTGTTTTAATGAAGTCATAAATTTTATCAATCAAGTGGCAATTTCGTTTGCACTCCTTTTAGCCTCAGATTCATTCTACATGAAACAATACCCTGACTTTTTTCCTATGTCGTATACGGTTAGATTATAGGTAGCAAACTTCCTTTTGAAATAAAAGCTGCTTGACTCTCCTTGTGGTGCAGTTAAAACCTTTTGCAAATCAAAAGATGATACACACAATTTAGGATCAAGTATTCCACGTTCCTTATCTTCATTTTTAATTGTCCTAACTATATTATTATTCATTAAATGCAGGTCATAACTTGTTTGCTGTGCAACTTTTTCTTCGGTTGTTGATAGCTTATACTTTTCACACTGATCACATAAATCTTTTATTGGGCTCTTCTGCCCACAATATTGGTGAAAAATGATTGGTCTCAATATAATTATCCAATATGTAATCAGCAAAATCGTAATATTGTTTTTCTTCTGGACAAGTAGCCATTATCTCAATAAACGCCTCAGAAATCATATGTGATGGTAAATAAGGCAAACCAAAAACCAATTTTAACCATAGTCCAGATTGTGAATTTTTATCGTCGTAGTTTTTTTTTTAATATTGGAATGGAACTGATTTTTCTGTACCATGCTTGACCAAGATGGAAACGACAGGCTTTAATAATAATTAAAGGAAATACTTCTTTAGCAGCAATGTGAGCACCAAGTTCAAAATCTAATAGTAAGAGAGAAGGCTGGAATATACTATTGGCATTATTTAAACATAAATCTTTTAATGTTTCCCACATTTGTTTATAAATATCTTTTGTTTTTGATGGCAAAAAATAAAAAACAAGTGGTACGTAATATCGTTTACAAACACCGTGGATGGTATATTGTTGGTAAAAATGTTTTGGGCAATAAGTAAAAGTTCCGTCTGCTAATATAAATTCAATTTCATTGCACAAAAATTGGAGATTTGTTTTACATGTCACTATAATTATTTGAGTTGACTCATTCACAAACACAAATTGTTCACCATTATTTGGTGTGATTTTTGATTCCTTTACCTTATAAAGAGCATCTGAAAGTGACACAGGTACAGGGGATAGAAGTTTCCGTCTTTCACGATACATAGACTGTCTCATAGCATCAATATTATCTGCACTTACCGAAGACGTACATAATTCTTGCCTTATAATTTTTAAAGGTTTTTTTGTTTAAATCCAATTGCGATTTACGTTTAATGGCACATCAAATTTCTTTTAATTCTGGGTTAATTTCATTCGTTTCATGGTGATGTTCACTTTTATTCTGTTTAATAAATACATTTACATTTGAATTTGTCGTCACCATAACACTGCATAACTTATTATTGCAACGCCAAACTAAGTCCCCGGAATTTTTATTTGTACGAAAAAGTCGATATTAATACTTTTGGTAAATTATTGATTGCGCACCTTTATTATTTGTGTACACTTGTATCACGTCATCCATTATGCGATTTTGATGTTAAATTACTATAAATGTATGTGAAGTAGAATAGAGTCGCGATCACACTAAATGTTTTTAACTTATTAGGTACTAATATTTGGAAAATAAAAACCATAATCGTATAATATTATTTTATTTCTTAAACGTGTAGATATAGCAATCTGCGTATAATCCCGAAAGTTTTATTTTAATTATTTTGTGATTTTGATTAAATATAATTAACTGGTGTGCGGTATTGAACGGTTTAATTTGGCGAACATATGCGGGATTAAGATATAAAAGTGTGCGGTTTTAAACGACGACCTGTTTTTGTAAGTGTGCGGTTATGAACGACGCCCCTTCTATCCATCCCCCTTCATTTCTTGTCCGTTTTCTTGTTAACTTCTCTTTTGGGGTTATATTTCTTTTTTTTGTTTCACTCTGGGTTTGCACCTGACAAAATGTAAAATAAATATTTTATAATAATATTATACATTTTTTAATAGACCAATAACAATAATCAATAACATTATTCATCACCATAATTTTATTTTAGAACAGAAATGTAAATAATTATTATTATGCACAAGTATTAAGTACTATATAATATAATAATAATAATATTAATAAATATTATAAATTATAATATATAAATATAACATAAAACAGAAATGTAATTTACAATGATCATACATTTTCAATTTTATATTGATCAAGCTTTTGAATATGTTGTTTTATAATACAATAACTATTTACCTCTGTTTCCGCTGATAATAATGGTTCCTCAATATTTTGATATAATATTATTGACCTATAGGATTATAGACCTAATGAAAAGTGTCCTGTATATTCAAGTTTGAAAATTATTTTTGTTTAATTAAAACTAAAAAAGTAATCCAAAATATTTACCTCTGTATTTTCAAATAATGTTGAACTGTTTTTACCATAATGTATTATGGGAGAACAGATAGCATTAGTTTGGATCTCAGGTGGTACTTTAAAATCCTATAATAAGTTAAGAAAATATTTTTATTTAAGTATAACTGAAAAATGTATACAAAATATTTACCTCTTTTTCCACAAATTTATAATATTCATCATCATATATTTCCATACACATAGGTATCTTATATACTAGAAGTGGAAGATAAATCAGAATCACTCAGATTTAAATGTTCATCCTAAAAAAATATTACAATATTATTATTTTTAATTTTGATAGCATAGTTTTCAATTATTTATTTAATAATAATATTTAGTAGCTAAATTTAAAACATTATTTCACTCCAGATTCCAGAAGTCTAGAACTACAATATTATTAAATTACAAGAAGTGTTAGTGTTATTATATGTTGATGATCTGATAGCTAATGTAAAACAACAAAAATAATAATAATAATACAATTTAACATGAAATGTCACTTTTAAATATAAATTTATTTCAATAAATAAATATGACATTGATATGTCCATTAACAAAAATATTTTTATATAAAACAGACTTAGGTAAGTTTACAATACTCTTACTATAAATTATGATAATAATGTAGGTGTACTTACTTTTGACGACTGATCCATCATTGTACATTATTATAATGAATATTATTATAATTTGATGTTGTGATTTTTAATTTTTAACACATTAACAATATATAAATTATTATGGAGTATGAGTAAATTTTTGTAATCAGTGTTTATCATCATATTTATTATGTGACAAATAATATTAATAGTATAATAATAGTATTACCATCTATTATGCTTTAATACCCAGTGGTATTTACTATTTGCGTTTATTTTTAAATTCTTATCTAAACATACTACCTTTTTCGGCGGAAAATATTTTTTTCAAAGAGGTCGTAACTCGAGATACGACTTTATTCTTTGGAAACTGTCATATTGGGAGATTATAAAATATTATTTTATAATTTCTTTGGGATAGATAAAGATACAATCATTTTCGTAATCGACAGAGAAAATGATTCTTTATCGGAATACAGTCGTAACTCAAAAACGAAAACAATCGAGTTAATACCTTTTTCGTTGGATGTATATAATATACATAACTATATATATATATACTGTATATATATAACTATTATAGTCTCTGTTTGGCATGACATATGTTCACAACTTGCAATCATTAAAGTCATATAAATATTGCGATTTTGTCCCGGAAAACAGTCACTATAAAAAAAAAAATTAATAATTTCAATATCTTCTTTCACTTCCTCAAAAATGTGTTTGAAAAGACATGATGCAATCTCCTGGCCTCCTCTTGCAGCAATCGTCTCATCCCACAAATAGCAAATAGGTCTTGATTGATTAATAGTGGTTTCATACATTGTTAAGTTGAGTGTCCATAGTTGCCCCTTATAAAATGATACACCATATATCAACATCGGTGTAGGAAGACATTTTTGCAAGTCGAAAGAAATAGTTGCAACTTTTGAGTTAGTCTTAGGTATTTATCTTTTTTCTTTTCTTTGTATGATTCTTCAGCCATTTCTAAATGTTTAATTTTGTCTACTTAGCTAATTCTCGTGTTTCTTCATCTGTAGTTGATTTCATAATCATATCGTATTTATCACATTGCTGACATGTATCATTATTGTATGGTTTCTTGAATGACATATTAAATTCTTCAACAAAAATTTTTCTGTATGTAGTTTCATTAAGTGCAATTATATCTAAATCCTTACAGTAACTGACATATAATCTATACATTTGAGATATAGATCAATTAGGGTTTAAATAAGTTTTTTCTGAGTGGGCTCTTAAGTAGTGGCTTTCCACAGAAAGGAATATTTTGATGTGGTTACGAATAATTTCTTTATCATTTTCATTGGTTTTTTGTATGATTTACATGTTTACCTCTATTGTCAACTTTGTACATACCAGAATAAGTTGATCTTTTTTTTCAACGGTATTCCTCACTTGTTTTAATGTGACTGATAAGGTATTTAGGAACATTAATTGACAAACTTTAATACTTTCACTTCCTTTTGAAAGAACGTATAATCTAATATATTTTCTTCTACTCTCCACTTCTTTGTTTTTCTGATCCTTTGCACTTTTTTACCAATTTCAATGACAGACGATGCAATAAACGGTTGTTGACTTTCCCTCGGTAAATTGTAATAGTTATTTTAAATGATTTCTCTGTTTTCACTGGAAAATTTTTCAAAACATTTCATTCTACAAGAATATGGCGATAATAAAGACTTTTTTTTAATTATTTTATTTTTTGTATTAACATATTCGAAAAATTTTCTTTTTTTTTCTTTCAACATTAATTTCTTACCCAAGCTTTAGAATTTGATAATCGTTTTCTAGTTTTTAGACCCTCATTTTTCTTACGTCCTCTTTTATTTTGTTGTACAGGACCAATTTGTTGCACAAATTCATTTTCTTCTGCATTTGGTAAACGTTGTTCATTTTGTTGCAGTTGATCAGTTTCTGACACAAAATCATTTTTTTCTACATTTGATATACTTTGTTCATTTAAACTTTAAAGTGTTATAATTTGCTTCAATATTATCAATTATGATTGAATCATTAGACTCAGAACTAGATACATTTTTGTCATTAAGAGGCGGTACATACTCATCAGATGAATAATCGTTATAATCAATACTACTTCTGAACTAGATATGCAGAATAATTTTCTTTTAACAATACTATTTAATGAAGATTGGATGGAAGATGATGTTAATGGATCTGAAATATTAATTTATTATAAAAACAGTATTTTATAAAGCAGAACATAATAATATTTAAATTTACCCATCTGACACATGCGCACCAAGTGTTCTGATCTAGAACTCATTGTACTCAAATTAATTTTGCACTATAATTTACAAACTATGTTCAACTGTAGCAGTGGCAATTGGTATGCATAACACTGATTCTGCTAATTTTTTTAAATGATGATAACCCATATTAACTTAAAGAAGTTCAGATATGGGGTTTCCACCAATATCTTTTTTATTTAAAACTACAAATTTAAAAGACTTGAAATCTTATATTATACACTATATAGACACTATAAGTGGTTATGCGTAAAAATTCCCGTTTTCCGTTATTTTTTCAGGGTTTTTTCCGACGCTTTTGAAAACTATTGAACATTTTTTACTTTTGACCCCCCAAAGGAGCAACTAGAAAAATTTGCTTTTAAAAGAGGGGCTGAAGTCAAAAATCGAAGCATTATCACTACTCCAAAAAGTGATGACAGACACAAAAATAAAAAAAAAAACACACATCATTGTAAAATCAATACATTCATCACTCCGTTCAGAATCTAAAATATATATAAGTAATAAGTATATTGTATGTCTGTAAATTTTATATAAAAATTATGAACACATAGTAAAAATAAATGCCAAGGATGAATACTTAAACTCTATTTCTCGCATAGCTTGTAAACCATTGGCCTAAAGGTCCAAACGAGTAGGTAAACGGTACATTTTCTGGCCGGATGCATTATCGCAAATCGTGATAACGGAAGTCGATTTTTGTTGTTGTCCGATATAATCGGGACGATTTCTAATAACCAATAGCAAAGATTTCTGCCCAGCAGACGATGCAGCGGTAAATTATGTACTGATGGTTACGACACATGTTAGTCGTTCAGCTATCTCCGGACGTGCATGTTACTACTCGTACCGTTACAATTGTGTAGGGAAGGTAGAGCGAGTTTTTTTTCACTTTTATCGTTTATTTTATATACATATTAAATACTCGTGTTATTGATTTTAGTATTTTGATTTCACTCAGAGGATGGATAATGATCGTGCAGACATCAATCGTGAACGGAAAACCGTTCGGTTCGACCCGGAACTGCAAGTGGTGTTCGTCAAAGTAGAAAACTGAGTACCAGTCAGATTTGGCCTAGGCCACCCGCACTGGCACCCAAGAACCATTTTGATGTATTGGCCCCCATCAACGAGATCCTCGAACAAACGTTGGAGCTATCGCCTTCTTCGTTCCCGTCGGCGGTGACAACGTGGTTGCCGCCGCAGCTGCGCGTAAAGAATTCGTATCGGTCATCAGTTGAGGTATGTAGCGCTTTAGACGCGTTCCCGCTATCGTGGACGGACTTTTCGGTTCCGCCAGGCTCACCGCCAGACGCAGAAAATTCGCGCAGCCGTCGCGATTCTTCCAATCGCTTGGCATGCACCTGCACGTGCCACTGATGATGGCGCCGTCCCCGACTGCGCAGCAGCAGACACAGCCGTCCACATTAAATGCTGCAGCAGTGGAAGTTGCACCAACCGTGATTGATCCTGGACAGGACACCCACGACAAAACCATGATCCCTGGGTGTCAAAGCGAAAAATCCGTCGAAGGTGAAAGTGAAAAAGGTGGCGACGGTAGCGACAAGAAACATAAAGGTGACTGCAAGAAGTGCAACTGCGTGGCCAACCAGCCACAAGATGACGGCAACAACGGCGATGGCGGCAGAAGGGACAATGATCACGCAGTGGCGTAGTCATGATTTTTGTAAGGGGGGGGGGGCTGTCTCACAAAAAAATTCAAAAAATACAAATACTATATTTCTTTTATTTACGGTTTTTGAAATGTTTGTAATAAATTAAGCAACTAAAAATTTTATACATTTTTATTTATTTATATGGCTCCAATCTTTTAACTACATCCTTCTTGGGGCGTTTTGAGCAATAAACTATGTCTATGTGTAACAGTAACCGGCATATTTGATATAAATTATCGTTTATGTCAATTATCATATCTTTATTATTGTATGTTTGTTTATTAACAATAAACACAATATGGATTTTGCTTCATATTAGATAAGGACGTAATAGTAGTTATTGGTACAAGTGGTAAAACTGTAAAAGGTAGGCTCCGAAGTACGATTAAAGATATACTGGTTACACAACTAATCGAACAAAAATGGCCTTTCCCGTGCAGTCGTGAAAATGCATGTAGAATTAAGTTTAAGCGCTCCTGGTGGAAAAAAGTCGAAACAATTTACATGATTTCTGTATAATACCTATAATCGTGATAATATTGAATATACGATAACTGTTAGTTATCGTACATTTCCGCTAGAATCGCCAGGCATTAATTCTACATACATTAGTTGGAAGCCTTATCGTGACATAACGGAAGGAGCCACAAATTCGTATTATTTTATATATCAGTTGTGTAACCACTAACCAGTATATCTTTAATCGTGCTCCGAAGCTTGTATTATCGAAGTACAGACTATACATGTGATAGATTCACACAGAGATCTATACACCACGGATATAGATACTATATCTATAGATATTGCGTGCCTAGCGTAGTGACGGACGGTTTTCGGTGGCCGTGCTCAAAAATAGTTATAATTACATGATACATAGCTACAACATTTATATACAATAGCTTTACCGCGACAGTCTCCGAGTGCCACTCAATTTTTTTTTTCTAATGTATCAAATACTCAGCTCGTACCTATAAGGTCATTTTGAATTTTTTTTACGTGTAAATATTTTTGACGTTGTCATACAATTACATCGCGTTGATTCGTTCAACTCGTGCGTAACGGTATTAATATTATTATTGCTATTGTACCTTTTTTAAATATATTTAACAATTTACTTGTATCTATCCTGTACTGTTATTATATGTGTTTGAAATGGTATTTTTAGAGCCTGAAAATGTTAGCGATTATTTTAACTATGAATTAATGGCTATGATGCCTAAAGATGATCGACTTAGACAATATATTTTAAACACATATATTTTATTTGCTGACTTTCCTCCGAATATATGGGTATCAGCTTCTGCAACATTAACTCTTACAACGAATGCCTGTGAATCTTTTCACGATCATTTTAATCAAAGCTTTTTTATACCTCATCCCCATATTTATAATTTTTTGTATAAATTATTAATTACAATCTGAAATTTATATAAAAATTAATAGTATAAATAAACCGTATAACTTTCAAAACAACAAATAAAAAAAAAAAAATTATTCAACAATACAATGAAACCACTATTACTAGGGCTTTTTTTTTTTTTATTACTTTATTTATATTTCCACAATCTGTTACATAAATTTTGAACAATAAGTGAAATTGATGAAATAGATAACTATGGCGTGAAGGACGGATTAAAGATACCTTCCAGTGAAGGCACTTTTACAGTTCAAGATGAGAAAAAAAAGTGTTAAACAATGTTAGAGAATATTATAAGGAAGGATAAGTGGAAATAGCAAAGGTAGATATAGAAAGAAGAACAAAAGGAGTTAGATTGGTCTAGACTAATAGGTCCCTACACCACCGCCTTTTCAACCTTTTTTGTGGATTGCCGGGTATATTTATAGACGCAAGTTCTTTGATTAAAGGATTTTTGTGGTTTTGTAGGTTGAAATTAAAACGTCTGTAGAAGGTCTTAGCTACATCGTTGACAGGAGAGATGTTTAGGTCGTTATGTAATGTATGATTTGATACGTAGAAGGGTGCTTTGGTTAAAGCGCGGAGGACTTTGGACTGGAAACGCTGGATACGGTTGACATTTGTAGGTTTTGCGGAGCCCCATAATTGGATTCCGTACGTCCAAATTGGTTTTAAGTAGAGTTTATATATCAATAATTTAGTGGATAATTTTATATGATGAGAAGTAAGAAGAGAACGGAGAAGACGAAAACGATCGTTTAGGGTTAAGAGTTTGTTACGTATATGTGGTGCCCAGGTGAGACGTTGATCGATGGTGATGCCTAGGTAGCGAATGCATGGTGCGACAGGTAGAATTTGTTCATTAAGGATGATAGGTGGACATTTTTTCTTCCTAAGAGTGAAGGTGGAATGTATGGATTTAGATTCATTAATTTTAACTCCCCATTCCTTATACCATTGTTCGAGGAGGGAGAGATGTTCTTGGATGTTGAGGGAGGCAGTGATTGGGTCGATATTGCTGGTTATTATTGCCTTATCATCGGAAAAATCACCAACAAGGGAAGTGGGTATTGTTGGTTGGTCAGATATGAAAATGTTGAATAAAAGAGGAGCAGTGACTGCACCTTGAGGGACTCCTGCGTTGATTGGTTTCGGTGGGGAGGTGGATGATCCGTAACGTACCGAGAAGAAGCGATCTTCTAGGTAGGATTTTAGAATCAGGTAGTAGCTAGCTGGTAGAATGAGCTACAATTTGAGCAGTAGACCTGCGTGCCAGACGCGGTCAAACGCTTGGGAAACGTCAAGAAAAGCACCTGTACAGTATTGTTTTTCCTCTAAGGAGAAAGATATCTTGTCTACTATTCTGTGAATTTGATGGATGGTGGAATGTTTGCTACGAAAACCAAATTGTGAGTCGGGTAAAGCTTTTGTTTCTTCAACGATTTTAATAAGTCTTTTTAGAAGCATTTTTTCAAAAACTTTTGATAGTATTGGTACCAAACTTATTGGTCTGTAGGATGATGGACAGTCTGGAGGTTTTTTTGGTTTCAGGATAAGTATAACAGAGGAATACTTCCATAGTAATGGGAAGTAGGATAGTCTGAGCATCGAATTATATATGTAGGTCAAAAGTATGATAACTTTTTTGGGGAGCTGGTTAAGTACTTCTGCTGTTATTAGGTCGTATCCGGGAGACTTTTTTCGGGGAAATTTCGAAATTGTATATTTTACCTCAGCTGGAGAGAAGTGTTTAGGAGGAAGGGACATTTGTAACGGTATGTCAAGAAATCGCTCAACTTCATTGATTTTTTCCGGTAGAAGGATGGTATTGTGTGGTTGGAATGTGTCAGCGAGGTGGTTTGCAAATATATTAGCTTTGTCCATGTCAGAGTGTACCCAATTGCCACTGGCGTCGCGTAGGATAGCTGGGGGGTTATGCACGCGAAGAAGTTGTTTCGTTGCCTTCCAGAGAGAACCGTCTTTTGTCGTAAGTGATTTTAAGTGGTTAGTGTAAGATTCATTTCGATAATTTGCTAGGATGCGTTTGAGATTTTGCGCGAGTGCATTATAGTGGCATTTATCAGCCGGGTATTTAGTTCTTTGCCATAAACAGCGAGCGCGACGTTTTTGTACAATAAGGGTACGTATATATAAAGGAAGAATTGCGGTGGGTGTGTGTGGTTTCGATGGTAGAGCTGATTCCCATGCTGAGGTTTGTATATTGGATGTTAAGAGATTTACCGCGTCATCAATGTCAGCTGTGGTTTTCAGCCGGACTTTTAGACTAGTTTTTTGTAGGATTAATTCTTGAAAGTTTTCCCAGTTGATTTGAGAATGTAACGGTGGTGTATTGTATTGATTGGGCAAAGGCTGGCAGTCTATTGTGAGTAGAATGGGGGAATGATCTGAGCATGGAGCATGGAGATTTATAATCGAAGAGTGGAGCGTGCTAGGGATTTTTGTTATAAATATATCTAAAATATACGGTCTCTTTTTAGGAGACGTTGGCCAATAGGTGGGGTTGGGAGGTGAGATGACTCGTAGGGTATTGTGAGTGATACTTTGTAAGAGTGAGTTTCCTCTCGGATTTGTGGTGCGGCATCCCCATTGAATATGTTTGGCATTTATATCGCCACCAACTATGAAGTTATGACCAAGTGTATGAAAATAAAGATCGAATTGATTTGAATGTATGGCGTGTTTGGGAGGACATTATATAGCTGCTATTGAGATGGGAATACTATTAATTGATATGGATACCGCGCAAGACTGGATGTAGTCTGTTTGAAAATTAGTAAGTTGGTGCGATGCAAGTGATGATCTAACATAAATAGCAGCACCTGCATGTGCAGTTCCATCTGAGTGGTTAGTTTGATATGAGCGGAAACCTGGTAGGTTGAGTGAGTAGTTGTTTGTAAAGTGCGTTTCAGATATTAATGCAATATCAATTCTTTTTCTTGTAGAGTGATTAAGAATTCGTCTTTGTGATTTTTTAGGCCATTTGCGTTCCATGAGAGGATCGTGAGAGAGTTGTTGGTAAATGAGTTATATGTTGTGTTTGACATTTAAAAGATTGGTCATGATTGTTGTGAGGAGAGAGATAAGTGGGTTTATTATGCATTTGAAGTCTTCTAAAAATTTAGTTAGTACATTGTTATCAATGCTAGATGTTTGTTGGGTGTCGGGGAAGTTTGGCGGTGGTGTGTTACCTGTATTAGTAGCTGCCACTTCTGCGTATGAGTGACGTTGAGTTCTTGGAATTTGTGTCGATGGATGTGGTGTTGGCTGGTTGATGGACTGCGAATGGTGATTGGTTGGTGGTGGTTGTTGCTGCTGATTGTTATTTCTTGAGTTGTAAGGTTGGCGGCGACGCTGCTGAAGCTCTTTGTATACAATACAACCTTTGTAGCTTGCAGGGTGTTCGCCGTTGCAGAGCGCGCATTTTGCCGGCAATTCAGGTGATTTGGTGCAGTTTGCGGTAGGATGAGTCCCACCACATTTAACACAGCGAGGAGAATTAGAACAGTAGCTCCTTGTGTGGCCGTAGGTCTGACAGTTTAGGCATTGGGGAATTTCGCGGCGCTTGTGACGTTCTTCTACTTTGATTTTTGTATTTAGTAGGGAAGTAATATTAAATATTTCCTTACTTATAGTTTCGGGAGCAAGATCAACGAAAAATAATGGTAGAGCTTTTTTGGTGTTTTATATTATTCACTTGCCTTACGGTAAAGCCGATCTCTTCTAGAGCAGAAGTGATTTCAGTGGGTTCGGTTGTATGATGAATATTTTTTATAACTGCTCTGAGTGATTTATCTGACTGAGGTTGAAAGGTATGGTATTCTGCTTTTTCGTTTTTTAGAAAGTGTATAAGTGTTCTGTAGTTATCAGGAGTGTCTGGTTGTATTTTTAGATGCGTGGTAGTTGATTTGCAAGTGAAGCTATCCTGCCCAATTAGATCGCCAATTGCATTTCTAAGATTAGAAAAGTTAAGTATTCCTTTTACATATATTGGTGGTGGTTGGTCTTTTTTGTTTATTTGTGTGATTGAGGATTCATTTTGATTATTAGTGTCATCGTTATCAATTGTATCTGGTTCATTTTCAGATAATACGGAGAATCGGTTTGGTGAGGAAAAAAATTTTGATTTTTTCTCTTGGTTATTGATCGGGCTATTTGGTGAACAGGGGAGATTACGTTTCGAAGGTTTTTGTTGTTGCTGCCATTCGGGGCTTGATAATGGAAGAACGTTGTTAATCACTTGATTATTAACTATCTTAATTGGTTGTACCGTTTTAGCTTGTTTACTTTTAGGCGGATTAGATTGCATGGTGCGGTTATCTGGTTTGCAGTCCAAAGGTCACCGCGTTAACGATGCCTGGAGTGACTGGTATAGATAATTTTTCCTCTCTTGTTATTAATTAATTAATTAAATAATTAAATATATTACTTTTTTTGATGTAGCGATGATTGAAGGTGCTAAAGTGATTTGATAGTATGAGTTGAAAGTTTGCTGCGACTTTATATTGAATTTGAAAAAAAATTAGATCGTAAACCGATAAGATTAACGAATAATGTATAAACATAGCTCAGGAACAATGAACTGCACGTGTGCGCTGTACGGTTGCTCTAGCTGAACTGACTAGGGCTTAGTGTGCGAAGATGATGTCTCATTACTATGCAAATAACTTGTAACTGTATTTTTTTATTATTATTTGCTATATAAATTAACCTAACAAAAATATTTAAAACAGTTGTTATTAATCTCATAATATATATATTTTTTTAAATTAATTTTTCTATTTGTATTAACTAAATTTTTCCTAACTTAATCATTTTTGGAGGACAGTGATAGTCGCCTCCTCGTGGTGTCCTCTAGGTAATGCTATTATATGCTTTATATATGTATATAGGTATGCTTTATACTATCATAAAAATAATATATCTATTAGGCGCAATTTACTACATAGGAATTTGTACCAGAGAACAATGTACATTTCCCTGTGGTACACCACAGAAAACACTTTTTTCTTCACACACTATACCATTTATATTAACTACTTCTATTCTATTTTCTAGGTAACTAGTAAACCAAAGTAGACTTTTGTTCGTTATACCAAAGTTTGGTAGAATTTTTATTAATTTACTATGATTAACTGTGTTAAAAGCTTTTTTTAAGTCTAGGAAGATTGCTAACGTTTTTTCACCATTGCCTAGAGAATTATTTATAAACTTAAATACTCTATTAATGTGTCCTCTGTACTTATACCTGGTCTAAAACCAAATTGATTTTTTGAAAGTAAATTGTTAGATTTAAGGTATTTCATTAATTTGTTTTCGATGATTTTGTCTAACAGTTTAGCAAAGTTACCAATCATTGATATTAGTCCAAAGTTATTTATTTAAGTTCGATTTCCTTCTTTAAATAATGGAACTACTACAGGTATTTTAAATTTAGCAGGTAATAAATAAATAAATAAATAAACTGCATTTAATACTCAGATTATATATTTCTATATATATAGAAGTGGATCTAGTATATAATTAATTATGGTTTTTAATAATTGTACAGTTATTTTATCAAATCCGGCAGTTGTATCATCTTTGAGAGTTTTTAGTTTGCAAGATACCTTGTTCCGTTACCTTTTCGTTAAAAATGTTATCATACGAGTTTCCACGAGTTCCACGATTTCATCTATAGGATTATCGTTTACTGTATTATTTTCAGCTAATTTACTGCCTATATTAATGAAAAAAGTGTTGAAAATATTTGAGATATTATGCGGTTCGTCTGTGGCATTTAACATTTGATTATTTATTAATATAGAATTTATTTCTTTAGATTTATCAAAATTTTTATATTTAGTATAATATGACAATAAAGATGAGTTGTTAAGGTGTTTTTTAATTTCTTTGAGAGATGCTATTTTTTACGTGCAGAACATAGTAAACCGGCCGTCATCCACTGTATACACCTCCAAAATCTTCCAAATCATATACGCAGGATGCCTCTCAAAATAACTCTTCCTAAACTCCAAATAATTTTGTAAGTAACTACATTCCTTAAGTTCCTTAACGAGTTCAAATCGCTTATAAACATATTATTTTCTCTCCTCACTACAATTCTCGACTGTCTCTTAAAGCCAAATGTCAATTTTTACCTCAACCTTACTCATCCGTACGTGGAACGTCAACAGCTTATCCAATCACAAGAACGAACTCATCACAGTACTAAATGAAAAAAAAAATAGATTTGGCTCTGATTTCTAAAAGACATTTTTACAACGCACACTTAATTCTCAAATCTCAATACTCTGTAACGGAACACCGTTACACGGACACCGCCCGCCGACCATGCGCCACTCTATAATCTATCCCTCATAAACTAATAAACCGTTTACAGATAGTGTTAGCGCGTAACCAATTTTCAACTCGATGAACACCTACAACAATTAGAAATCTATATACCGACTTAATTAATTAATATGTATGAAATATAATATCGTTAACACTAACAAATCAAAATCGCCATGCCTACCAAATTCGTCAAATAAAAACTATTAAATTATTTTCATATCAAAATTCCAACAATAATAGACAGCCCTCACTAAACATGTAAATACTGGTCTGTGCAATATGCACAGACACCACAGCCTTCCTACGCTTATAAAATCTAGAGACACGATAAGGTCAACTATTCAAGTAATCGACAACAAATAAAAACCCATTGCAATACGGTACTCCAAATAGATCTTAAAGTGTATCCAACTTAATCTTTAGTTTAATAATTTTAATAACATTGCTTTCTGTTTCCGGCAACGACTCGCATAGCGTTTCAATACGGAACAGTAACTTAAAACTGCGAATCCTACATTTATTTTACATTATGCCTATATTATCTGCACATTCCGGCAACAACCAGTGTGTTGCAATACGGTCGTGTTGTATATATAGCCGACGGTGTCAGCCACATCCTGCCTAAATCTGCAAAGTATTTAGAGTACTAGAGGATCCATAATGAACAGTAATAAAAACATGTTTTATATCATTTAATTATTATCATATATTATATTATTTGTAAAAAACTGACTCCTTTTTTGTTTTATTCGTACACTGATGTCGGTTTAATTTTATATAATAAAAGAAAAAATATAGATTTTATAGTATTTATATTAATAAAAGTACAAGAAAACTTCTTACAATCAGCAATTTAAACTATTAAATTAAATCATATACTTGTTACTATCGCTGTAACTTACTCCCACCCAAACATAAAATTACACTTATATAATACGCACACTTTTTTAACTCATTGGGTCACTATTTCATAGTAGGATACTTGAATGCCATTAACGAATTCTGGAGCTGCTACACTGCCACACAACTTATCCTAGAGGATGCACCCTACTTCAGATACTAATTAAAAAAAATACTCTATACTAGCTCTCACGGATCCAACCTATTGGCCAACGTCAATAAGTAAGCGCCCTTTAGACATATTTATAACTTTTATTCCCAGTCGTTCTCACAATATTATTAAAAATTTACTCGAACCATGCTCTAGACTTATGCACTCAAATGACATAGAAGATGCTGTCCAAAGTTTTACAGAAACAATCGAATCAGCTGCTTGGGGCTCAGCTATTAAAACCTTTCCTAGAAACCAAAACTCCTTCCCGATTCCCATTAACATCTGTGAGCTAATAGCAAAAAATAAGACGTGCTAGAGCTATCTGGCAACGCACTAGATTTCTATCCAATAAAAATATATTTAATAATCTTACATCTTAACTAAAACGAATTATAAAACAACTCGGAAACGAAAATTTTAATTTTTGGGTTTCCTCACTTACTTCCAAAAATGGTTCTTTGGAAGGCAACTCGGAATTGCTTAAAGCAAAAATCTATAAATTCCCTCTTAAAAAAGAAGATAATACTTGGTGCAAATAGAATGAAGAAAAGTCAGAGCTTTTTCTTCTAACCTAATCAATGTCTTTCAACCTCATCATGACATTGTAAATAACGCTTCTGAAGAATAAGTTGAAAACTCTTTAATCTCCCACCTTCTTATCTACCAAGCCCCATAACCGTTTACGCCTGGAGAACTTCTAAATCATTTAAAACTGTATCCTCCCAAAAATATCTCGTGGTCTAGAACTTATTTCAGCTAAAATAGCTCGATAACTATCAAAAAAAGTAATTATACACTATCGCCCGTGTTTATTACAAAACAAAATTACATACGTAATACGTGTATTAATTTTACTATTATAAATTAGTACAATATTTTGTCTATTTACGTATTATGACAACTCACTTCTCTATCTATTCGCTAAACTCTTAACTTAATAATTTCATATTCCATTACCTATGTTATAATACATGACATATCATTTAAATATTTAATTTTCACAAATGAGTATCAATCTAATTATTTACCTACCACAATTATCATTTTAAGGGAGTGGCTCCTTAACCACAATCAATAAATGACTGCTATCATGTATATAAAATTAATTTTACAATTATTTCAATAAAATTAATTACCTGGTAACGTTAAAATGTACACGATTCAATAACAACGAAAATAGTTCCATGGAGTTGGAGTTAGTAGTTTATTCTATCTGTTACTAATATATTATATTTTAGTAAATTCTATAACAAAATTTTTAATTAGTTAAATTTTTTACAAGATTTTACAAACATAACGAAAAATGCAAAATAAACTCATAAGAAAAGCGACATGGGAAGATATGTTTCGACAGCATAGAAATAAGGTAAAATTAATGTTGTATCAACGTAAAGAAATATGCCACCAAAACTATAAAAGTTTGAGTAAATAACTTGTACAAATACATTATTAATATGAAGGAACGTATTGTGTATCTATATTATAAACGTCAACTTCCTTTCGTGAAACTGACTATAGTTATAGGAATTTGGCGTTTCCGATGGGCAATGACTTATTTTTTTAAATCTAAACATGTTTTGATTTAAGATAATTTTGATTATTTTTAATCAGTTAAAATGTATTCAAAAATATAAATATTAAAAATCTATCGGATTAATAGCAGGAAATATTCTCTTTATAAAATATAAATTAGG
Source organism: Rhopalosiphum padi (assembly GCF_020882245.1). Classification (NCBI taxonomy): domain Eukaryota; kingdom Metazoa; phylum Arthropoda; class Insecta; order Hemiptera; family Aphididae; genus Rhopalosiphum; species Rhopalosiphum padi. Next base: position 32,415,991 of record NC_083599.1, read on the forward strand.
TGCCTTTGCCGTAAACTCGAACAGAGTCGTATCACTAGTCGTGGAAATACAGAATATCTTTATTCCTATATTATGTGGGAGATAGATAGGAAAACACATGTTGGTATAGTGGTTCCTTAAGAAAAACACTATATGAGTACCAAAATAATTAATGATAATATAATTTATACTTATACTTATATATATATATATTAATAAGTAATTTTAAATTCAATTCCCACCCGATTGTCATCTATATTTCTACATTTAAGCACTGTTGTTTCCATCAAAACAACCTGCTATACCTATATGATATTTTCACATAAAATATATTATGATTGTGATCCTAGATTGACTTACTGGGCATTGTACCTTGTAATAAAATCATGACGTGGTTCTTGTTTCTAGATAAGAAGTGCCAAGCCAAAAGTGGATAACAAAGCACCCTCGCTTAAAGTAACAGCGTATTATAAGCCTGGAACTATTGAGTTAAATACGGCAAGACTAGCGCAAATAGAAGAGGACAATTTTAAATTAATACAAAATATTAATATCATTTATCGTACGAAGGTAAAAAAATAGTTTTTAAATTCCATTTCCATATCCTATATATAAATAATAAAACACCATGACTACATCCAAAATAAAGTTAGGTTTTATTAGTTTTTTTTTTAATTGCCAATACATTATTTTAATATATAAAAAGTAGAGTAAAACAATAAAAATTAACATTTATCGATAAATTTTGTGTATTCTTGTTAAAAAAGAAAAAATGTTCTTCCTAGTTTTCGTAAAATTGAAGTGGTCTGCGACCTATAAAATATTGTCGAAGTGGTCCGTGGTGGTAATTAGGTTGGGATAGAATTATTCTAATGGGGACGAAGGTGGTGCTCGGCCCGCCAAATTAAATATGAATATAGGGCAGGGGTCGGCGGACCGCGGTCCGAATTCGGACCGCGGAAGACAAAACTCTGGACCCTGTCAACACATTGTACTTATTTCATTATATTATATTATATTATTTCTATATTATATGATATCATTATATTTTATCGGGAACGGGGCAGATAATAATCAGGTTTTATTACGATGTTATCGGCCGACAGCCGAGTCGCGACAATACAAAATATCAAATAATCCGACGGCGTAAAATTACTTTAATTTAATTATTGCTTATCGTTATCGTTATAGTTATATTTTTTGTCTGTAATCCGTATTTTCTAAATAACAATTTAGTTAACGTGTACATTCGCCGGTGGATATAGTGCGTGTTTCGTTTTATATTATTTTTTCTTATTATTCGTTTAATATGTTGAGTAAAAAACGCAAAATTGACAGTGAAAATAGGAAGTTTTTGAACGAGTGGACAGAACTATATTGTTTTATATTGCCTGAAAGGGTTAGAGCCATTTCAGTCTGTTTGATTTGCAATTCAACTGTCGCTATTATTAAAAGTGGAAATTTAAAACGGCATTATGAAACTACTCATAAAGATTTTCATACAAAATTTCCTCCAGGCAGTGAAGTGCGTAAAAATAAGCTAAACACATGTATGTTATCTTACAAAAATAGTACGACTACACTTACACGGTGTATGAGTGAACAAGAAAAATCAACTGAAGCCAGCATTGCGTGTGTGCTGGGTTCTTAATAAGCACCAAAAACCGTTTTCCGATTCCGAAATAGTAAAAGAGTGTATGTTGGAAGTGGCCACTGCACTTTTTCAAGAAAATAAAAAAATCGTTACCTCTATCCAAGATATTCCTTTGTCGGCAAGGAGTAACACAAGAAGGACTGAAATTTTGGCAGTCGAGAACAAAAAGAGCTTATTTGAACTTTTACATAAGTCACCGTGCTACTGCATTGCGCTTGATGAATCTTGTGACTTAGTTGATTCTGAACAAATGTCAATTTTCGTGCGATTTTTTGACATTGAAAATAAAGTGTTTAGAGAAGAGTTACTAGCAATATTGACATTTGAAGGTAAGACTCGTGGCGAAGATTTATTTAAAAGATTCGATGACTTCATGAAAAAATCAAATTTGAGTTATGATAAAATTGTGTCAATTTCCACTGATGGAGCTCCAGCGATGATGGGAAAAGAAAAAGGATTACTAAAAAGAATCCGGGATAATAATTCCGGGATATTAACTTATCAATGCATAATTCACCAAACATCGCTTTGTTGTAAACTCAGTATTACACTGAAAGACGTAATGGACGGTTTGATCAAGTTAATCAATTTTATCAGGTCGCGTTCTTCTCTCCAATACAGACAGTTCAAAGAGTTTCTGTGTCAATGTGATTCGGCCTATTCAGATTTACTACAACACAATCATGTACGTTGGCTCAGTAAAGGCCGAGTAGTTGAACGTTTTTGGAACATTAAAGAAAAAGTAAAAACATTTTTAAAAAATGTGGATACTGAAGAAGCAAAGAAGCATTCGAAGTTCTTAGAAAACAATCGAAATATAGTTTCAATGACTTTTTTAAATGACATTTTGAAATATTTAAATGCACTTAATGTAAAATTACAAGGAGAAGGGAAATTAATATGTGATTTAATACAAAGTGTGTCTGCTTTCCGTCGCAAACTTAATATATTTGAACGAGACATTGAACAAAAACAATTCATTCACTTTCCAACAATACTTGAATGCAAAAATTATTCTGAAATTGTAAACACCGAAACATTTTTAAGTTTTTTGTCAAATCTTATGAAGGAATTCGATGCTAGATTCAAAGACTTTTCTGAAATAGGAAAACTATCACAATTCTTAAAAACTCCTTACGACGTTCTCCCAGACGGAGAATGGACTGATGTAGCTGAAAAATTATTTAATCTTTCAAAGTCAAAACTTCAAATGGAAATAATAGACCTACAGGAAGATGTTTCCTTGAAGCAGTACATAAGTGCGTCAACTGAAGAATTCTGGGATAAGGATGGGATTGACAAGTATTCAAACTATAAGCAACTGGCAATCAACTTGGCTTCGATGTTTGGTTCAACATACATTTGTGAAGCATCATTTTCAAAAATTAATTTTTTGAAAAACAAATATCGGACAAAATTAACGGACTCTCACCTCGTGGACACTTTACGCGTAAGCTGTTCTACACGAGTTCCTGATTTCAAAAAGCTGGCCAAGGAGAATTAATGCAATTTTTCCTATTAAATTTCATGGTAAATTATTACTAATATTATTGTAATTTTATAATCTAAAATCTAAATTTAATGTAATAATTAGATCATTTTTTTTATTTTCATACTCCTAATATAGTAATTTTTAATATAAATCAATTGTAATAACTAAAGAATTTTTTTTATTGTTATACTGATATTTTTAAAATATAAAGATTAAAAAAATATTTAGGACTCCAATAGAAATTACTTGCCGACCCCTGATATAGGGGTTCTGAAGTCAGTAATCGTCAATGGGTATATTCTTCTTCTTCTTCTTCTTCTTTTGGCCATTTTACTCTCTAAGAGTTTTAGCCGTCACTACAATATCCCGCCACTTTTCTCTGTCTTGAGCGATTACACGCCAGTCTTCTATGCCCATTTCCTTCAGGTCTTCCGCTACTCCATCAATCCACCTCTTCCTGGGACGTCCCCTCGGTCGTTTTCCCTTAGGTTTCCACTCGAAAGCATCGCGTACAGGGTCGTTTTCTTCCCTTCTTAGGATATGTCCTAGCCATTGGATCCTTTGACCTTTGATGAAGCTAGTAACTGGAGCCAGATTCATAATTTCTTGTAGTTCTCTATTGAATCTTCTTCGCCAACATCCCACATTCGTGTCAAACACAGGGCCACATATTTTTCGCCATATCCTGTTTTCGAAAGTTCTTAACCTCCTTTCCGTCGTCACCGTTGTAGTCCAGGCTTCACATCCGTAAGTCAGTGTGGGTCTTATAATAGACACATACAATCTCGTTTTAGATCTTCTCGAGAGCGTTTTTGAGTTAAGAAATTTCAGTAATGCGTAGAAGGTTTTTTCCGCTTTGTTTATACGTATATTTATTTCTTTAGACCAGTCGTTCTTTATGCTCAGAGTTGCCCCTAGATATTTGAATTCTTCCACTTTTTCAAAACTTAGTCCTTCCCTTTGTTGGGGGTCTATGTCACTATCTATTAATTCCATTAGTTTTGTCTTGTTTGTGTTTATTGTTAGACCAACTTTTTCCGCGGCTTTTTCCAGTTCCCTTGATGCATTTGCTATCTCTGTAAGCGAGTTTCCTATAATATCCAGGTCATCTGCGAAACCGAGTATACGCAGTCCATTTTCGTTGTTTGTTACTTGGCTGCCTCTTAGGCATTGTAGTTCTCTTACAACTTTTTCTAGCACCAAGTTGAATAGGATTGGGGACAAAGCATCCCCTTGTTTCAAGCCTGTGTCTACAGTAAAGGGGGTGGACATTGTGTTGTCTACTCTCACTGTGTACTGTGTGTTCTCCATACAGAGTTTGACTAGTTTAATCAGTTTTCTCGGAAACCCAAATTCATGCATAATGTTATATAAACTTTGTCTATGTATGCTGTCATACGCCTTTTTATTATATGTGCCCCCATTGGAAAATTTCTGGATTCGCCCCTGAAACATCGTTCAATAAGAAATATACTCGTTTTTGTATAATTCTAATAATTCACTTTTATTTAATTCTACAAACTAGTTAATATTTTCTTTTTATTTCATACTTTCAAACTTGTAGCTATCAGAAGTCTCACAGCACTATTGGTCGTGGCTTAACAAATGCATACTTAATTATTTTGAATATAAAGCTTTAAACACTTGTGTATTAATCTCTTAAAAACTTAATTCAAATAAGGAGCATAAATGTACCTTTTTGTGAAAATATTAACATATTTTCACCTTCGTGTTGGTACGACGCGCAACGTAATATTCCTTTCCATCTATCATCAACTGAGACTTCGACGACGAATGTCCGTTCAATTTAAACTAAATTTCAAAATCGACCCAACTTACAATATTGTGTGACAAAAACCAATTTCAGGCAGGTTCTATGCACACTGATGGTAATTTAAGATTCTCCGGCCACCGATTTAAATTAGGTGGCTATACTATTAACAATATTTAGCCAATCAAGCGCTTGAAATTTGAAGTTTAGTCCATAAAATACAGGTATAGATTTGTTGAAATCCGGTTCGAACGTTACATTTTTAGTACCCAACTCCATCAACGTTCCCAACATTTGTTTCGTTTCTACCGTAAATTCTACATTCAAAAATGCACTGTTTTCATTTACGTCAATAGTGTTCGCTGACATACTTACATTCATCGGTACTTCGGTCTTTTAATTCCTTTTATCCAGACGAATTCATATATCTTATAAGTTGATCGATCGATTGCTGATCGGCTTACTGCAACTAACGTATGCGATATCATAACTACTTCTTCATTTTCGTTCATCGTGTATCAAAAGATATTTACTGTCCGAAACAAATTCAAACTATATACCAATACAACCAATCACGGGAATTATAAAAAACGAGCCCCAACCTAAATGGAAAACGACGTATTAATGTTTTAGAAAAAAAACAAAATAATTAACAAAACGTATTAAATTGAACTTAATGTCAATGCAGAAAAGGTGTTTTTAAAAAAAAAAGGACAAAAACGCCGCACGGTCCACTGAGTATTGAAAATAAGTACTATACTGGTTTACAGCCTATGCGTTTTCTAAAACGTTTGTAAGCATCGACCACCTCGATAGCTTGAGCGCTAAAGCGGTTACTGGTTAGTATGTGTTACAGTTGACTGGTACAAATATCTACCACTAGTGTGGTACTAGTATGGTCATTTTATTTTATTTTTCCAAATTAAAGTATAACATGCGACATGCCTCTTAATCAGGACTGGAACTACTAATGGACAACCAGGGAAATAAACCGAGGCCCCTCTCTTAGTAAGTCCCAGAGAGGCAGTGAATAGAATAAATGTTTTACGAGTATTTTTGACTGAGCGAAGCGAGGACTAGTTTTAACTCAACCGTTCATCATTTTGTTTTCGGATCTGCCTGTCATGGCATACCTACGGAATTTTGCATCCTGGTATTCATTGCAAAATTATCCACACGACAATAAGTTTCCAACTTCTACAAATTATAAAGTAATGTAAAGCTCAAATAGTGACCGTTCACAAAGTTATATTTTAGCGTAATATATTACTCTTTTAAAAAAGAAATTACATATTTTTTGTCTACCTAGTTGAAAATTTCCTCAAACGTGATCGTTTGAAAATCTGTGGAACATCCCCAGACTTAAAAGTTGGTAACACCTATCAGAATGCGTTAAATCTTATGAAATATCTATAAATGTGTGGCTTCTTGTACAATATAAGTGATGTAGTGGAGAAACTAAACAAAGAACATACGTTTTGGCGCAATCTATAACGGATCCTTAACGTTCCAACGATTACTAATTTTCGGTATACATTTATTCTTTTTGAATTTAATAAAGCACTGGAGAAGCATTGGAACAAACTTTTACACCAAATGATTACTCTAGATTTACAAACATGGCAATCGACTTTATCATATTTTTTAGTGACCGGTTTCCCAATAACCATTGCCCAGTCAGGTATCGATTTGCACCAGCTGATGACAGATACTCAATTACCATTTTCAGTATGCATTTATTTTTTTTTAATTCAAAAAAGCACCGGGAAAATATCGAGACTTTTACACCGAATAATAATTGATAATTAATAAGTTGCAGAATAAGTTATATTTTACAAATATTTGGTAATTGACTTTAATGATCGATTTCTAGATATCCAATTACCATTCCTTTTCGAATTTCCGGTGAAACGATTTTCGTTCGACCTACTCGAAGATGGCTTCTACACACCGGAATCGAGTTACACGGGCAGCTAGTATTTATATAAAAACTATAATTTAAATTCTATTATTTATAATCAATAATTTTAGTATGATAAATTAAACTACAGATATTGTTTTTTTTCATAATTGCACCGGAATAACAATTTAATATACTAATTAAACATAAAATATGTACATAATATAAGTTAATAAATACATATATAACATTATCAATGGCAATAGCTAAACAATTTCTTTGATGTACTCCCAAGGTAATAGAATTTTTCTGAAATAAAAGTTTAACATTTAAATAATGTGAAGTAGGCTTATAATGCTTAGAACATTGAGTCTGAAGAAGAAAAACAGTTAGTGATGAGGCAACTTAATATAACACATGGACAAACAATAACACCTGCATTAAGAAAATTTGCCTTAACATTACATTTCTACTCTTCATCAGCATATGATTATGTCCGTAATATATTTTCAAAAAGTTTGCCCCATGTCAGCACATTGAGAAAATGGTATTCTACTGTTAATGGTTTGCCTGGATTCTCTTCAGAGTCATTTAGAGCTATAGCTAAGAAAGTTGAAGAAATGAAAAAATGTGGAAAACAATTATTTGGTTGTATGATAATTGATGAAATGAGTGTTAAACAACATGTAAATTGGACAGGTACCAGACATCAGGGGTATATAGATTATGGTCTTGGTGGTACGACAAGACAAACTGATAATCTTCCATTTGCCAAGGATGCTTTTGTCAAAATTGTAGTTGGCATGAACACTTATTGGAAAATTCCTGTTGCATAGTATCTTATAGCTGGAATCACAGCAGAAGACAAAGCAAATATTATTTTGTCTAGCTAAGAAGAGTTGTGTAAAACTGGAATTAAAATAAAGACACTAACATTTGATGATGCTGCAAATAATCTTGCAATGTCAATTGTTCTGGGAGCAAAGTTACAGTACCCAGATCTGAAGCCAACTTTTCAACTACCATCATCTAAAGAAAATAAACATATAATTTTAGATCCTTGTCATGTGATAAAATTATTGAGAAATACATTAGGAGATTGGGGTACTTTGTTTGATCCTAATATAATCAACCAATAAAATGGATTTATTTTAAGGAACTTGTGAACTTACAAAATCAAAGTTTATTGCATGCTGCCACAAAAATAAGGACTCGGCTATTTCAATATTTCAAAGAAAAAATGAAAGTCAAATTGGCAGTTCAAATATTTAGCAATAGTGTATGTGATGCATTAATATTTTGTAATGAAGACCTCAAGTTAGCCCAATTTCAAGGTTGCGAGCCAACGATAGAATTTAGCCGAAGAGTAAATAACATATTTGACATTCTAAATACTAGAAATTTACTATCAAAAAGTCCATATTCTAAGGCAATTGAGAGTAAAACAATAGAAACAATTTTTAGCTATATAACTGAATCTATAAAATACTTAAGAAATATACAGTACAGAAATAAAAATGGTGTTTTACAACCAATTATTAATTCAATTCGAAAAACTGGATTTTTGGGTCTCATAACCAGTCTCACAAGTCTCCGTAATCTTGCAACTGAAATCATTGAAACCAAACAACTACAGTTTATTTTATCATACAAATTTAGTCAAGACCATATTGAAATGTTGTTTTCGGCTATTCGTGCTAAGGGAGGATTCAACAACAATCCGACGGTAGCTCAGTTTGAAGCAGCCTACAAATCAATTATAGTCCACGCTAAAGTAAAATCACCATCAAGTGCCAACTGTATGGCTTTAGATGATACCTCTATTCTAAGAGTTTCGAGTACTCAAAGTAAAACTGAAAATTCGCAGTCAGAATTATTAGATTTACTTTGCTCAGCTGGTAAATACATTAAAGAAGATGATGAGATTAGTACTCTTTATCAGCATGGTGAATTCATTGATGATATTGTTTCTTATATTGCTGGATTTGTAGTTCGAAAAATGAACAAAGTAATACTTAGTGAAACCGGCTTAAATGAACTGAAAGCCGATAAATCAGCTTTTAAGCTATTAGACAGAAAAAACCGTGGAAGTTTAATCAAGCCTAGTAATGATGTTATTAGTCTTTGCAAAATAGCTGAAAAAGTGATTAGAAGTTATCAAGGTATTTGTCAAAATAATGTTGTAAATAAAATGACTTTAATTGCAATGACAAGGATAAGTATAGAAAGATATTTTCAAAATATATCATGCCAGATTTTAGATCAAGAACCTATTATTAATCATTTACTACAACTGATTAAATTAATTTTCAATTTTTATATCACACTTCGTTTACACCACATAAACCCAAATACAAATATTTCATTTGTGAAAATTAGATGTAAAAATTAGAAGCTATTATACAAAATTAATATTTTTTAAACATCAATAGCTAAGTACAAAATAAGTAAACCTATGTTTAGAATTAATAGTTATCATGTTTATACTTTATATTTTATAGCATGTATCAAAGATTAAGTTAAGAGTTAATAGTTATTACTTATTACTTTTCAATATTTGTATTTTGTAATAATAAAAAAATTAAAATATTTTTGTTTATTACATATTATCAATTTTGTTATCATTATTTTATATTTTAAATACTTATAATCTCAAGGAATAATGTACAAATTGTCTATAAACTCCTTGTAATTTAATATCAGAGTTTGTCTCTCTCACTGAACAATATACAGTTCAGTGGTCTCTCTCGCAAATATGTTGGCTTAAAGTGTTACACACAAAACGAGCGTAATGCGCGGTCTATATATTATAAGTCTATGGTAAAAACGATTCAATTTTTGATTTCAGTGGCGGCTTTAGATAGAAAATTAAATCTATAATTATTAGAACTTTTATGAAAAACCAATTATTAACTAAATTAATTTTTTTTTTTATGTTCTAATTCAAATACGAATAACCATAGTCCGTAAATAATTATATTTTGACTAAAATACAAAAAATTTTCAAAAATGATTATCGTGGCCAAAATCAATTAGCAGAATAATTTAGTCATTAGCGGATTATAAAAACAAGGGTCCTATATTTGAACTTCACGTATACCACTACACTTATTGAATACTCTACCTAAACTTAGAGTTTTAATTTATAATATTAGTTATATCTAATTAATACAAGTTCGGGTCAGGGTAAAACTGATTGTTTTAGATCAAAATCATTCTACAAAATGAAAGTTAAAAGTAACGATGTCAACATGATAAAATTAAATAAGAAAATATTTAAAGAAAACGTTGAGTTTCTAGAAAGACTTAATCACGTGGTAAGTACCTATCAAAATATGACAAAAAATTGTACAAATAAAATTGTAAATGCTGCTGTAATTATCAATACTCTAGAAGCCTCTAGTCGATTTCAATAAAATGGAAGAACACTACAAAAATCACCTTAAATTAATAATGTTCATGACAAATTTTCCGGAAAGTTATAAGAAGAAAGAATTGTATGATCCGCTTATTGTCACTACGGGATTACCAAAAAACATTCTAATTAAAAAATCCAAGTAAAAGTTATATTTCATTTACGACGCATTTTTGGAGATTTGGTGATGCATGTGATATGAATATAATTATTATCACAGGTGTTATTTGGACGTTAATAATTTAACAGAGAATAGGTCGCTAGGTCGTATGACAATCGAAGTGTATGACAGCATTGTTCCCAAAACAGCTGGAAATTTCAAAATGTTGTGCGAGCAGCGGCTAGGTGAACTCGATTACAGGGGAACGCAGATCTTCCGCATCGTACCGGGGCTATTTTGTTTGGCAGGAGACGTCGAGTACTCGATCGGACTCGGTGGTGTATCAGCTATAAATGGCGAACAATATTTCGACGACGAGAACTATGCACTCAGCCATAACGCAGCCGGTATAGTTGCTACAGTTTTCTATCAAAAATGTCCTTTCCATTATCCACTAAAATTAAAAAAATATCATTCCTTTTCTGCCAGTTATAAATTTAAGATTTATATACTGGGAACCCTTTTACGTTAACATTTAATAATATTGATTTTGTATAATAATTATTGAAAACCTATTAATTGTTTGTAGGGTTATAATAATTTTGCTAAACATAGTTTATAAATTTGCCTCCAACGTCCTTAATTAACTCCTTCACACACTTCGCAATATTTTAATTTATTAATCATTATTTATTTATCGTTGCCTTTATTACTAAATGCTTTTATTGACGGTGCTTTAATTAATCGCACATCACACATTGACCGGTGATCACTGTGCCATCAGATTAGATAGTTATATAGGTATTTTAAATACATGCGTAGGTATACAAACCCATTAGCGCCCAAATTATTTTTTTTTTAAATTTTAATTAATTTTTTGTTGACAACTTCTATAAATACACTCATATTAAAATAAAATTTTTTTTTTTTTTAAATCATAGTTTTCGAGATATTTGCCGTTGCCATATGGCAACACTGGGCATTTGTCCTACTTATTTCGTAACTTTTTTTCTATTATTTTTTTCCCGTCTTTAAAATGTAACTTATTTGAAATTGTAAATAAACATCAAACAAAATAAAATATAAGCATTATCTGTATATTTTATAATTTTTTTTTTGTTAGTAAGCAAATAAAAATTGAGTAAATATAAAAAATAAATCATTTCCTTATACGTCGTACAGCTTGTACAAAAAAAACTTAAAATATTTTATAAATATACATCATTGGGTATGAAAAGGTTTAAAACAATTAATGCATAACCCTGAACATTTTGAACACATTGTTCGTACAATTGAGTTGCAATTTTTTCCGGCGCATCTTCTTTTTTTTTTCTTTTGTATTTTGTACAAAGTGATTAGTTTTATCGAACCGTAATGTATCTGATATACGAGAGTCTGACGAACACAATGATTTTGATATGCGTCCTGATCCTGTGGGAGTATTTTTGTATTTTTCTAAATAAACATTTACTACTTCTCTTCTAAATTCAAGTTGAGATATTTTTGGCCTCCCTGTTTTATTATATAAAATCCAACTGTTTTGCATTGCCACATCAAACATCCATGTTACAAGAGGCCAATACCATTTTTTTCCACGAACTCCAATCCGATAACATCCAAGATTTTGATCCATTTGGTCGGTGCCTCCCATATACGTGTTGTACTTAGCAATTAGGTTTGGTCTTTGAACCAAAATATTTGTTTTTTTTTGTTGAGAATATCTTTTAACGTGACTTATTTCTTTAGTACCACATGAAGTGGATATCATTGTTACCACAGCGTTGTCCATCCATCGAACATATAAAAGACCATCATTTTTATCCATGGCTGTTTCAAAGTATCCGCGTTCTTTTTTAGCAAATATTTTTTTATTTTGTAAAGGATAGTCTTTTTGAATCCTATTTTCACGGATTGTTCCTATTGCTGAATATCCACAATATTTTAAAAAGGAATGGAGATTTTTGCCTGAAAATAAGTTGTCTATGTATAAAGAGTAATTCAATTGTCTCTTTTCTGTGGGGATTTCATCTATAAGAACTAATAATGGACTTGCAGCTTTACCAAATAGTTGTTCGTAAACAGTGTTAGATTTAGGGCTTTTGCCTTGATACAGTTCAAAATTTACTAAGTACCCATCGTTTGTGTTTAGACACCATACTTTGTATCTAAATCTAATTGGTTTCCCGCGAATGAACTGCTTGCAACTATGTCGCCCAAAATATTTTACCATACTTTCATCGTAGGCAAGATGTTGTTCAGGAATAAAGTTCTCAATACATTTTTTTTTAGCATTTCCATAACTGGTCGTATTTTCCATGCTTTATCATTTTGATTGATATCAATATTATTCGCAAGATGCAAAAATCGACAAATCTGCAAAAATCTATTTCGTCTCATTGATTCAGATACAGCCAAATTTTTCATATCATTTTTTGAATCCCAATAATGTCGTTTCGATGGCAAATTATTATATCCACTGACATATAATATCGCAATAAAACAACGAATTTCTTCTGCTGTTATGTTTGGATCAGGACAGTTTAAAAATAATGCATACCGTCTAGTTTCTACAACTATATGTTCAATAATATCTGTATCAATAAATTGTTCGAATATTTCTGTAGCGGACAAACTTTTATACCTGGAGTAATCAGGTTGGGGAAATGAAGCGGGTTTTTCGATGTCAAAATCTGCCCCCTTCTCCCAGCGAGGTATTTGTTTGGATTTTTTCCTAGCCTCTAACCACTTTTGATGTTTTTCGGGTGTAACAACCAATGTTTCATGACGTGGTCTATGACTCAAAATGTCTGTAGGTTGAACTAGTTCGTCACAAAAGTTACCTAATCTTTCGTTGTTTCCCAGCCGAATTTCAGCGTTTGCCGTCAATTGTCGAGATGACAGATTATCAACTAAACTATAAAAGTACGGAATTTATTTACAAAAATTTGATAACATCAACTAGTATGTTATATCTTACCTACTCCCGTCTTCATCGCCTGAATCTTCATCAGTATCGACACTAGGATGAGGTGGCTCAATAAAAATATCCCCCTCCATCTCATCATCATTTAATAATATATCCAATGCTTCAGAAAGCGAAAAACCATGCCTTTCAAAATGAAAAAAAAAAATAATAACTTTATGTATCGAAACGCCTAGCATTGCCATATGGCAACACCGGTACTTAAACAGCCATAACTATATTCAGTATTATCAAAATACTTTCAAACTATTGTAAAATTATTCTTAGTATGTCGTAAAAGTAAATATAAAAAAACAGCGGCTCAAAAAAATATGTACGTATGCTAAAATCTACTTACTCGAAATGAAGATCCATTTTTTCGTCGAGTGTAATATTCGTAAAAACAAAACTGTGTTTCCGAGACGACAATGCATTAGAAACTGATTGTATTTGTTCAATCGTAAACTAGACATGTTATAGTGTCGATAAACGTATATTGTTTCGATTGCGATAACGATAATATGCGCGGAAAAAAAGTTATAAATAGAGTCTATAAATGTTGCCATATGTTAACGCTGGGCGCTAATGGGTAAGGTGTAGGTAAATGCCAAATTGTTAATAAATTAGAACATATTAATATGGGAATGTCAGTAAATGTGAAAGACATGAGAGAGATTTTATAGTGTAGGCATGTAGTTATTTCTTAGTTTAAAGATGATACCTATACATTTTTCAACTAGAGTGTAATCATTGCCCGGTAATAAGGTCTGGGGATCCGGACTATATACAAGCAGTAATATTAGGGCACGTCCCAACGACTCAACTAAGTTTAGTAAGCTGAACGTTTAGATTTTTCATAATTCTATAGGTCTCATAGCATATCAGGATGGGATCCGTAGGTATACATATATACTAAATCGGCTATATCGAAACACCGACAAGACTAGACATAGGTGGTGGCTATCAAAAAAAGTCGAAAGTTATAAGATCTGATTTTTATGGTACATTTGCACTTAAAACTGCTGACGATGGTTTAACTCAGTGCTTCTCAACCTTTTTATAACGGCCGCCCCCCTAAGAAGCCCTTAACGCCCCCCCCCTCACTTCATTAAAATAAAAATAAAAATAATATACATGAAAAGTTTAATATTGAATAATTAATAAATATAATATATATATATGTATACAAATGTGAATATAATGAAAATAAAATGTTTTTAAATGTATTGATCAGTGAGATGGTTGTGCTTGGTGATCCAAAGCCAATTTTTTTACGTTTGGTTCAAAGTTTGTGAGATGAAGGCGTAAGTTTCCTCTTTTTACGATGTCGAGTCGATTTCTCTTTTTAGTAAACGTTGTGAAAAATCTTTATCCAAAGATTGAAGGTGTTGACAGTAAATTTGTGTGTCATCAAACGAGATCTTACTGTTCTTGTGTAGATCTGACAGGATTAGAAACTGGCTAAACTCGTTGCGACCAAAATTGTGCTTCCATAAAGTGCTTTGAACAGAAAAAAGTTCACCGCCCCCCTATCACCCAAAACGAGCCCACCGCCAAAACGAACTCACCACCCATCAGTACTCCTTCACCGCCCACCGGGGGGCGATATCGCCCCCGTTGAGAAGCACTGGTTTAACTCATGATCTTGTTCGTTTACAGTAATTTCTAGGAATCGTTGCAGTATGATTAGCAACAACACGTAATAAAATAATGAATTAAACATATTAACATATCAATTTAACATATTTATTATATTAAGTATAATAAAGGATATATTAAAGCGACGTCGTTGGTTTAATACAATACTTGTAATTAGTTGTAATTTATAATATCCATACGTCTATTGGTACAGGTACTTTATCCATGTACAATTTAGAGAAAAACGAAAACGCTTCACAATTTATGATCACGTTCAAACCATTGACAGTACTAAACGGTAGACATGTCGTTTTTGGTAGAGTCGTTGGCGGAATGAAAACGTTGAGACTCGTATGTATCTATTTCGCCAAAATGGACATAAAAATACATGGAATTCTTAATAGTACTATTTTTTTTTTGTTTAGATAGAGGATTCGGGTTACGCGTCTGGTAAACCAAAACACAAAATTGTGATTAGCAAATGTGGATTATTTAACGACTGTTAAAAATTGATGTAAAATCAGAATCCCGACATAGATCAATGATGTTCAAACTTATGCCAATATTATGCACCTACGTATTCATAAAAAAATTATTAACATCATTAAATAGATAGTTTGATTGTGACAATTTGTTTCTTTAGAAGAGCTAAATTCCAAAATATTTTTGGACAAAAAATGTATTAATGTATTGTTGGGCTTAAAGAATTTTTTTTTCATTTTTTGTTAAAATATAGTTGTACTAATAAGTACAAATTTTTCAAAATGCGCCCCTAATCTCACTACATAACGAAATGTTAATAAATATATTTACAAATATGATTCAAGTATATTCACTAATTTGTCTCGGTTCTTTAACCCATCAATCTCATTTGAAGAAAGATATTATATTAAAATAAAATATAATCTCTACGATGAATTTTACTGGTAATAAATTAATGATTGCAGTGGGTAATGTAGGGATAGGTAGAGCAAATTATTTTTTTCTAGAATCAGACTTTCGTGATAATTATTACCATGGCTAAATATATAGGTATGATCGCAACTTCGTGATACGCAGGTGTTATAGCCGCCACTGGCAGTAATAGATATTAGATAAGAAATTTCTTCGGTAGCGGTGAAAGCCGGTGATAAAAATCACTGCCAGCTAAGATTTCGTTCCATGCTAAGTGCGCAGCCCAGGACGCAAATGCGTCTTAATGTGATCATACCTATTATATATTTAGCCATGATTATTACTTTCTGATCCAAGTTTTTCATGGCATTCACTATTTTAGTGTTCTAAAAGTTTTAGTTTGATCTAGAACAAATATTCTCAATATTATTTGTCCAACTACAATTTACTTTATGATAGCACAAACCATTCATGTTCACATATTCAGTCAAACTATAATAATATATAATATAATAAAATGAGATTTTTTCTATAAGTTCAATAACATAGTAATTTGTTTATTGGCGAAACCTTATTTATATATTTGGAGTAGATCACATCAAATGAAAAAAAGTATTTAGTATTCTAGAATAAAAGTATAAATAAAAAGTATTTAAAATACATTGCTCAAAAAGTATTTAAATACAAATATTCAACAAGACTGCTATGTATAATATATATACTATATAAAGTTTAAACAAGTATATACTCAATCGTCAATGGTTAATATAGTCACACTATTTACTAATAACTCACAATCACACATGTTTACAGGACACAATACAAATAATACATATAATAAATTTAATATGAAGGTATTGAAAGCTTATTGTACTTGTAGGAAAATTATTGATGGTCATCTGGATTCATTGTACCTTTGACACTTGTTGTTTATTTGAAAAGTTATATAGGTTCAAGATGTGTCAAGATAATTGTCAATGCACATCTTGTAATATCAGTTACAAATATATATGATTATTTATATTTTAGTACTGTATAATAATGTGAATATCATTACAAAAAGTTCAGCTTAATATATTATAATTGTATTACATAATAAAAAAAAAAAAACATAACACAGAATGTACAGAATTATATTTATAAAATATTAAATTATAACAAAATTTCCAGCTATGAGTAGCTAATAACAAATAATTAGAACATTAAAAATTAAAATTCACTTTATTTATGGATAGTCCAATACTTTTATATTTGAAAGATATTATATTATTAGGTTATTCATCACACAAAATAAAAATATAATATCATCCCATATAGTTCCTAGTGCAGTTACGCGTACAATCAGTGTTTTATAAAAATGTCAGAAATATTATTAAATAAACGTAAAAGTGATGATGAATCAAGTCATGACTATGAAGAAAAGAAGAAATGCTCTTTGTGTGATAGTATGTTTAGCAATATTGGCAATAGGAATAAACATAATATGCAAAAAGCCCACGGTGTGGACAATAGAAGTAGTGTCCGTTTGGTAAAATGTCCTTCATGTGAAGAAGACTTTTAAACGCTCACAAATGTATGTGAACACATTTCCAAAGAACATAATGTACAATTAATAAAAGAAACTGCAGCGTTTTACTCTCTCCACAGTATTTATATTAATTTTTTAACTTCTTAGTAATTAATATATTATATAATATAAATGGTGATTTTTAATATATGTTGTATATTATATTGTATTATATATAACTATTTTAATTTATTTTATAGAATTTAAAACATGGAAAAGAAATATTGAAAAAGAAGATCTGTCTTTCTTTGTTGTTCAAAGGGTAGTTGGAAACAAACCCTATTATGTTTGTCACAGATCAGGATCTTCTCGAACAACAGGCGCAGGGAAGAGAATGAAATGGTCACAAAGCCACAAAACTGGTAAGATTTGTCCTGCTGAAATGACAACTTCTAATATTGACGGGTACATAACAGTAGAATTTAGAAGAACCCATGTTGGCCATGCATTAAATATGAAATTTTTACATCTGTCAAAAGAAGAAAGAGATGAACTTGCTGGTAAAATAAAATCAGGTGTGACTTTTGAACGGATATTGGATGATATTCGAAAATCAGTAACTTCAACAGAATGTGTCAACCGTTTCCATGCTGTGGACAAACGAGATTTATATAATATTAAAAAGGGACTATGACTTGGACCGAGACATTGCACACACAAATGATGCTTTTAGTACAGAAATATGGGTACAAGAACAAATGTTACTCAAGAAAAGTCACCAGTAACATATTTTAAAATGCAAGGATGTGAGAAAGAAGGTCTACTATTGAAAGACGATTTTATGATTGTAATAATGACACCCTATCAAATAGATGTTTTGTTAAAATATGCAACTGACAGAGTCTGCGTTGACAGCACCCATGGAACTACCAGCTATGACTTTCAGCTCACAACATTACTCGTAGTTGATGAATTTGGAGCTGGTTGCCCAGTTGCGTTCTGTTTAAGCAATAGAATTGATTCAGTGGCTATGTCTATGTTTTTTTCGTCTATAAAAGAAAAAGTAGGTTTAATTTCAACTAAAGTTTTAATGTCAGACGATACCTCAACATACATTAATGCCTGGTCTAATATAATGTCAAACCCGCAACATCACTTACTTTGCAACTGGCATGTAGACAGAAGTTGGAGAAAAAATCTGAATAAAATTAAATCTCTTGCTAAGCAGTCAGAAGTGTATAAAACTTGTCGTACGTTGATGGAGATTTTGGATATTGATCAGTTTCAGAATTCCTTAGAGTGCTTTCTTGCAATGTGTGAAGACGATGCCGAAACTAAAGATTTTGGGATTTACTTTAAAAATTATTATTCTCAACGACCCAAAACATGGGCATTTTGTTATAGACTTGATCTATCTTTAAATACAAATATGTACCTAGAAGCAATGCACAGGAAATTGAAATATTGTTATATGGATGGTAAACAAAATAGAAGAGTTGACAAGTGCATTAGTTTACTTATGCGTTTTGCAAGGGATATGACATTTGAAAGAACTATACGAATGATGAAAAACAAACCTACTTTTCGAATGGAACAAATAGCACACAGTCATCTAAGAGTCATCTAAGAGTATCTGATAAAAAAGATATTGTAGTAAATATTGATGAAGACAGAGCAACGTCAGCATTTGTAGAGCACAGTAATCATGTTGTCCAAGGATCTCAAATAACATCAGTAGATCAAAAAGAATCGGTTTCCATTTCGACTCGCTTTACAGCTTTAATTAATGCAACAATAGGAATCGCCAGCACTGCAACAGATGAAGCAAAATTAAAAGGCATTAAAAAGTTAGATGAATTATTGAAGATTTTACAACAAGGCCAGATTGATTCCACAAGTTCTTCTGGACCTCTTTTTTCAAATTTATCTAACTTACCTAGCCACAAAAATATTTATCAACAACGTTTCCACTCTACAAAAAAAAAACAAACGTCAAATAGCAGGCTATCAAAATCAATTGAAATTCAAAAAGTATCAATTATGAGTACAATGAATAATAATAAGGGCAATCAAACGAGGTGATACATACCGACTTTGATCATGTTTATTACGATGCCTCTTCAAAATCACTATAACGAGTAACAGATTTATTATATGTATTATTTGTATTGTGTCCTGTAAACATTTGTGACTGTGAGTTATTAGTTATTAATAACTGACTTATTAGTATTTAGTGTGATTATATTAACCATTGACGATTGAGTATTTTTTTGTTTATAAATAGCACAGAATTCTGTGTAAATAGGTGCTTAATGATATTAATAAAATAATAAATATGTTACAACATATCCACTCTTATCCGTTTTTGGACAAGTGCTTATCACTTGTATTAATAATTGATATGATATGATGTTGATAGTAATCGGTGCACGCATGCGCGTGCGGAGCGTGGAATTAGCTGCAGTGATCCGCTCGTCGTATAAACACAGCGTAATTAATTTGTTTTTGGAGATAATCGCTATAAATTATAATTTCAAAATGAGAAATATTAACCAAAATTATGAATTCAATTTTTAAGTAAAAAACAACAAACAAGACAAAAATGTTACTATCTTTTCAGAGTTGACAATGGGTAGAATAGCCACATCACGTTTAAATTCATTGACGAGAGATATTGTGTACTACCAAGGGACATTCATTGAAAGAATCAAGATTTAGCGACATTTCTGGATTTGATAACTTTGGGTTTTCCATAGTTTGTTGGATAGAAACGTACTTCCCCCCCCCACCACTACAACTTTTATATTATAACAATTTTTTCATGCAATTATTTAGCATGTAATTAGCATGAATTTGCACGACTAGACCCAAAATTCGCACGTCACTCCCCCGCCCTACAAATCGCATTTTCTTTTTTGCGCATTTCCCCAGCCCCCCACTAAACATAAATAATGCGATTTTCAAACTTTTGAAGTGACTTGTACATCATTTTATTGTATTATATTTTTTTTGTATCTATGCTTTAAAAAAATTCTTACATAGCAATTAAATTTTTAAAATATTAATCTTATTCTTATTTATTATTAAGTATGATATAATAATAATTATAAAAGTTAAGATAATAAATATAATATAAGGTACAACAAATAAATTGTCAAACTGTATAAACCAAAAATTCACACATTATTGTTGTTGTGTCCTTAACTGGAACTGGTTTTTTTTTCATATCATCGATAAGTTCCCATTGACGACCACTACTTCTTTTTACATATGCCGTATAGTGCCTAATTGAAGTCCTTAAACCACTCTTAACACGATGAAAACAGACAGCACCACGAAGTTCATAATTTGTTGTTCCATAAATCAATAACAGCGGAATGTCACAGAGTTTAACTTTTAATAAATTAGCTGCTTCACTGCTCCTTTGAGTAGATATAATATTTTCTCCTAAAAATTATATTTAAACAATTTGTGAGTATCATTACATGAAAGTCATTAATGTTTGTATACAACTGATTACCTTCCCAGATTAAAACGTCTATAAACAAATGCATATGCGATAAATCTAGTGTAACATTCTTATTTTCAGAACAAGGTGGAAAGCAGTTCCGATCGTGTATTCTGGCTGTACATTGTATTAATACATTGTTGTAGATTACTAATATTATTTTCAAAATCAATTTGATATGTCAAATTTATGAATTTCCGTTCAGAGCTTTATTGACAAATCTTAGAAGAACATGTTTCATATTCTTTTAAAACACGTTGCCTGCGTATGTCTTTTTACATTTCCCGTCCAGTGCGTTACTTTTTTCGTCAAATTTTATTTTGGTACTAAGAAAAAAGTTTTGATAAGTGTTCAATAACACATATTAACCATTTTTTTCAACTTTGAGCTTTTAAACTTTCATGACGCCAATTGGCGTCGTTAGCGCCAATTAATTTTTTTTTCAACAGTGCGCATGGACGCCAATTGGCGTCTTAGTTATTTTCGTTGATTTCTTTTAGAAATTCAAGGGAAGTATATATATACAATTAAATAAATAATATACAAGTATCACAAAACCATTAATAAAATTGATTTTTATTATCTGAAAATTAAAAATTAAAAAAAAAACAATTTATTGTGTATGAAATTTTTTAAAACATGTAATACACAAACTTGGTTTTTTTGGGCAAGCGTCACAGTAGTATGTACTATATTTTCTTATACCGTTTTGGTAGCACAGCTGACATCTTTTCCGCAAATTTCTTCCATTTTCACCCATTCCATGCGTAGATGGTATATGTTTTTCGATGCTCAATGATTTCGAAGGTGTTTCTGGCTTAGGTAATATTTTACTTATAACAATTATGCGAAAATCATATAAACTTAGTTTTGTACCGATATTATATTGATTATATAAATTGTATGAGTTCAAAAGTAGCATTTGTATAATATGTATACCTAGCTTTTTGTACCACCTGATCGTTTTTCTTGTGAATAAGTAATAACTATTCATCTGGTCCTGTCTATCGATACCGCTCATAAACTTGTTGTAATGTTTAATTGGTAATGATTTAAGAGTTTCTCTATTCTTACGATTAGTCGTTGGCACCATATTATTTTCAAACTCAGATGAGATGTACGTCACCTTGTCTTTCCATTTTCCTATCATAACATTGTTTGAATATTTTGAAACTGTTTCTCCAATCTTAAGTTTAGCAGTTACTACGTCCTTTGGAGTATTTAGTCTATTCGCCCTCAACGTGTAGGTACAACAAGTATAAGTCTTATGGTATCCACTAGACATGGTATTGAAATGGTTGATACAGGAAAAATATCGAGGAATGGAGAGAAAATTAAAAAATCTGAAGCAATTGTGTTCTATAATAAAAATAAACAGGGAATAGATGTGTCAGACCAAATGAACAGTTATTTCACACCTTTGAGAAAATCCATCAGATGGTATCATAAAGTGGCGTTTCAACTATTGCTTGGTACATCTGTAGTAAATGCATTAGTTATGTACAAAGAATTGACTGGGAAAAATATACAAATATCAGTCTTTAGACAGCAGATTATTGAAAAATTAATAAAAAAAAAAAGGATGAAATAACCATATCCCCATCTTCTAGAAAACATAAATTGGTACAAACAAATGAAACACAAGGTCAAAGTAACAAAAAAAAAAGAAGAAGATGTGTTGGATGTTATGAGAAACTTGTAAATGAAAGAGGAAGACAAGTTGCACAAAACATTTGCAAGACCACAATAATATTTTGTAATTAATTATATATAATTAATTTTAAGTTATATTTTTTTTTTGAGATTATACTTAATTTTGAATAGTGAGTTACTATTAGAAACAGAAATGTTAAGTTTTTTTTTATTATTTGTTACTTATGTTTATAAGTAGGTATCTATGACGTTTTAATTTTGTTTTGATCATGAAAAATAATAATAATAATAATAATAATAATAATTCTTCGTGGTTTTGATATATTTTTTTTTGTTTTATTTTTTAATGTAATCAAAGACTGATGCATTAATGAATTAAAAAAAAACATAAGGCTGTTCAAATTAATAAAATTGTTTAAATTCTGGGTGAATAATATTTGTTTTATAAAATATCAAATAACTTATTTTTTTTTTATATTAATGATAATTTAACGCTATTTAGTACAATTTTATAAAAGTAGATGGCGTAAATGTCGCATTAAACACAATATTTACTGAGAGAACCCAGGTGCCCTCACGGTACACAACGATAGACTTGGTGAGAGAACTCGAGTACCCTCATGGTCCAGAAGGACAGTTTTTGAAAATTAGGCTTGGTAGTTGGTAGTCAATGTGTTTTAATAACGTATAATGGAATAGCTGGTCACACGCCAAATCATTCGTTTATTATTTTATTTTTGTTTAGTTATTATTGTCGTGTGAGTTATATAACATATAATATAATATTATGTAAGGACGCTTTATCGTCCGACGTCGGCCAGCTAGAACGCGAATAATTAGCACGGCCGCCGTAATTCAATCAGTCTCATTAATATATTGTACCGTATATCGCGGAAGGACCGGCGTGCGCCAATTATTATATCGTGGTCAAATCGGCGTTCGTTTTTATATTGTTACCACAGTTTTTTTGATATTGTTATGTATTGTTATAAATGCGAATCGCCTTCAGTGCTTTAGTATTATATTTGTGTGCGCTAATCGCCGCATTTAATATTATATTTGCTTATAGGCGCTAATCACCGCATTTTGTATTACTTGTCTAAGCATAAATCGAATCGTTTAATTTATTATATTATTTATATTTTTGTTGTGTGCGTGAAATTATTTATATAGGCTAGATTAGGTAGCAGCTGGCCAGCCGAGCACTGACAATTTGTGAGTTTTTCTAAATTATTATTTTATTTATATTTTTTAAAGTTGTGCCAATTGAAATTGTATTAGGTATACATTGTTATTAATACTTGGCTGTATAATATTATTATTTATTATTGGTCGTGCCGAACCGGCAACTATTATATTATTATTTTTCGTTGTTGGGCCAAAAGGGCCGTAACTATTTATCACTACATATTTTTTACCATACTCGCAATCTGCGTTACCATTTATTTGAGTTACCCGTGTTCTATAGTTTTAAGTCTTACACACACAATATACACACTTATACATTAATATACATTATATAGCTCAACAGTATTTGCCCGGCAATTCTGACCACTGCTGTTTGAGCTATTTACATCACTACCCAGTGTTGGGAATGTTAACTAGAGATAATTCCCTTTGTGTGCAACTTAGTTTCCTTTTTCCCACAAAAATTTCCCTGCTCTGACTCAACTGTAAAAAAAAATTAATTTTACATGGACAGCTGATAATAACAATCACAGTCATAGAGTAACACCACAGATATATACAATGTATATATATATATGTATATAATATATACAATTATTGTATATATCTGTGAGTAACACTCTATGATCACGGTTGTTTATAAAGTTAATTATCTTTATGATAATAAAGATAGTACTAATAAAGATTATTATTAAAGTATAATTTTGGTATAGACTAAGTAGATAATTAATAAAGTCTGTCGTATTTAAAATGACCAAATATGTGTTTTATTTAAGTATAAAATATACAAATGTCAATTATAAATTTGTACATATTAATACATATTTTTACATACTATTTATACATGGTAACATTGTGCAAATCTGTATGTGATTTTGTTATTTTGAAATCTGCAGATGAAATATTTTTATCTTGAAATGATGATCTGATCACAGTAACAACATTTAATGTGTCATCAGATATACGGTTCCTTTTTTTGGTTTTGACATCGTTGACAACAGAAAATATCTTTTCCGCTTCTGCGTTACTATGTGGTAATGTTAATACCAATTTTGTCAGTTTAGAAATATTTAAAAATTTATTTGTATCACTTGTAAAATCATTTACTTGTCCAATATTATGCCACATTTCATTAATGCTCATGTTTTTTAAATTATTAATTTCTTCCTTCTTAAAAAAATATGGCGATTCTCTCCACTCTTCAATTAGTTTAGTTGAATTTATATAATTTTCAAAAATATTTGAGAGAACTGGAAAATATTTAACCGAGCTACGGTTGCTTGCGTCTAAAGCTATAGATGAATCCAAAACTGTTATTTCTTTAAACATTTTATTATATAATTGTAGTCTAATGCTTATTTTTTCGGCAGCTTTTATATAAAATTTAAGACATTGAGTTCTTACTTCAGAGACAATTGAGTCAGGTAAATTGTTTATCCCCATTTCACATTCTGCTCCAAGGAAAACCTCACTTTCAGGCAGTAAATTGTTAGGATCATCGTATACTAATTTAGATAAATCATCTCTTAGTAATGATGGTTTAATAAAGTTTTGACATAGTAGTTTTAAAAGTTTTGTAGTGTTACTATACAAGTCCTGAATTATAATTGATCTTGTCTGAAACATTGCATTATAAGAATTAAAGTATTGTAATGAATACTTCAAAAATAAGAAATAGGATTTAATAACTTGATTTCTTAACATATCCAAAATTATTTCAGCACTTTTAAGATGGTCTTCTGTTACAGCAAGTGTAAAATAGTGTGTAAGACTTACCCAGCATTCTAACAACACACTGATGTAACGCTAGCCATCTCGTGTTTGCTAATTTTAATATTTTTTTCTTGTGACCATCAAAAAATTCCTAGATTTCTAATAATATTTCTGTGCGTTTTGCACTACCAGAAACGTATGAAGATACCAATCTTAATAAATCTTCTGGTGAACGAGGCAATTGTTGTGTAGCTTTACTTGCAGCAAGTGCAGCAGAATGACAAATACATTGCATTAATATTAATTTTGGAAGTTCACTTTTAAATGAGAAAAAAAGAATTATTATTACCTACCATGACATTTGCACCGTCACTTGCAACACTAACTAAATTTTGAAAAGGGATCTGTTTTAAATTTAAACAATTTTTGAACTCTTCTACCAATTTTCTTGCACTACAGTCTTTAGCATCAACTGGAACTAATTCTAGTAGTCTTGTACATACCTGACCATCTGCAGGGTGAACAAATCTCACAAGTACACATAAAAACTTATGACAACTTATATCTGTGCTTTCATCGATTAAAATTGAGAATGGATTATGTTGAATAATTTTTACAGTATCTTCGTTTTCAACTGGTAATATAACATTTTCAATTATACCAACACATTTTTTCCTTGAGAATTGAAGATTTTGTGCGATTTTTGAGTCAGAGAAAATTTCTTTTAAAATAGGTGTGAGTGTTTCGATGGTTTGAAGTGCAATATTATTTGTAGCATAAAAACATGACAATTTGATTTCAGCTTTTTTAACATTGTCCAACTCATTTTTTTGACTGCTAGTGACTGACGTTGATGAATTCATAGATATAGGTTTGGTTCCTTTTATACCTTTGGCATTTGCTATATGCTTCGCTTCATTACAGTGTTTTACTAATTCACTTTTTCCGCATGATAAAATTGTGTTGCATGCAATGCACTTACACTTTAAATTATTATTTGGAATTTCTTTAAGCCAATTTTTAAACTGACTCAACTCAAGCCATTCTTTTTTAAATTGCTTTCTATTCATCCTCTTATCCAATTTATACAACTTATTACGTATTGCCCTTTTTTTCGGTGTTGATAGTTTTGGATCATCGCATTCAGAATCTGATAAATTCATTTTCACTTTTATTTAAATAGGTATTAGGTAATACAACTAAATTTAATCACAAATCACAATTAAATAAAAAAATAAACTAATAAACGAGTAGCAATAACTAAGGACGAACCACTAACGTGTTAACATGATAAACATACTCGACATGTTGCTTACTATTTTTTCAAAATAAAAATTAGCCATTCTATTTATAGACTGATGTCTGATCACGGTATAGAAGATATTATCACAGAATATTTCATTCTGTCTACCAGTCTACCCGTGTAGTGTTGTGTTCTATTCTGTGGTTGTACAGTGTTCCCGCTATTATTATGTTATCTCCTATCTAGTAGGATAAAAATCAAGCAGTAGGTAAAAATCCTTAGAATAAGCCCTGGAATATAAAACAAAAATAACTAATTGTTAATTGTAATTTCACGTCGTGATTTTCTTTGTTGCAAATATTATTGTAAGATAAATAATTAACAGTTGTTATATTTTTTTTTGTATTTGCCAATAATTATGTATTCAAAAATTAAATAATAAATAAATAAATAAATAAATATTTATAAATCGTTATAATTTATAATAATATGTATAAACAGTTTCCCTAGTTATCTTGTCCATCTGTCAGAAAAATATACAAAACGAATATTTAATGTTTACAATTTAGTTTGTGCACTTAAATTCTATGTACTTAAAACAATTAAATTTTAAACTTTGATAGAAGATGGAGGAAACAGAAGAAAATATAACTTTAAAATCAATAAGCGAAGAAACTTTATACTATCACGCAGATAAAAGTACAGGAGTATCAGATAAATGTTTATTTGCCAGGTAGATTTTTCAATATCAATGAATCGAGCTATAATTTGAATAATTTTAGATTCTTCCAAAAAAATTAAATTATATATTTTATTATTTTTTTTATCGTTTACATTTTAAAATTATTACTTTTTAATAACAATCCAAATTTGTATTTATTTAATATAAAATAGAATATTTATTCAAACTGCTACCTCTTCTCAGCCGAATCGGTCCGCGCAAGTGCACATCGTACAGAAAATTATTTCGAAGTTTCGACTCCTATGCTGCTCATTCTAGTGACGTACTTATTTTTATTTTTCGGTGTGGAGGAGGGAGTGTCATAATAGTGAAATAATTTTATAAATTTGTATAAAATGCTCTTTATTAACTTATTGTTAGGGTTTTATTAACTTATTAAAATCAAATTAAACTATTACAGAATTACAAATGTCAAATTATATTATAAAATTTATTTTTATTTTTTTATTTGTCAATTATCAATCTGACAATCTAAATCTTGATGAATAGATAACATGACAAGGCCATTAAGTCTTTTCTGAAAAAAATAATTAAGTATTATATTTTTGGGGTTATTGACATGAAATATTTACCTCAGATATTGAGTTTTCTAAGTATGTTTTTATCCGTTATAATGTCGAAAAAGATCTCTCGACTGTTTCAATCAAAACAGGCAATGTTGCCAGAATTTGTAAAAGCTTGAAAATATTTTATTACATATCATTTCATATTGACAGAGTTTCCATTGCGTTTTTTTGGATTTTTAGGCAGAGAATTAAATTTCTAATCCCAAGTTTCAACTCCGTAATTAGAATGTCTTTATTATGATCAATTAAATCAATACCAGTAAATTTACATATTATCAAATTTAAAGGTAAGAATATTATCTAGGAAATGAAATATGCTTTAATTGATATTATCATTTTAAAGTGAGTTATGAAAATTGTAAAGTTGTTTTATTTTACATAGTTATAACTCACTTTAAAATTATAATATCAATAAAAGCATATGTCATTTCCTAGATAATACTCCTACCTTTAAATTTCCTCTTAACGATATACGTATAATTTAAACAACGTTTTAATTCTAAAGAATATAAAAAAAATTTTTTTTTAATGCATCCCCTAATTGTTATAATTTCTTCTGTCTTACGTTATTTCTATTTTAATGATTACTTACATTTTTACTTTGGCTGTTAAAATGTCTTCAATCATAAATTGAACATTATTTTTGATAGGTGGTTTTTCCAGGTTTATTTACGCAATGATTATTTAATTTTTCGTAAAAAAAAATAGTAAATAAAACAAATTCCATTTTAGATAAAAAGATTTTCTCATAAATAGAACGGTTTGATCACTCGTGTCATATCAGAGGACGTGTTGGTATCATAAAAAAATAAAAACTTTTCCAGAATGCCGAATCGTATCACACTCGTATAATTGTTGCGATCATTTATCAATAATGGTATCGATAACAATATATCATAGTAGGTAGTACAGTTCTACAGTACCTACTTAGTATCTTAATGCTTAAAATTTAAAATATTAGATTCGTGTAATCATGTGAATGTTATTATTTAACGATATGTTACCTATTGATGTAATTAATTTAAAATATTACACAAAGTGTAAAATAAGAGTTTCCATTTCATGAACATGAACTTAAATTTGACTTACACGATATGATAGTAGGTAGTTCATGATGTGGATATCCATTACATGAAAAATACGATTACACTAAGTGGATGCGACAAATACATAATTTATTAAATATTTTTTTTTTTTTATTTATTAATATTTTTGTTTCAACAAATGCTTTGTTTTTACAAGGTTTTAACAAATAAAGTTAAGGTTTACAATAGTGGTCTACATATTATAAATATAGGATATAAATAATTATAGATAAATAGGAATATAAAATATAGCTGTAATTTTAAAGTGATGAGTGTGTTTTTATGTTTGTTCTGATTCAGACTCAGATGGTCCTGATGTTGGTTCTTCGGATTGGAAGATATCTTGTGGGAGACGAGGTTTCAGTCTGGGGTTTTTTGTTCGTTTACCGATTTCGTAGTGAACGGCTCCTTCGACTGATTTTAGTTGTTGGTGGAATTTTTTGTGTTGGTCTTGGATCCATTTATCTAGGTAGGGTATTCCAGTGTCATTATGGATTTGTTTTTTGCGCATAAACCATGGAGATTTAAGGGCTATTCTGAGGAATTTATTCTGTATTGTTTGAAGTTTTTTCATTTTTGATTTGGAGACAGCAGCCCATACAGGGCATGCGTATGTTATAAGTGGTCTTATAATCGATGTATATATTAGAAGTGAACATTTGATCTGTAGCGTAGAGCTATAGTTTATCAGGGGATATAGTAGTCTCATTCTAGTGTATGCTTGGTTTAATTTCTTGTTGATATGTGTTTTCCAGGTTAATTTTTCGTCAAGAAACACTCCGAGATATTTTATTGCTTGATCCTTGCTATTCCATGTTATAGTTTGGTTATTTACTTTTATCTCGGTTGGGTTTGTATATCTTTTTAAGGTGAAAATCTTTGCTTCGCTTTTATCAGGATTTAATTTTAGTTTCCATTTTACAAACCAGTTTGATATTTGGTCAAGCGAGTTTTGTAGGTCTGCGATTGAGGTTTCAAGGTTTGTATTCTGAGTTATGATAGCAGTATCATCTGCGTACATTGCTAAATGACATACCTGTGGTTTTGGGATATCGTAGCAGTAAATGTTGAATAGATAGGTCCTAGAACTGATCCTTGTGGAATTCCAGCTTTTACTAGGTGTGTATTAGAGGTATCAGTACCTATCGGACTTGAAAGGAGCGGTTTGTGATAAATGATCTGGTTATATTATAAACGGTGTTGGTGAGTTGCGGCCCGAACCCTAAATAACGTACGAGTTGCGGCCCGGGTTTATGAGAGGTACGTACGAATTGCGGCCATACAATAATCTACATACTACATATTATATAATATATACTATACATAGTCCATGTATATAAACATCACAATATAAATTGATTAATAAATAATAATACATATTTTTTAGTATTGTGTCAATTTGTGTAATCATTTTGTCATTTGAAATTATCCGATTATCGTAGTTAATGCAAGTCATATGACAGATAATACAATAACACGATCTATATTATCTTTATTATATCATATAAAAATATAACTTGCCATAGGTATCGATCGAACAATTCGTTTATCACTATATGTATAGCCATCTGACAGGTACATAGTACATATAGTTACTAGCCAATAGGTACATAGGTAATGATAATTATACGGGCCGCAACTCACCTATACCTAAAATATTGTCGGGCCGCAACTAACCTACGGCTAAAATATTGTCGGGCCGGAATTCACCGGTCTCCAACACCGGAAACGACACGCCGGGCCGCAACTCACCCACAGCCATTATAAAAATAAGTTTATAGATTTAGTTTAGCTAGCTTTTGAAGAAGGCCTTGGTGCCAGACTTTGTCGAAGGCCTGTGCGACGTCAAGAAAGACCGTAGTTGTGTATTCTTTTTTTTCGAATCCCTTTACTATTATTTCAGATATTCTTTGAAGTTGGTGACATGTAGAGTGTAGAGGTTTAAAACCAAATTGATGGAATGGAATGATTTTGAGATATGGTTTTATTCTGCGGAGCATTATTCGTTCTAGTATTTTGGAGAGGGTAGGGAGTAAGCTTATTGGTCTGTAGCTTGTCGGTGAGTTTTTATTTTTTCCAGGTTTATGGATCGGAATAATTATAGCAATTTTCCAGGTATTTGGAAAATACCCGATTCTGAGCATTGCGTTTAGGAGGCTCGCTAGGTATGCAAGAGATTTTGACGTAAGGTTTTTGAGGATTTTGTTAGTGATGAGATCGTGCCCTGGGCTTTTTTTGTTTGCGAGCCAGTCGATTATCTGTTTTATTTCATTGGGACTGCAAGGGCAGATCGGATTTATTTTTATTTGATTTTGGTTTTGGTTTTTGTGGGTAGGATCAGTGTCTTGTAATTTGTTTATGTCTTCGTCTTCCAAGGTAAAGCAGTTTTCAAAGTGGTGAGCAAAGACTTTGCATTTTTTTGGGTTTGTTTCATATTTTGCTATGCCAATTTTAAGGGGGGGAATCGTATCTCGTTGTTTTAGGATTCTCTTTGTGGCTGTCCATAGGCTGGCATATTTTGGGTTTAATTTGGATAGATATGTTTTATAGGAGTTATATCTGTGGTTGTCCAGTTCCCATTTGACTCTCCTGGTTAGTTGGTTTAAGCGTTTTTTGATATTGATTATTCTTGTTCTTTGCCATATTCTCCTTGCCCTGTGTTTTTCTTTTAGTAGATTTTAGATATGAAGTGGGAGTTGAGTGGCGTGATTGGGTTGTTTTTTTGTTGAAATTCCAGGGGTTAGCGCGGACTTTATTGCATCTTGTATTGATTTAGTTAGATGTTGTGTATTGTTGTCGATTTCACAATTGTTTTGGAGGGGTTTGTTGATTTTTATATTTTTGTCGAGATTTTCTCTAAATGTGTCCCAGTTTATTGGTCGATTTATTGATTTTGGATTTGGCATATTTATTTTAGCTTGTTTACATAAGGTGGTGATAACTGGTAAATGATCTGAGTCTAGTTCGTTAATGACTTGGTGATGTATATCAGCTGAGATATTAGAAATTAGGGCGATGTCAAGTATATCTGGTTGTCTGCCAACGCGTTGGAAGGTTGGTTCTTCTGGCGGTGAAATTAGTATTCCTAGCTCAGAGGTGAATTTTAATAATTTGTTACCATTTGGATTTGATTTTAAGGAACCCCAAATTTCATTTTTGGAGTTAAGGTCTCCTAATAGTAATGTTGGGTTGTTATTGAAAAGTCCGGATATATCGTCTTTTTGGATTTGTTTATTTGGTGGATTGTAGGCTGATATTATTTTTATATCATGTTTGTCTGTTGAGACTGTTATGGTAATGGCTTCAATATTAATCATTTTAGGTGTGCTTGATTGATGATGCTTGATTGATTTTCTTATTAGAATGGCTACTCCTCCGGATGAGTGAGTCGTGTTTCTGTCATTTCTATAGGTATTATACCCGGTGATCTTGAAAGGCTCGTTGTTTATAAGATGGGTTTCAGTTATGCATGCTATGTCTATTTTCTGTCGAGATAAGAATTCGATAATTGTTGATTTTTTGTTTTTAATGCCATTGGCATTCCAGTTGACAAGTTTGATATCTTTTAGTTTAATTGTGTTCATTATTGAGAGGTATAGATAGGTTGTTTGTAATTGAGTGGAAGATGGAGCTTATGATGGTCTGTATATTTTGAAGAATATTTTCGATAAACTTTGTTATTGTTTTTTGAAGATTTTCATTTAGGAATTCAGTTGATGTGTTTTCTTCGTTGTTTTGAGTTGTTTGGTGGGCGTATTTAGTTTTTCCTCTGATTATATCTGCGTATGAGGCCTGATTTGAGATATTTTTTGTGGGTTTGTCATTATTATTATTAATTTTATTAGTGGTTGCATTTGATAATGGTATGTTTTCAGATGGAAACTTGTTTTGTGTATTGGCTGGTTTTTTTTGTTTGATCTTTTTAAAGTACGTACATCCTTTATAATTAGCTGGGTGTGAGCCGTTGCAATTTACACAATTTGGTGGGGTTATCAAGGTCTTATCGCATTTCGTGTAGTGGTGTGAACCGTTACATTTGACGCAGCGAGGTTGTAGTTTGCATGATTTGTGAATATGTCCATATCTTTGGCAGTTGGTACATTGGGGAGGGTCATTTGATTTTCGCCGGTGCTCTATGGTTATTATACAGTTTAGCAGTTTATTAAGTTTGAAGATTTCTTGGGCTTTGGGGTTATTTATTAGTTGTAAAGCTAGTAGAGGGGTGGGTGCTTTGTCTTTGTTAGTTAGTCTTATAACTATATGAACAGGAAAATTTAGGTTTTTTAGTTCTTCTGTGACCTCCGTTTCCGTAATTGACATAGGTAAGTTTCTTATTATAGCTGATATGCCTTTTTCTTCTTTTAATCTGTATGTGTAATATTCGTATTTGTTTTCATCAAGGAATTTGGTGAGCGATCTGAAGTCTTCTATTGTTTGTAAATTAATTTTTATGTTATTTATTTTAGCTGCGATAGAAAAGTCATTATGAATGATTGTAGATATCAGTTGACGAAATTGTGTAAATTCAGATATGTTAATTACGAATAGAGGTGGTATTTTCAGGAGATTATCAGTTGATTGTATTTGTATATCATTGTTGTTTGGGCTTATATTTTGGTCATTAGTCGATGCGTTGATTGTGTCAGATGTATTTGGAGGCATATCTGTTTGGCCTGTTTCCATAGAATCTAATGCAGAGTACCGATTAGGTGTAAAGAAAGATGGTGTTTTGGTATTGGAGCGGTCTTGCACTTTAGTCGATTTTCTCGGTGATCTGAACTAGTTGTCGGAGTTTGGTGATAGAGAGTTTATATCTTCTTCATTATTTAAGAGAAGTCTGGATTTGTTAATGATGAGAGGTGGGACTTTATATTTGTTACGATTTGATTTATCGGAGGTATATGAATTGGAGCTCATTTTAATTAATGTTAGTTGTTATGTAACGAGTTTGTAATAATTTATAATAACGGGCTTATCGCCCGTGCGTGTTGGTTTATGCTATGCGGTTGTGTTATTGGACTTTGTGTTCAGATTAATGTTGTATACATACCGATTTGCCGTATCCAGCACAGTTGTTTTGATACTGCTATCGAGAGCTACTAAAAGCGATTCGCGCAAAATACGTGTGGTCTCTACGGTGTCCCAACGCATACTATATTAAATATTAATGTATTACTTATTACTAATAAGTTAATAGTGTGTTATTAGTAATATAAATATTAATTAACATATTGATTTATTTAACATATTTTCAATATGAAAGTGTTATAACTCAAAAACTAAATTTTACCGCTCAATTCTGATTGCACCATCGTTCTCAGCGTAAAAAAACACATCAATCTGGTAAAATAAAATTTAGAAAACTGCGTGGGCGCTAAACTAGATTTATACCGTTTTTTGTGTTTTAACAAAGTTTTCTTACAATTTTGACGACCCCTCAACTCTTTTTAACCGGTCATTATTAAAATAATATATTAGTAAAAAACAAATACATAAAATAATAATAATATATAATAAATTAAATAATCAACACTCAACAGCGCCGAATAGTAAAAGAAATAATATGTAATCGCATTAGCATCATTGACAAATACTGCGGCTCCAAACGCTGCAGTTTGTTGACTAATAACCAAAACTAATAAGTAATATTGCATTTTGTGAAAGAGCACGCCGCACGGGATATAACAAAATATCCCGTATTGTCCGTATTATTATAAATAACTCATGTGTATTGACATAACCACAACAAATTTTTATTCAATAAAATAAACTGTTTCAGATGGTTGAAACCAGAAAATGTCGATGAGTTGAAGTTCGTAACCAAAGATGTTTTATTGATACGAGCCGGAAAGACCATAATATTTTATGATGTTGTTACTAAAAAAGAAGATATCTTAATAGTTGGCAGTAAATCGTTTCAAAATAGTAGTGGTACGAAACACGAATTACCTTTAGAAGGCATTGGGTGTGTTGATTGTTGTGAAATAGATTTATTGGCTTTGGCTGAACAACCACCAATATCTAAGGTGGTTATATGTTCGTACCCTGAACTAAAAGTGTTAGCAACTCTTATTGGTATGTACGGAAAATAAATTTGTTTTATAAAATAATTTTAGGGCTACTATGTGAGTGTAAAATGGATGTAAGACGAAACACAATTTATGTATTTATGTACTTTGTACTTAATTTTCATTGAATTACTATACGGTGTAATTGATTTTTAGTGAAGGTTTTGAGCATATAATAGACTTAAAATGTCTTTTATTTATAATTCTAATAATTATCTACCACCATCCATTATATAATAATGAGCTACATAATTAAAGAATTTAAATTTTAAAATTATAATACATTTCAGATAATAGCTGTTCTGCAGCTTATAAGTCTATACTGTTTCTAAAATTGGAATATTTAATCGGCTTGCGTGAATATCCAGCATTTGATTTGATAGTATGGGCATGGAGAATCGGAGAAAAACTTTTAGTCATCGACACTGGATTCATTCAGCCGAATCAATATCTAAAGTAAAAGTTTCTTAGTGTACCAAATTTTACAAGCATAATAAATAAATTAATACTATACAATAATGATGAAATGATAATGCGAGATACTACCCAATACTAATCCATGTCTCTGGGTATCTGATTTATACTATAATTTGTTTAATTCTGTAAATTTAAAATTAAAATTATAAATTGTAGATAACCTTTCCATTACACAAAGTACGTTTGTCCAGACTTTTTCTATTCATTGGAAAAATAAGACCTATCTAGTATCTAACCATTTTCATTAGTTCATTCTTGGGATTATTATAGGTAATGGTCATATTGAAACTGCCCGTTATATGAATATAATATATCATTTTACGTTTGACTGTGATGTATGAGTTATATTATTTTGAAGTATACGTTACTATAAATGTATATAATTAAAAAAAGAATCATATTGATACTGCTATTGTTTATAATTTATTATATTAATTAGATTATAATCATGATTAAATAATTAGGTATGTCAGCAATCAAATGATACGCATCGTGCTACGTCATCCGCCAAGGATTTGTTATCAGTATTCAGTATATTCCACACTCCCACAATCAATAAAATCAATAAAATCCTTGGCGGCTGACGTCACATTCTATTAGAATAATCTGGTTGCGCGTATTAATACTAGAATTGGTAAAGTTGGTTAATCATGATTATAATTATTATGTTAATTCTATATTTGGAATCTTTTACGGATGTAAAAGACCTACATGGCAAACAATTTAGATACGAATATTATTATATTTTATTACATAAAACCAGTAGACACTTAAGTTCTAGAAACATACAGAAAAACCGGATCACATTGTCGATCCGAAAGGACATCGGATCGATAGACACAGGGATGAACCGTTATCGTATTTCCCGAACCTAGTACGTTTCGGGGGGGGGGGGGGGTTGGAACCAAAACCTTTCGCAAAGCACTGAACTCATATACAGTAAAACCTCTTTATAACGGACCCTCTGTTAGACGGAATCCTCCTTATAACGGAAAATGTCAATAGTCCCGGTTCAAATAATATATAAAATTGAACTCTTTAAGACGGAACCTCTACAAAACGGAAACGGAAAATTTTCGTAATCCAATTAGTAAAAATACCCTCTGTTAAACGGAAAATAGAATTATTTAAAGATAAATTACATACACTTACATAAGTATAAACTATATGTATGTATATAATATATATGTTTGGTAACTAGATAATCTAAACTTTATCTGTCATTATCTGAAATATCATTCGACGGTATCGTTTCACGATTGTCATACTATTGATTATTATTAAAGATTAGATATGTACGTATGTACATACCTTTAATGTATGAACTGCCCAGTCGTCTTTTTTCTGTTGAATTGTTCATATCGTTTAGTAAACGTGCAGTCCTCACCGTCTGTTTTATCGTTGTGATTTGGTTTGTTTTCGTACTGTTTTTAGTTTTTACTCGCTAATATGCCACGTACAGCTCTGACTTTGTCAGATAAAGTTACACTAATCGAGTTGAAGGAGACACAAAAACTAAGTACGAAGGAACTTATTGCTAGATTTAAATGTGGAAAAACTCAAGTTTACGACGCGATAAAAAATAAAGAAAAGATTATGGATGAATGGGTAAATAGCAAAAACTCGGGAAAGAGTAAAAGAGTGAAAACTCCCTCATTTGAACAAATTGATCAAAAGTTGTATGAGTGGTTTGTCAGCGTTCGGTCAAAAAATTTGCCAATTTCCGGTCCAATTATACAAACAGAAGCTATGAAATTGGCTGAAAAAATGAATGTCAAAGATTTCAAGGTTTCGAACGGTTGGCTAGAAAAATTTAAAAAAAGGCATGACATTGTTTGGAAACAAGTTAGTGGTGAGGCTAATGACGTTAATCAAGAAACTGTGGTGGAGTGGAAGCAAAAAATATCAAGACTCATTGCTGGGTATGAAGCAAAAGACGTGTACAATGCTGACGAAACGGGTCTTTTTTTCAGAGGTATTCCTACTAAGTCACCAGTACAGAAAAGTGAGTCTTGTTCTGGAGGGAAAAAATCAAAGGATTGCTTAACAGTGCTCATGTGTGGTAGTATGGCTGGAAAAATTAGGAAGCCATTGGTAATTGGCAAGTCTAATAAACCACGGTGTTTTAAGAACATGGACATTTCTTCGTTACCTGTCATATGGAAATTTAATAAAAAAGCCTGGATGACAACAGAGATAATGGAGCAGTGGTTGCGTTATTTTAACGCAGATATGCGATCTCAGAATAGAAACGTCCTAATATTCTTAGATAATGCTGCATGTCACCCAAAGATCGAACTATCTAATACGAAAATACTTATGTTGCCCCCAAATACCACATCGATCACCCAACCAATGGATCAAGGAGTGATTTACACGTTCAAGTCTTACTATCGTAAGTTTTTGCTACAATCGTTATTATGCAAGATGGATAATTGTTCTTCAGCTCATCAGCTCGCTAAATCAATAAGTGTTTTGGATGCAGTCAATTGGATAGCGTTGGCTTGCGATAATGTAAAAGCTGAATGTGTACAAAATTGTTTTCATAAAGCCGGGTTTGTTTCAAATGAAGGAACCAATACCAATGGTATAGATTTACCAGAAAATGCTTTGAACGATATTAATGAGGAATGCGTTATAGCCAATGTTGATGTAGAAGATTTTATTACATTTGACAATAAATTAGAGACGCACCAAACTTACGATTCGGCGATATTTTTAGAAGAAGAAGAAAAAGAAGTAGAAAACGATGATAATGATGATAGTGAGACCAATGATGAGCCAAAAATAAAAGATTTTAAAACTGCAATCTCATACTTAGAAGAATTACAAAGGTTTTCAGCCACCATTTCAAATACAAATCTATTAGAACTTACAACAAAAGCCCGAGAATGTGCTGAACGTGCTGCTCTTAAACACAAAAAGCAATCAAATATTAAAAACTATTTTTCTTAATTATAAAAAAGGTACAAACATTACTTTCATTTTTTTTTAGTATTATACACAAAACAAATTTAAATATTAAGTCATATATGTATAATAATCTTATTGTATAAATTTACGTTTTACGAGGTATTTACCTAAAATATATTTTTTTTAATACATACGTACACATACATAAATTCTTGAAACATTTTTTTTTACCTCTCTAAGACGGAAAACTCTTTATAACGGAAAAATTGTTGGTCCCAAGCGATTCCGTTATAGAGAGGTTTTACTGTAATCAAATAGAACAAATATAATCAATAATGTATTATCAATTTATGAATTAATTGTCGTTTTTTTTTATAAATTAATTAATAATAAATACACATTTTTGTTTTTATTACATTTACGTTTTTGTCACATTATATATAATCCGGTTGTGTTATATACAGTGTTATTTATTAATATCGTCGTTTAGTGTTATTGTATAAAAATTGTATAATGTTAGTAATGTGTGTTAATTGAGCTTATTTGATTGTATATTTACTCCTAAAATTTTTTAACTTTTTTAATTTTGTCAAATTACTATGAGTTTTTTTTAAAACATTTAACATTGAAAAATCCTTATTGTGACCTAATCGTAAATTGCATTTAAATTATTTTTGAATTGTATTTCGAAATCAAATCCGATGACCAATATATTACCTTGATTGGGAGCATTTTCACTTTGTCAATATCATCGTTTTTTCAGAAACATATAAATGAGTTGTATTATTTAGATTTGATTCGATATTCGATTTTCATGCACAGCACAGAGGTGTTTGTAGAATGCTCCTCTTTGACTTTTAATGCCCCTAAACACATATTAATATCCGAAAAAACAGTATACTTAATTTCTTCATAAGTCGAAACAATTCAATAAAAAAAAAAGTTAAAATAAATTTAGAAAAATTTAAAATTTTCCTCTTTACTGCTGTTATAGTCGCTGTCGTTGGGGTCAATTGTTAAAATGATGGGCTCCAATATACAATCTATGAAACATAGTTAATGTCTTGAAATCTTTCTACATGTCTCACACATTTTTCCCAATTTTCTAGAATGACTGCATCTATTTCTGATATTTTTTGTTTCGTGCATAAGATTTTCGACGTCGTCGGCTATTTTATATGTATTATTTTTGGTTGCAACCTTACCTTTTAATTGCGCGCCCAAATTAATTCGATCGGGTTGTATTGGCAGTTATAAAGCAAAAGTTTGACCACCTCATGTCCCATTTGGTATGCAAAATCGTCCAACTGGTATCGTTTTCCCCGTAGTTTTGCAATTTTTACTTTTTCTCTGAGTTCCGCCGAAGTTTCTGGATGAAAAAACTCGATGCCTTTTTCGGTTTTTTTTTATACATTTTTTTTTTATTTAAGATTATTGTGCAAATATAGTATATTAAATTACTAATTTCTTATTAACAATGAATGATTTAATCCGGCCCTGGGTTTGAAATCAATATTGAAATAGTGTCTATATACGTGTAAAATTAAATATATTATAATATGATTCTTGTAGTCTTTCAGCGATAACCACAACTGGCAAAAACGAAGTGTACCTTTGCCAGACTGAACTCGACATTGGGTGTATGCTCCAGTTATGGACGTTGTACGTGGCTTACAAAACAGTGTACGCAGAGAAGACGCAGGTCAAGGTACCTCCAAATACCACAGGATCCGGATGCTGGACGCCACACGGTTGGTACGTGTTCTGCGATTCATCGGCAAATGTTTATCGTGTATCACCAGATACACCAGAACCAGAAATTGTTGTAAAAACAGCAGTAGATCCAATCTTAGTGAAACGTGATAATGGCGATGATTTACCACCTGCGTTGGTATGTCCCACCAAACAAGGTTTTGTGCTGTACACGGTCAACCAAAGTTGTCAGCTGACGGTGATCATATTGAATAATACTACTATTTTTTTTTTAGTTTTTTTTATGAGGATGATTACTCGTTCAGGGGCATAGGGGACTATTGAATACCAAAGCCAAAAAATATAATATATATATTAATAAGTTGACAAGAATTTATGTCAATTTAAAAGACTTGTTTTTTTGTCTAAACGATGATATTTTCATAGTCAGTCGGTGGATATCAAAACGAATAACTAATTTACGTCCCAATACCATCAATAAATTAAAAACTTTAAATTATATAGATAATAAGATAGTTATAGATTATTGAAAAACATGTAAGTACTATATTATATACAATATTATGACTCACTTGTCTCAGTACAAGTATAGTTAAATAAAAGATAAGGGAGAAAAACAATCGAAATTTGAAAAAAATATAAATAGTAAATTATCACCGTTATAATAATAATTACGCAATATATTCATAATAATATTATTCAGTCAATGGTACGTACGTACGTATTTTGTACGTACAAAAATAGTTGATTAACACTATAAATTAAATATTATAAAGTGCAATAATAGATTTAAACCACATCTCCGATTACATTTTTGTAATTTCTATTGCTGGAGTATTGGACCTAAAATCAAAAATTAGTATAAATTATGTAAATAAGTAGGTACCACAGTGGTAATATCTTTTATAAAATTTCGATGTTGATATATGTTTGCCATTTTTTTTCTTTTTTTTTTTTTATGATAAATAGATGATGGAATATCCAATACTGAAGAGTAATTGTAATATAAGTTTAAGTTGGTTTTGAGTTTAATATTTATTGTTTTTTATATATGATTAGATTTGTAATTAATATTTGAAGAAGTTGTATTTTTTTTGAAGGTAGATGATGAAGATTTGATGATATTGTAATATAATGTAGATAGTTGAAAAGTTAAAAGTTCTGGAATATTTTGAAAATGTTATTTCTGAAATCTTAAAACTTTTGTTTATTATAATCCAATTGTTTTTTATGAAATGTTGTGTATAAGTATTTTTACAATCAACGAAATATGTGTGTCCATGTTTGTTGTCTGTAATATCCCCAAATAGTATTTCATTTGTAGTTAATTTTATAATGTATCTATTGTATAGAAGTTTTGTTATTATACTACTGTAATTTAAATTTAAAATTTTAGTAATCAATATGAACGTCTCGTAGAGATGTTTGACCTGCAAATATTTAATTTTGCTTAATTTTAAGGTTCAATTGATATAAATACCAATGAATAATTATTGTACCTAATTATTTTGCTACATTACTAGAACATTAATAGGAATTATCAAAAATGTATCCACAAACTCGGTGTCTTCTTCAAATTTAACTGAAACATCGTTTACTTTCACTACAAAGTCTTTTTTTTCATGTACCTCACTTCTATAAATACAAAATTAATGTATAGATACCGTAATATAGTAACTCTATAATAGTTTTTATTATAATATAGAAAGTAACAAAATTTACGGAACCATATAAATATCAAAATTTAAACAAAGTTCAAATTTATTAATTTTGTGAAGCATTTCATTGTATGCCACAAATTCACAATTATCAAAGATAAATTGCCATATTCCAATTGTTATTGGTTTCGCGCAGATAACAAAACTATTTATTATATGGATCGATTTCTGGATTTTGCTTGCTATTAAACAATGTTTTAATTATAAAAAAAAAATGATTACATAGTAGCAGCATCCTTTCAAGCAAAATTAATTCATATCAAGAATCATAAGAAAGGTTGATCTGCGTTATCATACAATATTTCACATTATTGTGCATGTATTCCATTTTGTTACCAATAAATAAATAATCCTAAAAACTAGTGGTGATTATATTAATTATTAGTGTTGGGCAACGATATAATATTTGTGTATCGATATCGTTCCAAATTTCCCAATATTGTATTGCGGTATCGTAATTTGTTCGATATCAATATCATATCGAATTATAAATTTTATAAATTTATAACTTTTGTAAATTCCTTGTTTCTTTTACTGTTAAGAGGTAGTTTTGCTTTTGGTCCTTTGAAATATGTCGCAATACTGGAAGTGTTTATTTTTGGGTTCACACTTAAACACTGTTGTAAATGAGAATTTAAATTTTATGTACTTATTTCCACTATAAGCAATTTGATTCTTACACGCTCGACAGAAAACTTTTTTTTTATCTAATATAACACCACTATCATTTATTTTAAATCTAAATTTTTTCCAAATATCATTGTAATTTTACACGTTTATGTCACATCGATGACTCAAATTACACTGTAAAAAAATTATAAATGAACATTGAGGTAATACCTACACCTAGTACCTAGTACCTAATACTTATCGATACAGATAACACTATAAGCTATAGCAAAATAAGTAATACTATTATACTAATGTAGAAATGAAAAATTCAATATAAATAATGTAATAATTGATAATTCAAATTTCCCCGGGGACACCTGTACAAACTTTATCAGCTGACAAATATTATTACTTATTAGTTATTACTGTAGTTAATGGTTTATTACACAGCACACACAACACAATTTACTAAAGCTTAAATTTAGTTAGAATCTAAAAATAAATATTAAATTTTATATCACGATGTATTATACAATTAAAGAACGATATAGGTGTTAAAATTGTGTTACGATATCGATATCATTTCCCATCACTATAATTATAAAGTTTTAATAATTCAAGTAAATGTTTTACATTACCCATTTCGAAAACGATGCTAACATTTGGTTATTGAAGTTTCGAATCCGAAATAGCTATTGTTGCGAGAAAAGTGTTTTTAAATCAGGTATTTTATTGGTTTTTTTATCTTTCCTCTAATGACAAAAAAATGATCAAACTCCACCTTGACCAAAAACGTTTTACTTTTTCAAGAAATGTCTGATTTTATATTTTTCTTTGATGACTTTTTTTTATTTGGTTTAAATGTTGTTAGTTATTGTATCACTTATAATTAAGTTTAAATTTCATTGAAATTATGGTGGCTTTTAATCAATACAACATTTTAGATTTTAGAACAAGGATCGGGGTTTTGGGTTTAAAATAAACTAGTTAGAACTTAAAATATACTTTTTAACATGAGACTTAGGTATGACGGGATACCTAACTTGTTAATCCTTTTTTTTAAATATTTTATAAATATATTAATTACTCTCATATTACTAATATATACAGAAATACATGTTATTTCTAAATTTACTATAACAATTTAAGTATTATAAATTTCATAAAACTCGTTCATTTTCAAAAAATTTTCCATTTTACTCCGTTGTTGAAGATGGGCATGGGTGAGATGGGCCAAAAAAAATGTATGGATGAAAAAAACTATTTATTGCTTAAACATATTTAACATACTTTATAATATATATTAATGTGTAACTAAAAAAAATAAAAATACCTCATATCTAAATGTAGGTATAAATAACTTGAAGACACTTTTCAATAAAATATAAAAAATGAAATATGAAACTGATTAATACAAATATATAAAATTGATATGCAACTGGTAAATATAAAAATAAAATAATAATATAAATGGTATTCGGAGAGAGAGTTCTGGATACATTTTCATGAAGCTTCGATGCCAATCAAATCCTGCTTCTTTTTTATTATTAAAAAAAAACATTTTTTGTTTTTTTTTTTTTTTTGCTAATTCTTAAGAAAGTTTTTTTTAAGTTCCCCTCATTCAAACCAAATAAAAGACCTACCGTTAATTGAAGATATGACATTAATTCTATTTCCTGTTCAGTATTGAAAACTATCAATATTAGTCCTAGTTTATTTTTTTGACCTGCATCATATGTTAGATCACTTCATTTTTT
Source organism: Rhopalosiphum padi (assembly GCF_020882245.1). Classification (NCBI taxonomy): domain Eukaryota; kingdom Metazoa; phylum Arthropoda; class Insecta; order Hemiptera; family Aphididae; genus Rhopalosiphum; species Rhopalosiphum padi. Next base: position 32,460,259 of record NC_083599.1, read on the forward strand.
CTTATCTATTAATTAATATAATATTATTATAAAATTAAAATATTTTAATAATATTTTTAATTATTACAATATAACAGTATAATTATAGAATAACCAACGTAAAATATATGTGCGTTGAAAAACTTAAAAAAAAAAGCAACTGATTACGACTTACAATCATTTCCCATCTAACCTCACAACTTCATCTTACCCTGGTCTCCCCTACCTACACGTTTTAGTTATTTCATTAACTATTTAATTTAACATATTATCTATAATATTTATTATGTGTATAAATATTTATACCTTCATTTTATAATTGAATAAATGTATTCAATTCGCAGTGTTTTAAAGACAACAGAGGTATTTTTACTAAAATATGGACAATATTTGTTGATTACACATTGCAGTGTATTGTAGCTATAAAAAACAATGTTTACGGATGGTCAAACGAGGTATGTTAAAATGTTAATTACAATACCACCACATATTAGTAATGCGTATCTTTAAAATTTTGATAAATCTACTAAATATTTATTTTTCACCACCTTCAAGGGAACTTTAATAAAACTGAATCAGGAAAAACAAAATATAATGAAAGTTTATGGATCAAAAATCAAGCATTTTACGTTCATTAGACCTACAAACGAGACAGTAGCCACCATTGATGATAAAAACATCTTGCAAGTGTGGGATGTTTTGACCGGAGACTTTGTAAACATTTTTAACATTTTTAAAATAGGGTAATCTTATATTGTTTTTTGCTGTATTGTAGAGAAGCAAGATGAAATTAAATGGCACTGCAACGTTTTTGTGTAGTAATCCGTTTTACAATTATATTGGCATTACCTTTAAAAACGGCATAATGGAATTTCTGAGAACTGATCCCATAATTAACGAAATAGAGTGGATTGCAAAAATAGTGCTATGTGATGAAGACTTATCTTCTGTAAAATTTTTCTCAGATGGGAAAACTTGTTGTGTCACTAGTTTTTCTACTGGTCGATTTTTTTATATTAGTGTAATTAAATATTAAGTAGCTATAAATTTAATACTATTATTACACCACATTTTATGATTTAATTAAACATTATTTATTAATTGTTTAAAGCAGTGGTGGCCAAACCACGGCCAGCCATCATTTAATATCTGGCCCGCGAAAATATTCTACACGCCGTAGTGTTTTTGTTGTTATAATGTCATTTAATAATATAAATAGCATTATTGTATCTAATCTTATTTTTGTTCGAGAACGATAGCTAGATAACTATGTAGATAATATTGGTTGCGCAAGAGATCACTGTCATTCGTCTGCCGTAACTACCTAATATAAAGTTAGTGTTATTATTAGGTACGTTTGTGAACCTTCATTATGTTTGAAAAACCGGAAAACCTAATATTAATGTTCTCTGTCAACAGAAACAAGCTCATAATTCAGATTAACAAATGAATACACTTGAAAATATTTTAAATATTAATTATTAAATAAAGCTGTTAAATTAATTTATTCAAAAATAATTTTTGGAAGTGTAAACCGTTATATTTTTTTCATTTGTAGTAATTATTAAGTTAAGTACTAAATAAAACCATTTAAATTAGTGAGTACCTACAATAAAACGTCGTTAAATATGTAATTATATATATATACCTAAAATACTGATGACTAAAGTAAAATTAATTCTATGGCCCGAGGTAAAAAAAGTTTGGCCACCATTGATTTAAATTTTAAAGTATAATACTAAAAATCAAAAATAATGAAAAACGAATTTCCTAGTAATTGGTATGAATGTGTTTAGTAAATAATTCATGAAGTCATAGCATAAAAAAGTATAATTTACTCTTAAATATATTTTAGATTAAATTGGGACAAACATGTTCTGTGATTAAAGAACATCATTTGGAAAAATATGTTATTGATATTGACATAATAGACCTTACAAAATCATCATTATTAACAGTCTTATATACAAATCAGAAAAATGTTGAAAACGCTGGCAATAATATTATAATATTTGATTTAAATTTCAATGTGATTTTTAAGTTAAAAGATACTCAATATTATTATATATCAGTATTTAAATGGAGTTCGTGTGACGTACCAGATGCAATTAACGTAGCCTTTTCTGTTTTGTTATCGAATGTTATTCACTTGATGACAATAAATATCATAAAAGTATGTTAAATTAAATATTATTTTTAAATTTGTTATTAATTTAAAATTACGTTTTTCGTTAAGGAAGAATTATTACACTTACAAACTATACCATTAGATCGGCAACTAAGAAATATTAAAACATATGTGTGGGAAAACCATTGTATTATATTTAGTCCAAATGGTTCTTATAGCCTTTATGAATTTGATGATGATGGACAGTGGAAAAAAATTATTATGGTAAACTGCAGTAATTGGTTCCCAGGGTTGAAATCTGTTGAAATCGATGTAAATATATGCAACATACTAACACTAAGTGATCAAGGAAACTTGATGTGTAACAGCTTTAAGTAAATATTTCGATAGAAATAATATTAAAATATATTTTAATTTTTTACCAGAGCCAGATTTAAAGGTAATAACTCTTATAACGACTTACATGTAATAAATTATAGTATGGGTAAATTCATAGAAATGTGACTGCGCGCTTCGAGTACACTATCGTAATTGTTAATAGTTTTTTCTATAAATATGACATTCTTTAAAAAGTTTGCGCCTTTGAAATTGTATGTCCGTGGCAGATTCCCTCCCACCTCTGACACCTTATAATCCGGCTCTGTTTTGTACCAATATAAATTTGATAATTATAATATTGAATTTTAGAGACACTTTTAATCATATTAGACGTATTGATAAAAGCAATGCTCCAATGATTGTGGATAATTTTGAAACGAAAGGAATTGGTTATGAGAATGAACTAGAATGTTAGTTTTATTACTTATGGAAGGGCTGAAAAAATAATATAAATAAATAATTTATGAAATTTCACAGCTCCAAAACGTATGACTTGGTTAATGATTAATAAACAAAATGAATTGAATGAAAGTAAAATGGCATACAGTAAACAAAAAAATAAAATAATTCAAGATTTTGAAAAAATAAAATCAGAAGTAAAAAAAATAATAATAATTTGTGTGTTAAAATAGTATTTAATTTCAATTCATCAATTTATAACCAAAGCTGAAAATTGTAATGTTAATATGTTTTTAGTAGGTACTCTATAATCTTTATTGTTATTTTGAGTAAGGATAAATATGTTAACTTCATATTAAGATTACCTCTTTGAAACTGTTTTCTCATGGCACTTTGGACATTTATTTTTACGTTTCTTTAGGTAGTTACGTATTTAGTATTATGTGTAAATTATGTATATTTATCTTTAAATCAAATCATGATATCATTTCCTAAAATGTTTAAAAGTACACAGCTCTTTTTGACTATTTGTTATGTATGAAGAACATATTGCTAATTCAGAAATTATTCTCATTTATAACAAGTAGACACAACTGATTTTGTTAGAAAACGTTAAAGGTTTTATGATGGTTCAATTTAATTTTAAACATTTTAATTGTTTTTTAAATATTTAAAAGATAAAAAAAAATATTATGTTTTAAAATAAATACATGTCTAATTCTAATTTTGGTTGATAATTTTTATTTATTACTATTTAATATCTATTAAATCTATTATTAGAATATGTTATGTATAAATCAGTAAATAGAGTGTAGAAAACATGTTTATTTTAATACCTACATGAAGCAATGAAAAAAATACTGCTGGATATTTATTAGTAAAATATTTAATTTTTATAATATTATCATATAGATATAATAATCTCAATTAGTCTAATGGCCATTTCGGATTTTGTGAGACGCTCTGTATAAGTTATAATTTTAGAGTATCCCTAAAAGATATTAATAATTATAAAATAACAATTATGTATTATTGAACAATAATTTGTAGTTGTTCTCTTATTTATTATATGCATCTAAGAGCGCAATATTTATCACAATTTGTTTTTCTTTTATGATCTGTTAATGATGACCTGGTTAGAATTTTCTTACCAGTTAGATTATATAAAAGTATATTTTAAGTTATGCTATACAACATATACTCATTAAAAATTTTCTATGATAGCCTTTGTATATAACTAACGAAAAATGAATAATTATTTTAATTTAGATTTGATGATATGATAGAAAATATAACTAGTGTACCAATAAATTCTTAACAAAATAATATTTCCTATTTTTAATAACCCAATTAATATATATCTTATTTAAATGATAGATAATATTGATTTATTGGACAATCTTTTTAAAAATATAGCTGACAATAATTTTATAATACGTGTATATAAATATATTCCACAATTAGATTTAATATTGACAAATGCGTTAAATGTTTGAATTTTAGCTACTACATTTATTTGAAAAAAATATCAATAGACCGAATTACATGCAAATAAATATAGAAGAATTTGATTTATATGTAGATTATACACTAAATTTCAGAAAAAATTGTAAATTAGAACGTACAAATTACGAAGAAAAAAATCTTAGTGACATCAGCAATTTTAAAATAGAAACTGAAAAAATTATAAAGGAAAAATGGGAAACTTTATTAATCAAACCGAAATCTATATTTGTATGTAAAATACAGTAATAAAAACTATTTTCATGATTATGAATTTTAATTTAATTTTAGTGTTTAAAAAATATATATAAAGTAGACAACTACCCAATAAGCACAATAGACCAAGAAATCACCAAAAAGGCAAATAGGGTCATAGAAGAAAGAACATTCAATTTGCCAGATCAAATATCCCCAGAAGCCTTAATTTTTGAGTAAAAAATATAAATAAATTTGGTATAAAATTAAATGTAAAAAAAGTTACTTCCTAGAGATGATTTTGACATACTTGACGTTAAATCAAATTCGGAATTAAATCATGATAATGCTATTTCAATGATGGGTTCATTAAGTTATAAGTTTGTTGAGACTATGGGCGTTCTAAATTCTCAGTGCAGTTATTATAAATTAGAAATGGCTGAAGATGAAATATTTTTACTTAAAGTATGCATATACTAAATAATAATAAATAAATGTGTTTATAAATTGTTCTAGTTATTAATACTTACAAACTTTATATTTAATTAGTTTATGATCAACAAATTAAAACATAAATTTAATGAACTATTTGATGATTTATTTATTGAAAAACAACGACAATTAGATAATTTGAAGGAATATCAGGACAGATTACGTGTAATTGAAATTGAATTGAGGTTGGCATGTAAAGGTATTTAAATTAAATAAACTGAAAAAAATCTAAAAATTAAGTTGTATATATTTTTTTTAAATTTCTAAGTTGAATCAGTTGGACCTTTGCCAGTGAATTATACATGGAATAAATATGAACAAACTGAAACACTGTTATTTGTCAATGACGATGAAGTTCCTGTAGAACCGTACCAGTCTAGTAGTAACGAAATGTTAACTAATGAAGAAAAAAACAGTAAGTTATTAACATTAGACAACTTTAAACAACAAGCATTGGTGATTATGATGGATGGTGTGCTGGAAAAAAGATGGGAAGATGAGTTAAAAAAAGATGTGCCTAAACCACAATGCATGGTAATGTGCATTTCTTATTATTTGATAAGTTATGTAGTACAATAATCATTTTTATTTACAGTTGAATAAAATTCCAGAGGAATATACAGCTGATGATTTAAAGGCTATAAATGGGTATGAAAAACAAACTTTGGTTCTGAACGATGAAAGAACCAAATATAAATATATTCTTGAAAAAGAAAAAATTAAAATTTATCATCATATCGAAAAAATTATAATGGAATTTGATAATAATGTATTTACGCTGTTTCAAATGAAATTGAAGTATAATTCAGCTATCAACCAAGAGCATTTAAAAATGCTTAGGCTTTCAAAAATGTTAAGTGATAGTGATCAAAGAAAACGAAAAATTAAACAATACAAGTAGGTATAACTATTTTTAATTCCTATAATATTTAATAACATTTTTTAAATAATGTTTGTAGAGAAATCATTTTGAAGTCAAAAAAAGCTATCGTAGAAATTGAAGAAATTATTGTGGAAACGAATAAAAAAAAAGCAATAACCGAGCCAACTTCTTTACTTAATATGATAGAAATATTGAATCAAAAATACAACAACCTTAATAAACGTTTTAAATCTGAGTTTTCTTCTAACTTTAAATACGAACAAGCATTAGTCATTTACAAGTAACGTTTATTAAAACTACACTTCTAAAATGGATCTTGAATCTTATATAATTAATTGTAACTCTTAGCCGGAGACCTAAAATGCATGGTAACCAAAATTATTCTTCATTACTCGGTTACCAATTTGTCGACAGTATAATGGATCCAACAGATAATAAACTAAATGTTTTGACTACAGAATTCGTTAATTATTTAGATACACTCGACATGTACGACGACTATAACTATGTAATTAAAAATGATCTGAAAATGAGCATAGCAACTTGGCAAAAAATTTGCAATTTTAGACGTATGAAAATTGAATGTGAATTTAATATCAATACTTGTCAAAAACATGTAACAGATATCGACTATTTATTCGAAAGCTTAAATAATAATAAGAAAAACAAGGAAAAAATGATTGAAGAATTAAAGATGTCAATAATTAGATTGGAAAATCAAAATTTAAATTACGAAAATAACCCCGAGGTCAGGTTAAGATTTTTTGTAGGTACTGAAAATAAAAATTACCATGTATTTCTTTTTAATTTAAATCATAGATTCAATTAATAATAAAGCAAGGAAACGTTGAAATTGTTCTAACGGGTAACTTCGGTGATTTTGAAAATACATCGCTTATTTCCAAAAATACTGTAGATGAAGTGAACACTGAAATTAAAGTAGACTGTTAAATACGTTTCTTTTACATAAATATAGATACTAGTTGGTGAAAAGTGATTTTATGTGAAATTTAAATATAAATTAAATATAATTATAAATTTTTAAATGTATTTTTTATAATTTGCATTAAAATTAACATTTGATAAAAACCTTGATTAATATTCTCTCGACGACTCAGTATTCTTATCATGATACCAACTTGTTTCTGTATAATATATTAATAAATAATATGTATTATTAAAAAATGTTTCATTTTTAGGAAATGGGTAATTCTAAAATTGAAGCTGTATCTAATTTACTTAGATTCAAATGTAGACATCGATTATTAGAATGGGAATATGGGATGTTAAAAAATCATAAGACTCTATTATATACATTTCGTTATGATTTTATAAAATCAATAAAAATTACCAAAAATATGTTATATTATTTCAAGTTAAAAATTAAAGGATTAAATATTACTGAACAAGCTAAACAAAATTTAGTTAAAGAACTATCTGCAATTAAATTTGTAAGCTATTAATAACAATACGATTTCAATTTATTTGTATTTATTAGTATATTAGACAGAGTATAATGTATTGTTTATTAGACTTACTTAAAGACAAAAGAAAATCTAAGTCTGAAATTAAATGATTTGAATAAAATAGTAAGTAAAACTAAAATAAGAAATAAAAAGGCTGACGAAGATATTAACCAAATGAAATGGGAATTAAATGAGTTACAGTGGAATATTAATTTCAGTTTGAATGATAAACTGATACATCATAGTGGTGAAAAGTAAATATATGCAATTATTTTATACTATTCATATATTCTATCCATATAGGTACGGGGGGCTCCTTTTATCATAAAACACTCATTATGTCAAAAAGTATTCATGTTTTTGAAAATATTTTTTTACATAGTTTCAAGTTGTTAAAAAGACAACGTTTTTATTTAAAAATTATATTTTTAAATATTTTTTATCCTTATATTTTTTCAAGTTTTTTACTTTTTTGAATAACAACATGGAATTTTAATAACATATTCCAAAGAAAAATAATTTTCTAAGTATTTTGATACATACAATTCGAATTTAGGGCGAGTAGTATATGAGTTATATTTATTTAAAGTGTAGACAAGCGGAGTAGTGGGGTAACCCCGTACCACTCCACTTCACGCATCTAAACTTTAAATACTTATAACTCATAAACTACTCGCCCTAAAATCGAATTTTATGTATCAAAATACTCAGAAAATTATGCTGATTTGGAATGTGAAATTAAAATTCTATGTTGTCATTCAAAATAGTAAAAAACTTAAAAAAAATATAAGGATAAAAATATTTAATAATATAATTTTTTAATAAAAACATTGTCTTTTTAACAACTTGAAACTATGTAAAAAAATATTTTCAAAATCATGAATACTTTTTGACATAATGAGTGTTTTATGATAAAGAAACCCCCTGTATAGTATATTTACAACTAAGGTCCTTATAATTTGTGGTCCTAAACTATAAAAGATTGAGGCCGTTTGCTTAAATTGTTTCTATGTAGTATTATACTTCTATAATACTATCTAATGATTATATCTATATTATTAAGCTGAACAATTAACTCAAGAGGTTACATTATTTTATCGTTATTTTGTTTTAGAATGAAAAATATAGTGAAATTTTCCAATATAAATGTTAAAGTTAAAAAATTACTCAAAGACATTGCGATATTGAAGATAGAATTGGAATTACTGCTTCTCAAAGAATTTTCAATTAGATAAGCTGAATATTAAAAAAAAAAATGCAATTTACATATTTTTTTTTTGATATTCCCAAATTTAAAATGTGTTCTAATATTCTATCTTCTATGAATATTTCAGTATAAACAAACAATAAAACTAATTTACTATAGATGTAGAAACTACAGGACTTTTTTTTTTTTGTATGCGTTCGATATCGACTAGGTGGTTACGATTACGATGATAGTTTTTATAATTTATCGACTTGTCAAAAATTATTTAATCCGTGTTTTTCGTTTAATCTGTAACATCGGGTAATAAGTATCACTTATCACTCCGATAAGAATCTAAAATATTCAAATCATAACTATGTAGCAATAAGACAACTTATGAGGAAACTATTATCATATGTTCAGATATTTTGATTGAGCATACACATTTTTACCAGTTAATTAAAAAAATCTTAAATGCCCACAATAGCTTAAAATAAATTTAAATATTTTGAGATTGCACTGAATATAGAAAAACGATTATTTAAGAACCAAAGTAACATTTCAAGTTCTTAAAATTAATACTTTTTGAACAACACAACATACATTTTGTTATTTTATGAATATAATAATACGAGTAATATACTTTTCATAAAAATTTAAACTTCAAAGTTCATAAACAAGTCATGTGGATTTACTCTTAATTTTCGTTTAACAATTGATAAGTAGTATTCCTATTAAAAATAATATTTAAAATTAATCTTTTATGTAAGAATGAGCAAACGTTAGATTTGAATTGATATTTAAAGTCTATTTTGAAATATTTTTTAAAGATTGCCTTATATATTTAGCTTCTGTAGATGATAGAGCAGATTGATGGTTTTTGTTTTGCCCAAAAGCGTATCTGTGACTAAATTTTTCTTTTCGATGTTTCGTTCAGAGGCGGACTGGCAAGGTGTGCTAGTGTGCCGTAGCACACCAGGCCGGCTCAATATATGGGCCGCCGGGCAGGGGGCTCATGATGATTAATATTGACAATATTATATAGTATATTACTATTTACTAATAAATTTATTTTTAAATTTTAAATACTAAACAGTTAAAAACTACTGCTATTGGTTGCCGGTCGGTAGGTACGAATGGTACGATACTGTTATAAGTTAATACTTCGTAGTCGAATAATTATATGGTTAATAATAATATAATGTACATTGTACATTACATAATATTTCATAAACTATTCGAAAAAATAGGTAGGAAGGTAGGTATTCATGGAGGATGGTATAAACGGGTTGGGCCGGCTGTTTATTTTTGTAGAGTACTGGGCCGTTTACCTCCCAGTCCGCCCCTGGTTTCGTTGATTGGTTTTTTAAATCTTGAGCCTCTGGATAGCGTTGACATTATTTTATCATATTGCAGGAACACCCATTGTTAATTTTCTTAAACATATATTATTGTAATATCTGACTAAGTGGCTAATTATTTTAAATTACAAACCACTATACCATATCAATAGTAGTTTATTATAATGTACCTATGTAAATATATGTATCAAACAAAAAAATGAAATAATGGTACTTGAAATCATATTTCTGTCTTCTGTAAACAATTTTTGTTTACTTATTTCCTAATGATAGATATGTGTACTAAAATATTATGCACTCACTTTTAAATAATGTATATACACTTTTATACTTAATGGATAATAAGTACACTTCTATACACATACATAAATCATAAAAAGTACAAACATTCATTATTTATTTTGCAAAATATTTTCTACTTTATTTGAAGTTCTAAAGATAAACAAGATTTTTTTTAAAAATTGCGCATTTTTGGCTTACCAGTAAAGAATGCATCACACATTGTAGAAGTCTAATCATTCGATTTTAATTCTTATCAGTCTTGTAGATTTGTATTAATAGTTCTGAGGTTTTCAAATTCTCATAAATCTGACTTCAAATGAATTTTTGGGTAAAATTATCTTTTTTTTTTAATTTAATTTTTCTAGGTGTGTTTTAAGATAAAAATAAACGAATCTGAGTTTCGAAATCTTTAATAAACTATTTTTTGTTGGTTACAGTTTTAATTTCAATAGGTGTTTATAGGTAATACATAATTTTTCAGTTTGGAGATATTTAAGTGATATAAACTACCTGACGAGGTGTTGAACTACTTTATGAAGGCCTCGATGAAATATGTTATATAGTGTTCTAGGAAATAATTCAATCGGACTGTTTGTAACATTAGATAAATGTTCAAAAAACTAAGGTGTAGCAAATGTTGGTACCTCAATCGGCTAACTGTTCATTTAATTTAATTTTGTTTATAATAATATAGCTATATTAAGTGGTATGCTCCCAAGTCCCATGTTTGTTGTTCGATAGTTTTTTTTTACAATGTGGGCTTAACACACAGAATTTGAAAGTTCAAATATTGTAAATCTTTTCATATTGGAAATTTAAACATAAAAAAATTAACTGAAAAACTTAATTTTTCAAAAGTGTGTAAAACCTCAATAAAAAGTCCATAAACTTTAAAATTGGTACTATAGGTTTTCAATTAATTTCAACATTGAACAGAATTATTTACACCGATTATTTTACTAAATTGCATCCCATTCATTCAATGCTGTTCAGAAATCCCTCTGCAACCGCATCGACTTCGATACTGGTAACTCATTTTTTTCAGTTCAAAAAACACATATGAGGATTTGGAGACTGTCGAATGGATTTTGCTCTCTCGTATATTACGCAATATCATTTTTGAACACCAACAAACAATATATTATTACTCCTAAAACCTATAATGGTTGCCTATAAAATATAACGTAATCATTAATAACTAATTAAGTTCTACATTTCTACTATTAGTTTCTACAATAGAGTTCTACATTTATGAATGAACATCCTAAACTAGAGGTATGAATTTTAGAATTTAAAATTTTTAAGTATATTCAAAAAAATTGGAAACCTAGAATTTATGACACTAACGGAAATTATATATACGTTATTTTTATGCCTAATGGATCTACCGAAAAAATTTTAATATTGAAAAATAAGAACCACCCTAGTGTTCATGACAGACAAATATATGAATGGAAGAAAATATTTAAATGACATTTTTCTAGATACAAAGGTTTTAATATGTTTATTTCATGCACTGCGTAGGTACTTTCCATCGATAAATCACCTCCGAAAAATTATATTATTCTTATTACGAGAGAAAGTATCAAAAATTGTATGATACTATTAAATCATTTGCACCAGCACATTTTATCGATTACTTTCACAAAAATTGGCAAGCAATTAGGAATAAGTGGGTGATAGGCATGACTTTTGACAATGGTAATTTTTAAATAGGACGAATAGTCGCCTAGAAAGTTTTAATGGAAAATTAAAATCTGTAATTGACTTATTTTCAAATTAACAAGAATTTTTGATAAATTATTTATTGTCATAAAATGGTCTTAGAATAGAACGAGATAGTAAAACCTTACTTATAGTTCAAAAATGGCCAACAACTAAGTTTTAAAATGCTGTAGAAGAACTATATTTTAGACTGTTAGTCCTATGCCTTTGATTTTTTGAAAAAACAATTGCTACAAAAAAGTATCATTGTTGACGGTACAACTGATCAATCATGTAACTGTGCCTTTTTGTGACTACGAAACTCTCATATAAACACATTTTCAAAAAAGAGAACATGAAAAGTTATCCCTATTTGATCCTACAATTTACGATAATAGGTGGACAAGAAATTATAGTACAAAATCACTATAGTTAATACATTGAGTAATGATCACAATAATACACCAACCAGCACAAAAGACAAAATGTTTAACATCAAACCAAACGAACAATTTAGAAAAGCGTCAATGTTTTTATCTAAAATTTCTTAAATTTTAACCCTTTCCCTGCTGAATTATTTTTTCCCAGTTCACAGCACTGTGCTGGGTATAAATTTTTCGTATTGTTTTAAATATTGTTATAGTTCAAATAATAATTATCAATAAAATAAAAAAAAAATTCTAATAACTTTTTAGCAGATATTAGTTAATTAAGTTAGTGATTGGTTCCCAAATAGTCGATAATGAACTATTATTTCAGTTTATCAAATAATGACAATTTGGGAACCCTGGAAAATCAAATAAAGTATTTTGTTAATAACTTTTTTAATATTTATCATATATTTTTTTATTGTTCCTTTGGATTCGTCTAATTTATTACCATTTAATGATATTATCACAGTATCTATATCAGCTTTTGTTGATTTTTAAAATGATAGGACGCATATGTGCAATGTTAAGTACAATGTCGAATGATCAGTTCCATAGGAAAATAGAACAGTTGAAATTAGTTATTGATTCTTGGGAAAATAATAAAGATTTGTCAATAAAATTGTCGGAAGATGATACTTGTGTATACTGTACTAAAAGATAATGATGATATACCTTGTTTTGATGATTATATAATTGATGAGGAAGTTGATGTTGCCAATATTATAAAGAAGATACTGATGATAATGATGGCTTTATTACACTTCATTTAGTGCTGACGAGATTTTTGCTAATTTACCGGAAGCTAATAAAGCTGTTGGTAAGTATTGTAAACATTATTATAGATAATTAATTTTAATTATAGCAGTCTAAGAAAATATTTCAGCAGGTATGCATTCAGTTACCCCGAAAACTTGAGTTTGTAATTGTAACAGACCAAAAGGAGCTACTTTAATAACTATTGGATTACCAAAAACCCATGTTCAAACAAAAGCTACACCTATTACAAAGAAACATTACAGAACTAAAGAAAATATAATCATTGAATGGTAACTAATAAAAATGTTGTCGATCAGGTCTATAGAAACAACTACAAAATTTGCAAATCCGGTATAAAATATCAACCAAACAAAATTTTCACTGAAATACTCATACTTGAAAATGATGTTAATATTAATAATATTAAACCATATTGAACCAAAACTGCATGGAATTTAGCAATAAAAAAGTTAAAATTTAAAAAAAAAACAAATTGGATAGGTTGTGTGATTTGAAGTGTACTGGTTTATAAAATAATAGAGTAAGAAAATATTGATTTTGTAAAAATTGTGACTTGAATGATTCAATTAAATTTAAATTAATATTAAATTGTTTAAACAAAATTCCGGATTTCACTCAAAATAAATTCTTCTACTTTTTTTCTATTATAGTTGTGCATGTGTCTGCAATTAAAAGAAAATTTTAAAAACAACAATTAATTTCGACTAGCTCCCCATCCAGTTCCAGTTTTTTCGAAGATTTATGTTTCGCCATGGTTTCATCATCCGATATACCTTTATATAAATTACAAAGCAAACCGTTTCGAAATTTCTTATCAAAATATACCAATCAATCTATACCTGACGAAAGCTCATTGCGGAAAAATTATTTATCAATTTGTTATCAAAAGACAATGAACGAAATAAAAGAAAAAATTGGAAACAATTTTATTTACGTTGTAGTTGATGAGACCACTGATGCAAGGGGCTTATACATCGCTAATTTACTTGTGGGTGTCTTAAACAAGGATTATGCAGGGCAACCTTATCTTTTGACATCCAAACAATTAAACAAAACTAATAACGAAACTATAAGTCAATTCATAAATGACTCATTAAAATTATTATGGACGGATGTAGGCATGGAAAGACGCGTATTGCTCTTATTGACAGACGCAGTTCCGTACATGGTAAAATCAAGAAAATCTTTGAAGTTGTTTTATTCTAATATGATACATGTGACTTGTATTGCACATGCCTGTAATCTAATTGCTGAAAAAGTTGGTGAATTATTTCCTAACATTAATATTTTAATCAATAATTGAAAAAAAATATTTTTAAAATCACCGAGTAGAATTTCAATTTTCAAAGATGAAATGGAAAATATACCTTTACCTCCGGCCCCAGTAATAACAAGGTAGGGTACATGGATAACTGCTGCTTTATATTACGTGAAATATTTTATAAAATACCAGAAGGTAATTGAAAAGCTCGCAGAAGACGATGCACAATGCGTTAAAAAAGTACTCGATATTATTAAAGATAGATCGACTGTGAATGAATTAACATTTATATCAACTCATTTGTCATTTTTAGTTGAAATAATTAAAAAACTTGAAACTCAAAATATGCTTTTATCTGAGAGTTTTTGTTTGATAAGTGAATTAGAAGAAAAAATAAACATTATTCCTGGACCAAAAGGGGCAACATTAAAAACAAAATTAAATGATATTTTTTCCAAAAACAAAGGCCTAACAGTATTACGTAACATTAATAAAGTATTAATAGGGGAAGCGGAAGTGGTTCAACTAGATCAAAACTATAAAGATCCAATGATTTTAAGCTCTTTTAAATTTGCTCCAATAACTTCGGTAGATGTTGAACGATCATTTTCAATATACAAGCATTTATTAACAGATAGACGGCACAGTTTAACCGAAGAAAAACTTGAATATCATTTAATAATTAATTTTAACAATAAAGAATAAAAACACACATTTTGAGTTGTATATTTTGTTTTATTTTTAAATAGAAATAATTATGTATTTATTTGTATGTGTTTATATTTAAATATTTGTATTTTTTTCGTGCTTAACATAATTTTTAATTTTTTAATATAAATTTTTATTGCATATTTTAATGATTTTTACTGCATATTATATTGATACTTTTTAGTGCATATTAATCCGGGCTCTTATTTATAAATTATAAAATTATCTTTAAATCTAGGTTATATGTAGATTATATATATATTATTAATTTAATAATTATATTCGTCACATAATTACTGACTACTGTGCAGGGGCGGCTCCAGGAGTGGGGGGGGGCCCTCCAAGCCCGTATTTATAAAAAAAATTATATTGTTAACAAAAAATGCATATTATAATATTGTCATAACATGGACTATATGAGCCATAGAGCTTACGACGGTGTATACGATGTACCTGCTGGCTGCTATCTATTCTTACGAAGAACCAATAAGGCTATAAATAAACTATATTAATATAAAATATACTATAGTTTGATACTAGACATTTTAGATTTTGTTTTTACATTTAAAAATTTAAAATGAAAGTAAGGAAGTGTTCAATTCTGGGATGTTCAAGCGTAAAAAAAATCCTAAGATTTCTCTATTTAAAGTTCCAAAGAATAATTCTTTGGCATGGAATTTGGCAATCAATAAGTATATTTGCAAAGACTCTGTTGTGCAATTTGTGTGTGCTGATCATTTTAAGTGACTCGATGGCCAAAGGTATTGAGTTTTACAGGGATTATATTAAAATGGATAGTTTGAAAAATAGTAATAAAACTCAACAGTTCACAGACCGTTTCAATAAATTATTTGACACATTTAATAGAAAATATCCTAAGGAAGGGATAAAAATGAAAAGCAAAGACTTTGAAGTATTTTTATTTATTCATTACATCAGTGGTTCCCAATTGGTTGTGTAGATATTGATATTTTTATTTTATTTAAGTTAACTCATAATTAAACTGTAAAAGATAATTGGAATAATTTTGTAGTAATATTTATTATTTTATAATGTATAAATAACTATGCAAAATCAAGTGTTAAATTAAATAAATCTTTTTGAGAAAATGTGTCTATAATATTACAAAAAAGTTTGTAAAATTAAAATAAATCGTACATTAAATGTAAGTAAAATAAGAAAAGTTATAGCTAGGGGTCCGTGGCTTCACACATCCTATGCAACTCCAGATGGCGATTGTACACCATGTGGATGGATTTCTTTAAGGATACAAGTTGGTAAAATAGATTACACAATGCCAAAAGTTGGATTATGCGAAGCACTGCCAATTGCCATGATTCTTGGTCGAGACTGGCAATCAGCAGTACATGCTACTATAATCATTGAACCAAATGGTGCAATTTGTATTACTACACCTACTTCTACTCAAGAGTTTGATTGTGTCAAAGCGAGCAGTTCATTTGTTGGGTGTGTTGTTGAGTCACGTTTCTCTTCTAAGCCTCTTGTGTCAAAATCTGATGAAATAAAAGTTCAACCAATTAAAGATAAAGAATCTAAAAAAATAACTGATACATTTTTGACTAATGAACAAAATGAACAATTACAAAATTTGTTAAATTGTTATGAAGACATATTTTCTAATCCAGAAGCAGAAATTGGTGAGTTTCCTAACCTTGAAATGGAAATTTATCAGAGCATAAGCCGTTCAGATGCAAACCATACAGAGTCACAGAACCAGACAGAATAATTATGAGAGAACAAGTAGATAAGTGGATTGCAAATAAAGTTTGTCGTTATTCAAATTCACCTTATGGAGCACCTGCATTTGTAATAGAACAACCATTTCATGTGTCAACACCTAAACGTGTAGTTATCGATTATTCAAGAACCATTAATCCAGTTACTATCAAGGATCCATTTCCTATAGACCAAATGGATGAGATGGTAAAAAAGTATATATCTATTATTGATATTAAGCATGCTTTTAACAATATTAAAATTAAAGAAAAAGATGTATATAAAACAGCTGCAGTAACACCAGATCACCATATAGAGTTTACCCGTATAATATTTGGTCTTGCTAATGCACCTGCTATACTTGCTCGAGCAATATCAGAAGCATATGGTCATTTGCGAAAAATTGGACTAGCCAAATATTATGATGATATTGGAGGTGGTCATAATTCGTTCGAAGATCATTTAGACTTTCTTCACAAAATTTTTGAAGCAACACGTAAGCATAAACTAAAATTTGCTAGACAGAAATGTAATTTTTCTGTTCAGAAAGTCAAATTGCTTGGAAGAATTTTGGATGAAGACGGTGATCACCCGGACCCTAATAGAATCAAATCAGTACAAATATATGAAACACTAGATACCATCCATGAAGTTAGAAGCTTTCTTGGATTTGCCAATACTCTACGTCGTTACATTAAAAATTTTTCTGTTATATCAAGACCTCTATCAAACGTTTTAAAGAAGAGCTGTACAGAATTAAAAAAAATCTAAAAACCAACCGGTTACTCTGAACCAGGAGCAACAAGAAGCCTTTGTTAAATTGAAATTAACATTAACATGACCACCATTACTTGCTTATTTTAAACAAGATGCACTCACTACAGTAGAAACGGATGCAAGTTATGGAGGTATAGGAGCTTGCCTTTCTCAAATTCATGACGGAGAGACGCGCATCATCGAATATGCTAGCCGTACACTCAAAGATGCTGAGAAAAAATACCATAGTAATGAACTTGAAGTAACTGCAGTTCATTGGGCAATAACTGATAAATTTAGACTTTACCTTACTGGAAAAAAATTTAAACTCTTAACAGACAGATACTCAACTGCATATATTGTAAGTAAAGCTAAATTAAACCGTAAATTTTCCAGATATGTAGTTGATTTATCATCATTTGATTTTGAGCCTATATATAGATCTTAACCATATTGCAGATCATTTATCTAGGTATCCTCAGCCAGACATAAATGAGAATCACTTATGTTTAGCAGTCATCCCAATGCAGAATATCAAATTGGAATTGGCGCAGAAGTCTAATGCTTATTGTCAACAAATTGCTAAGAAATTGGGAAGTAATATTGACAACTTACATATTCAACAAATAAAACTTTCTTATAAATATGACAATGGTATTTTAGTCCGTGTAAATAATGAATATGGACATGAAACTATTAAGATAGTTATCCCATTTTCATGTCGCAGTATAGTTCTTAAAAGCTGTCATGACAATGCTGGTCATTTTGACGCAAAGAAAACTTTAGAAAAATTAAAATCAAGATTTTGGTGGAGTTCAATGCGCAAGGATACAAAGTTGTACGTCAAAGGTTGTATTGTTTGTCAAAAAGTTAATAGAAGAACAACCTTAGCATACGATTTGTTAGGTGAACGAAGCTTTCCTCAAGTTCCATTTCAAGTTGTATCATCTGATCATCTATCATTGCCACTAACAAAATCCGGTAATTGCTACATTTTAGCACACATATGTCATGCTACACGATTTCTTGTAGCTAGACCAACTTGTACAACAGCAACAGATGACATTATTAATACAGTGGAAAAAGACATCATCAATCAATATGGACCACCTCTTACATATATTAGTGACAATGGTTCTTCTTTCACCAGTGCTAAGTTTCATCAGTTTCTATATAAATATGGAATTGAACATTTGTTAAGCCCACCATATACCCCACAATCAAATGGTTTAATTGAACGTTCTAATGCAACAATAATAGCTGTTCTCTCTAATTACACATTAGAATACCCCTGGACTGGGATGAAAAATTACCAAATTTAATTTTAGCTATTAATACTATCCAAAAGAGTTCATCAAAATACTCACCATTCTATTTACTACATGGTTACGAACCTAGAATCACTTGTGATGAATTAAATTTGGGCACTACAATATCCGAGATCTCCAGAGATCTTCAGTTAGACAAATTAATTGAAACAAGAAAGGAAGCGGCCGAAAACATCAAAAAGAAGCATGACGAAAATAAAAAACGTTATGATAAAAATAGGTTAAATCAAACATTTCAAAGAGGAGATTTAGTTTGGTACAATTGGCCCTTAGCCTCAGATTCCAAACTATCACCAAAATACAAAGGTCCATTTACTATTGAAAACGCAGTAGGTAAAGTATGTTATAAAATAAAAAAATTTGATCAATCAAATTTAAAGAAGAAAGACACTAGAGTAGTACACGTACAGTCACTCAAACCATATATAAACAGACCAAACCTTGATGATCCTGGTAATATTGCATTTGAAGAAACCACCGAAGCAGAAGATAAATCAAACGCTGAAATCAGCAAAAGCTCAGAGAATGAAGATCCAATCAAAGACAAGATTCCTAAAATTTCTAGTCATGGTCGAATAATAAAAAAATCTAAATGGTTTAGTGAGTATATCACTGAATAATAAAAAAAAGAGTCCTAAACTATAAACATTAATCTTAATATTTGTTAATAATATTCCTCAGTAAATATATTCATATAAAGTTTTTTTTTATTAATTTTTTTATTGATTTAAGTTGGAACAAATTTCTCTGTATAATTTTTTTTTAGGGGCGAAAAGTATAATATAGTACCTATATAAAGTTGTTTTTAAAAAAAAATTATATATTATATAAAATTGTTTTTTTAAAAAAAAGTATATATTATATAAATTGTTTTTATGATAAGCTTACTATTATATTAATGTATTATTATTATTATTATTTTAATTGTTAATCATTTTTTTTTTTTTGGGCCGACTGTAAGGTTAATAATATGTTGTCTTCCATGGCAAAATATTTTATAATATTTTATATTGTATGTTACGGACTGTTATCATTCGTTAACAGTCAGTTATCAGTCACGGTTCGTGCCGTGAAGGTCTCTCTGTTTTATATGTTATGTTAATAAATATACAAGTGTTAATAATAAAAGTCAATCGTATTATTTATCTTTATAATATATATTACAAAACAAAAAGTGATTGATTTACTATCCTTAACCTCATAGAGTAATATTCTTTATGTTATACCTACTACTTATTGTTCAATATTTTACATTATAAATTTAATTCAATAGATAAAACTAATAATATCAACTAATTCCTTACACAGTGAAATTTCAAAAAATATTTTATTGTTAACTATCCTAAATAATTGGTTTGCTAATTTAGTATTGTATAAACCCAATATTTTTGTGCCTACGTTTCATAAATTAAGGTTATTTAAAGAAAATTATAAAAGATCTATAGAAAAACAACTCATTATTACTGATGGTAATTGTTGTGTTATAGCATATCAAACACTTCATGTTTATTTTAATCTTAATTCATACTATTCTATTTTAGATTCTAAATTAATTATACATGTCAATGAGAAAAAATTGGCTTTATTGGAAATCGGGTTAATTGATAATGTTATAAAAACCGAAGATGTGTAACGTATTAAACAATTATAATAAATAAAATTACTCCTAGCGTGACGCGCCGCGCGCCTACAGTTACTCCGTGACGCCTTTATCATGCGTGACGATAACCGCTGCTAGCAACTGCCAATAAATTAAGAGAAAAAAACTTAAAAACTCCTATATGTATTTTTATATCCGGCCGGTATGTGAGTACAACATTATTTTTTCTATCTTATAAAATAAAATTATACATAATGAGTTATGGTTGTAATGTGTACCCTGGACGTCTACGAGCGTCTGGGCCCCCTCATGAGGTTTTTTTAGATACTATAAAATTATATTATTGTTATTATTATATTAACAGAATATGTCGCTAATATTATCCAGATTATTTCTTTAAGTCCGAGTTTTATGCCGCTTGGCTTCTCGGCACAAAATTAAACTTGAATATATCTTCACAAAATGATTTATATTATTTCCTCCTATTTTCTCATCTTTGTACATAAATCCACGATACTCCGGCTCAATAGGGCCTCGGTTCATGGTTGGCGACCTTCTTAAAATATCAAGTGTCTGCCATTGGGACTCCACAAATAGTGAAGCGTCTCAGATGATGTAGAGGACTTATTAAATATTTTTGATGAAATTAAATGTTGTGACGGAGTAACACCTTCAAAAGCATTGTTGAATAAAGTATCCGTGTTCAATCAAAATATTATTGAATCTGATGGTCAACGAAGGCACAAAAATTGTTCAATAATACTCAAAGATGATGATAGGTAAATTAAATACTAAATACATCATTAGATCAAATTTATTTTTGTGTTAATATGTAGTATTTTATTTTTTAGTGATAGTAATCATTGTATTTGGTGCAAGCGTCTATTATTTTCAATGCAAAAAAAAATTTCATGACAAATTTTTCCCACCAAAAAATACTAACTATGCAAAGAGTTCAAAATTTAAAACAAACTATAAAAAAAACATTTTTGGGCTATTAAAAAAATTAATAAATTAGAAAACGATTTGAACAGCATTCAAAATAAGATGAAGGATATTGATCAATTGACTTCAAACAACATTTTGGAAAGTTCAGATAATTCTAAAGGGTAGTTTGAAATAATAAAGAAATAAAGGTAAAAAATACTAAGAATCGAAGATACAACGAAAATTGGATGTTATAATAATACATGCTATTTCAAATAAGTTAAACAATTAATTTAATTTATATACTTAGTACATTCTCTAAATTATTGTTAATAAACCATATGGTAATTGCCTAACCATAGGTCTCCAGGTGGTTATTCATTTTTAAGGGAGTAAAAAATATTACCTTTACCATGCATAAATACACTTCGAAAGCATTTTTTAGCTGTTAGAATTGGTTGTAGGAATGATGAATTCATTTTATTCTCTTAAAAAAAATTTAACAATAAAACCAATTATGAGAGAAAAGTTATTTTAGTGTTTGACGAAGTCTTCTTAAGAGAAGGTTTGGGTGTTAATACCAGAGGTTTGACATATCATGGGTTAGAAGATTTTGGAGATGGATTCGACGTTAAAACATCTGAGAAGGCTAACCCTAAATTGGTATTAATGATACAGAGTTTAACGGAAAGTTTACATCAACCCTTAGCAGTTTTTGCCTCCAAGGAATCAGTAAAAGGTAAATTTAGAATTAAATATAATTGTTTGTGACGTTTATAATATTATTGTATTTAAATAGGTAGTGTTGTCACTAAATTAGAACATAAAAAACTCCTGTTCTTTTATTTATATAAGAATTTCAGAGGTCTATTATGACATCATAGTCTTCAAAACCACGCCCCCTTCGTGATACTAAAGGCGTGTTTTGGCGGAGTAAGCTGTTTAGGGAAGAAGTTTATGGTTATAAAAGGTGAATAGAATACGTTTACTGTTTCACCAAAACATAATACCGTAAACATGTTTACTGAACTTTATGTGATTTGTTTGGATAGTGATAACAAATATGTCATGATATGAATATGTGACTACTGACTTTATTAGTTTAATTATTACTTTAATTTTATTGAACTGGTCGTAAATTTATTACCTACTGCTTTATAATTATTTATAAGTGAAAATGAGTTCTAAGCAAAATAAATTAAATCTTTTGGTTATGATGATGAATGACATGATGAAATCTGACGACATGATGTTTTTGATTAAAAATAAGTCTACAGGTCTGAACCATTTGCGAACTTTATGTAGCGATATTCACGAAAAGCATTTTCGTCCGAGTGCAGTGGTTGAAGTTTGGATTACCAAATATAGTGCATATGATTTTCACGTAAATTATCGGATGACGCAAGATACGTTTTATACCTTATTACGTTTTTTATATCAAGTTTCGCCAGATATTTCAAATGAAAATTATACTGGTGGAAATTTCCCTATTTGTTTTAAAAAAAAAAATACTTATTTGTCTTTGGTACTTTGGGAAGGAAGGTTCAATGCAAGCTATAAGTGATCATTTTGATGTTGCTAAATCATCAGTTTATAATATTTTAAATGGTTTTATGAATGTCATAGTTATAAACGTAGATAAATTTATTCGATGGCCAAGTAAAGGTGAATGTTTAGTAATTTAAGAAAGTTTCAAGTCTAAAGCTGGATTCCCAGGTAGTAAAAAAAATGATCATTTTATGAAACTTAAGGTTAGGCCACACAGAACGCTACGCTACGTATGCTATGTATACTATATATGCTTTGTACGCTATGTTCACTATACGGTGTGGCAACACAGGACACGCTACATATACTACGTACGATATTTACTACTAGTCACACTGAACAGTATCAGTCATATTCAAGATGTTGTCAGGTACGTTGCCTTAGGAAAATGATAGTAGATTGAAGCTTTGTTATTATTTTCGTTAAATAATAACAATAAACAAAAAAGGAAATGGGTCCATGGAACATAAAAAGTTTGGCGAATTTCATCATCTTTTAAAACAACTACGAAAGGATGAATTAAAATTTAAAGAATATTTTCGTATGAGTATGAAACAATTTGATCAACTTTTATCAATCATTAAAAAGGACATCGAGAAAAACGAATTAAATCTAAGGGAAAGTATTCCAGCCAAGGTACGATTAGCCATTTGTTTAAGGTAAGTCATTTAACACTTTTTTTTAAATAATAATACTTTTTATTTTTAATAGGTAGCCTTATAATAATAATTTATTAGTAATTGAGTTTATGGTAATAATTATTATAATACTTGAGCACAATCTTTGATGACTTAAATTAAATAGTAACTTCGTTGTTGTGAGTCATCACAAAAATTCGCATTTTCATAGATCACATTCGATGCACTTTCTTGTACTTCATTTGAAGCTGATGGATGAAAGAATGTTTGACTAGGAACAGGTATTATTTGACTGATCGGTGAAGGTGTGTCTAGCCTAACCATTGCGCTACGACCCGGTGTTTCAGTACTGACGATAGAAGATGTTGAAGTAGCAGATGGTTGGTCCAAGAATTCAGTTTCTGCATTTATAATTGCCCTCATAACTTCTTGCTTAATTCGCAATTGCAAACGTCGAGGAAGTCGTTTTGTACTCTCACATGCACTAGCAAAGAAAAAATCTAGCTCTCCTGGCTGTTTTTTCACTTGATTTTTGTTTCCAATGAATGATATTATCTTGTCAACATCACTTTCTTTACCTGCATTCTTTTTGCTTGCATCAAAATTATGTTTTTTCTTTTGAGTTTCACTTTCTATATTATTTGACAATGCTAAATTTACGTTTTCTTCATTTTGGCTATGTTCCTCAATTATTTGATCTTCTTCATCTATCAAGTCCACGACGGTATCATTGCTGCCATCATAATTATTGACGTTAGTGTAAATTCTGTAAAAAAAAAAAATAATAATAATAATACTGCAGTAAGTGTCTACGGTCAAAGAACTGAGGACAATAAGTTATACTTATTCACGTCGAGTCGACTCGGATAAAAGAAAAGACATAACTTCTTCGTATTTCCAAGGTTTCATTTTCTTCGCCGCCTGTTCACTTTTTTACCTTCCTCCTTAATGTAGCTTATCTGTGAGAATCCTGAAGCTTCTTCCATTCACCTTTCAGTTCATCCACTAAATAAAAGATAAATAGAAATAAAAATAAAAATCTATTTATAGATATTATACATTTTAGTATTTTGACTATTTTTTTTTATGTTTTTAGCTACTGGAAATTCATTTCGGTCATTAGCTTTCAATTATCGCATGGGCAGGTCTACAATAAGTAACATAGTCGAAGAAGTCTGCCAAGCCTTGTGGAAAAAACTTCAGCCTATCGTAATTCCTGATCCTAATGAAGAAATATGGAGAGCTTCAGAAAAAGTGTTTAAATAAAAATGGAACTTCCCTCATTGTGTTGCTGCAATTGATGTGACGCATGTTCGTATTAAGGCACCGGCTCATTAAGGTTCAGAATTTTTCAACTATAAGAAATATCACTCACTTGTTTTGCTAGCACTAGTAGATGGAAATAAAAAAATCATTTGTGTTGATAGTAACAGCATTATTGGAAAGCGTTTAACAAGCTTAAGTATGGGTATACCTCCAGATGAAGATTTAGGAGGAAGAAATTTACCCTATGTAATAGTTGGTGACGAGGCATTTCCTTTTAAAAAATATCTCATGAGACATTATGCTGGAAGTGCCCGGCGACTTAGAGAGGATGAACGTATTTTCAACTATGGTTCTCAAGAAGCAGAAATACTATGGAAAATACGTTTGGTATCCTTGCAAACACTTGGAGAGTATATCATAGCCTATTAGAATGTCGCATTGAACTCGCAGATAAAATAATTTTAGCAACTGTTGTTCTCCACAATTACGCACGTCAATTATCTACCCAAACCAATCTAGCGAATGTTGAAGAACAAACCAACGAAACTAACGTTAGCCAACAAATGGCATGGACATAAAATCACTAATTGCGATTCATATTATAATTGGGTCATTAAATTTTCCACGGGTACGAATGTACTGGGAGGAGACATTTAGAATTAATATTGTAGCAAATACTATGACTCGGGATCGTTTTTTTCAGCTCAGATTCAATTTACACATAATTGACAATAACAGTATCTCAATTAATAATAAAGATAAATTTATAAAAGTTCGACCTTTGTATGATTTAATAAAAAAAAAGTGTAATTGTTTAGTTATGGAACGAAACTTAAGTGTCGATGAACAAATGGTGGCATTTAAGGGCACCCTTTCGGTAAAGCAATATATGAAAGGGAAGCCATGTCCTTGGGGCATAAAAATATATGTACTTGCAGGACAAAGTGGTACAGTTTATGATTTTTTATTATATCAAGGTTCATCTACTGAAATAAATTCTGATTTACAAAAGCAATTTGGAATTGGTGGTGCAACTGTATTGCAATTAACAGAAGGAGTAAAAAAAAATTCTCATTTCTTATATTTCGATAATTCTTTTTCTTCGTTTCAATTATTTTAACGACTAACAGGAAGGAATTTATGCAGCTGGAACAATAAGGACAAATCGATTTGCAAATCCATCTCTATTGGTAGATAAAATAATGTCTAAAATGGGACGTGGAACATCTTATGAAATAAAATCTAAGAAAATCAATAACTTTTCTTTAGGCATATTGAAATGGTACGATAATAAACCAGTAAATATAGCATCTAATTTTATTACGTCTAGTGAAGTTGAAATTATAAAACGCTAGGACAAAAAAAAATAAGTTATATGTAGAAATATAAAGACCGGAAATTATAACGTTATATAACAAATCAATAGGTGGCGTTGACAAAATCGATCAACTTATAAGTACATGCTTTTGATTTGGTAGTGGCCAATTGCTGGATTCAATATCTAAAAGACGCAAAATATTTAAACATCCAAAAAAATAAAATCCTAGATTTGTTACATTTTCGGCTGCAGTTAGCTAATGGAATAATAAATTGTCGTAAACTAACAACTCCAAAAAGAAAAGGCAGACCTAGTAATACTTCTACTGATTGGAGTTCAAGATGTTCATCTAATTCTGAAGATGTATGCACACAGATAATTCCGCAAACAAATAAAAAAATAAAAACTGATAGTTCTATACCTCACGATGTAGTAAGATACGATACAATAGGTCATTTGCCTGGTGTTGGTAACTTGAAAAATCCAACAAAATGCAAGCATCCAAAATGTTCACGAAAACATCGAACGCACATTTTTTGCGAAAAGTGTAAAGTACACTTGTGTTTGGCTTCAGGAAGAAATTGTTTTGCTGATTCCTATATTAAGAAATAATATTATGAATATATACATTCAACTACTCAAGAAGAGTCGTATCTCAGGAAAGTATATAATAGGAAAAAAAATATTAGGAATATATTACATAGACATAGTGTTATTGGGAAAGTTTAACACAGGTAAAATAAAATTAGGAAAATATTATACAGGAAAGTAATACTTAGAAATATATGTAGGGGAGAGCGGGGTTAGTTGTTACAGTAAAGATATTTTGTACTTCGAATTATGGATCATTGTGGGGACTGGACGAAAAAATTGTGTTATGTAATAATATCGAGTACATTTTATCTGTGTTTAGAATTAACGACGTTTTTCTGTATTTTGTTATCAAAAGTAAATTTTGTTCCGTGACTTGCGTTTTTAATTACAACGCACAAACATACGATAAGATTATTTTGTCGTTTGTTTATTATGTAGTACTGCATCATATTCTAACAATAGAATTCAATTTCATTAATCCATTTCCAATAAATAAATTATCATACAAAAAAAAAACGATATGAGGAACGTTGTTACATTTCACAAGAGGCATGTTGTTACATGTTAATATAACGACTTGGTTTAATCAACATAAATATGTATATCATAAATTATTATTTATATAGCTATTTATTATTATTAAGATGGTTCGGACTTATATCAAAAAGACAAAAATCTAAGACTAATGTAGTGAGTTCTGATGAAGAGGATGATTATTTTTGTATAGTTTGTTTGGGAGCTTATTCAAAGTCGCAAGGGAGAAGATTGGATTGAGTGTACTTCGTGTAAGAAATGGGCACATGAAAAATGTGCTGGAAAATAAAATGTATTATTTTTTAATTGTAAGCATTGCACTTCAGACATGGACGAAGATTAATTACAAGTGGTTTTATTAAATTTTAATAATGTTTTTGTTATAAAAAAGGAAAATATTTTATTTATATTTTGTTACTATTTATTATGTTTTTAAATTAAATAGTGAAGAATAATTTAAAAATGAAGAATCGTTTATATTTTATTGTATACCTTGGTATAGGTATTTATTATTATGAAAATGTTTATCATTACTCTTACTGCTTATTTTGGGTAATAATATTTTAAAATATAGATTGTAACAATTTACCCCACTCCGAGGCAGGTTGTTATATTTTGACTTGGTGACTTTACCAGGATTTTTTTAGTATTTAAAAATAATTTTTTTTTCATTTTATTATCATAAAAAGGTACCTAAGAAGTTACTTAATAAAATAGTCTTTCAACAATTATGATCATAGTAAAAGAAAAATTATAAAAATTTGATATGTCAAAAGTGTAACAACTAACCCCGCTCTCCCCTAATAGGAAAATAATTGTAACTCAGTTTTGAATAAGAAAAAAATAAAGTAGGTAGGAAGGGTATGCAGTGTAAAGAGGAAAACAAAATAATATTAGTATTTTGCCAATATATATATTGTTAAATGTAATGTCCTAACTTACCAACGGTTAGTGTCTGCGACCTCCAGCATTTACTTTTTCATTCTCCGTCTCTCCGCTCCGAACGTCTAAACCTACTCAAATTATTTAGAGCCCTCAATATCTCTCCAAACCTTTTTTCCATCCTCATCTCTAACTCTGAAATCGTCATCAACAAAATTATTAAGCTTATTTTGGACGCTGGTTTTGCCATCTAATTAGCTGTCTTTTTGTTTTTGTTTATAATTTCTTCTTGTACTTCTTGTAATTAGTAAAATATTTTTCTTATATAATTGCTATATTTAAATGTTATATGTATCTTTCTTAGATGTGTATATATATAAGCTGTAAACCCTTAAGAAAATAATTGTTGAGCTAAAATGGTTTTATACCAGCAGCTAATAAAAAAAAAAAAAAAAACTTACCAACGGTTAGCACTTCACACATTACTTGTGGTGTGCAGTTGAGCTCATCATTAAAAATGGCCTGCTCTTTATTTAAAATAAATCTAATAAACTGCAAAGCCATGTTTACTTATGCACAATATATAAATTGATCATTGCCTTTTTTTCTGGCTGTAAATAATTAGGTGGTCTGTTGTTGATCTGGGAAATTGGTATTTGGTCATTATTGGGTCTTCTCCATCCTGACCCTCCGGTCTTCATGTTTTGTCGATCCGATCTATCGTTGTTTTCTAGTTCGCCAAGTTTTTCCCAGATATCTATAAATTTCCTTTCTTGAGTTGTTTGTATATAAGCTTGAATGGCGATTGGGAAGTGTTTTGCGATGAGGTTTATTGCCTGATCTTCGGTTAGTTTTGGTGAGTCTAAAAATCTGAGTTCCGACATCCAATGATGAAAATGTTCTTGGTAATTAGTTCGTATTGGGCGTTTGCCGGCCTCAGTGCATTTTATAAAAATTTCCCATTGCGTGTTTTCAGAAAAGAAATGTTTTAAGAATAGCTCCTTGAATGTTTCTTCATTCGGTGTGGCATCTTTGATCATACCAAACCACTTAGCTGCCTTTCCTTGTAAACAGTTCTCGATTACCACCATTTTATCTTCATCAGCAATTCTTTTGTGTGTGAAATACGTGTTGATTTCTTTTAGAAACTTCTTCGGATGGTCTGATGGTCTTTCTCCACTGAATGTCGGCATGTTAATTTCCACTGGTTGTGGCCGGTGAATTACGTCCCTAACTCTTTCTGGTGCTTCCGTAATGTTTTTAATCAGCCTGTCCTGCCTTGCCGTTTCGACTATAAATTTTGATTCTGCGTTGTTGATTAGCTGTCTCAATATTTCACACTGCTGTTCAGATGTGGCCTTTAATTCATCAATAGTTTTGCGTAGCTCTATATTATCTTGATGTAATTCCGTAATTTTTGTATTTGCCAAGGTTATCTTTCGTTCTAACTGCCTGAATTGTTCCATAGTTGGTATTGGGTCGTTCATAAGTTCAGCTTGTTTAGTCTTCCTTCGGCCAGTCATTCTGAGATTTTTTTTTTTTTTTTTGCTGTCTTCTGGTCGTGTTAAAATCCTCTTGTTGGGCGCCAATTGAAACGGTACTTACTATAAAGTACTATAGCCGTTCACCATTAATATGAATGCAACTGTGTTATATATAATAATTGATCCTTTATTTCTATTTATATAATATTTATGTGTTACAATATTCGGGGAGGGGAAATATTTTTCCCGCTTATATTTATATAATACGAAGGGAGTTCGCTGTTTTTTACAAATTTGTGGATGGAACAGATAATTGGACAAGGCCCGCTCAGATAAGTGGCGTCTAATCACAATCGCTGTTCGGATGAGCGAGGCCTAGGCAGGCGCGCTTGGGGGGACTTATTTTGTCAAGGTTGTCCTGAAAAGGACAATTTATTTTACACCTTGAAAGTCTTCTGGTTGTATATCCAAATGATAAGTCCTAGCGTCTGGTTAGTCGCCACTGTCCGTATCTCGCAAGCTCTTCGCTGCTGTTCGCTCCACCGGGCCAAATATCTATGCCGCTCGAATCTCTCGGTGGCGCATCGAGTATCCGCGTCGGAGTTCCGGTCTAAGCCATTCTCCGACGTCGAATATAACGAGAGGTTACCACCTAGATAATTCCGTGGAATAGATATATTAGGCAACCGGCAATACACGGGATCATATATCGGTCGTCTTTCGCTGGTCGGAGCACTTGAACGTCGTGAACAGGAGTCGGAGTCAGCGTCGTCGTTGGACCGTGCGATCGTTTTGTGGCGATGCTCTATAAGAGTTGCACACGGGATCGTACCGGTCGTTGTTCGCTGGTCGCGGGGTACTTGAGGTTTCTTCGAGTCTTCAGTCTTCGTTGTTGCTTGTTTGAAGGTTGAAGAAGAAATGAAGATGTGTGTTTTCTTGTGCTGAATCTTACTAGTCTAAGTACTACTATCCGTACCGACTAGTAAACACATCCATTCCCCGGTTGCATGTTGTGTCTTCTTTCGTGATGTGATTGATGATATCTCCGAAGTTTTTTGTGTTACAACTATGGGGAAGGTATTGTTGTCTTCGTCTTGACTTACCCTATCCGTTGATGTAGTTTTGATATTTCTATGATGTAAGGAAGTACTTGTAATTCCTTTCTAAGTCCAACTTTTGGTGTTTTTACTCTCGTTCTGTCCTGTGATTGGTTCTACTCGTCCTGTGCTGTGATTGGCTGTCATAAATAATAGTTGTTGGCTCTGTTAAGAGCCTTTTTTGTAGTGATTCTTTCTGTGCTGTTACAACATTAATTATAGAGTTAATTGAAATGACAACGCATTCAATAATAATTATTAAATTACTACCATATATACTACTATTTAGTATAGTTTTATAATATGTCATCATTCATCAAATAACACCTCAACAAAGTACAATGCCCATTGCTTAATATTTACGATTTAAAAAGTTAAGTTACTCTTAACTATGTTACATAACGAGTTACTTTTTTTTTAAATAATTTCTAAATAGGCAACCTTTAATTAAGATATTATCGCTTGTTTTGCTAGCACTAGTAGATGGAAATAAAAAATTCATTTGTGTTGATGTTGGGCAATATGGTAGAGCTAATGATGCAAGTGTATATAGTAACAGCATTATTGGAAAGCGTTTAACAAGCTTAAGTATGGGTTTACCTCCAGATGAAGATTTAGGAGGAAGAAATTTACCCTATGTAATAGTTGGTGATGAGGCATTTCCTCTTAAAAAATATCTCATGAGACATTATGCCAGAAGTGCCCGGCGACTTGGAGAGGATGAACGTATTTTCAACTATAGGCTCTCAAGAAGCAGAAATACTGTGGAAAATACTTTCGTTATTCTTGCAAACACTTGGAGAGTATATCAGTACGTAACTCTAATATTTGTTACTTTGTTGCATTAATTAATAATGTACAACGTTTTATATCAAGAGTAGTTGATTGCAGGTTAATTGATAAGCAATTAATGATATTTAATATTTCGTTTAAACACACAATTATTATGACAACTTCAAACTTAGCGAACTGTATGGCCAAACCCTTTGCTTCTGCAGCTTCTTGTTTTTTAGTACTTTCTCTAAATGCATTAAGAACTTTAAAAATATCAAAAAAATGATTTAAAAAAAATTTAATACCCTTGTGTTTTGAAACCCACTTTGTTTCACAATGTTGTGGTACTTTATACTTGGTTTCTTGTAAAAAAGCATGATGGCAAATTGTAGATACCGATTGGAATGCATAAATAGCTTCTAATAAACCAAGTATTTTATCTACCTCTTGAATATTTTTCGTTACATCAACTAGAATTAAGTTTAACCTATGAGCATGACAATGAATATATGGACATGGATTTTGTGCTAATTCCCTTATTTTTGTTTGAACACTAGAAAAAGCTCCGGATATTACTGACGCACCATCATATGATTGACTTACACAATTTGAAATATCCAAACCTACATTATTTAAAAAAAAATATTAAGCCACCACACAGTGCTTGAGCATTTAGTTCGTTCAATTCGACAAAACCTAAAAATTTTTCTTTAATTTTGCAATTGTGCAAATATCGAATACAAATACTCAGTTGTTCTGTTTTTGACTGATCTCTAGCTTCGTCTATAATTAAACTAAATATCTGGCTTCCAGTATGAACTTCATTTACTATTGATTGTAAAACAAGCTTTTATGTAGATTTTATTATATCATTTTGTATTTCAGGTGATTTGTATTTGCTATTTTTAGGTAATAATTTTAAAATTTGTTTTAAAATATTCATTTTCGATGGAAAGTAATTTTATAATTTCTAAAAAGTTACCTTCATTTACATCATGACGTGAACACAAACTTGCATCACAATTTTCACTATTAAATTCTTCTTTTCTTTCTTTTCGATGTTTTCGTAGTCCGATATCTTGCCGTGCACAATATAAAACACACCTTATTACACGTTAAAATAGCTCGATTTTTTATAACTTGCTCTTTGACTTGATTATTTATTTGAATCAAAACTGATCCAATTTTTTTGGTTGATAGCCATGCGCCATATTTAGCTATTGCATTTTTATGTGAAGTAGTATTATCATGTTTTTTAGTCATGTTACTTATATTTTTCCAATCAGAATATCCACCAGTAATTAGAACATCTTTTTCGATTTGCGAATGAGAAGGGAAATGACGACAATAATAACAAAATACAGCATTCATCTTAATTGAGTATTCCAACCATGGATACTTATTGTACCAACTGCTTTGAAAGCTACGTTGCTTCCCAGATATTAATGTACGAGGAAAACTAACGACAGGTTGTATAGTGGTTTCCTCACAAGTTACACTAATATCAAAAATGTTTAAATTCAATTGTTTATTTATATCTGATATTAGTATACGCGCACTTGATCCATGGCTGTCGGGCTATATTATGGTATACACTGGGCTTGGGTGCACTATACATTTCGTCGGATGCCGATTAACAGGAATTGATCGGTTATTGAACCGCAACACTCAAAATAAAAACGTGTCATTGACAGATTTGCAGAACTGATTAAAAACCATCGGGATTTAATTTTGTTAATTAAAACCGTATTAACAATATATTAATTCTATTATTTTAAATACATGTTATCGTTGTATACACTGCACATTTAATAGGATAAAAAATATTTTATTTTATTTGGAGAAAAGTGGGAAGGCCCGGGCCTACCAGGCCTACGCTACTGTACATTACGTGATTAAATTTACCGGACTTTAAGTCACATCAGTCAGAAACGGTTTTGCCTATATTTGCCTTGGAGTATAGGAGATTATATTATATATAATTATAATAATAATAAGAAGAAGTGAGGTGTTTCTTAACGAGACTTACCTCTTGTCCTTAACTTGAACTGCTGGCCTCTCGTACTGCTTAACTATCGGTTGTGATGTTATTGGCCAGTCAAGTTTAGTCTTGTTAAACAGCAGCAACATAAACTCCTCATTAAACTTAGAAATATGTTTAGGGATTAACTATGAGTGGGAAAGCATATATAACAAGCCATGACA
Source organism: Rhopalosiphum padi (assembly GCF_020882245.1). Taxonomy (NCBI): domain Eukaryota; kingdom Metazoa; phylum Arthropoda; class Insecta; order Hemiptera; family Aphididae; genus Rhopalosiphum; species Rhopalosiphum padi. The sequence goes on from NC_083599.1 coordinate 32,494,080, forward strand.
CGAAGTGTTCCTGCTAATCGCCATCCTGACTGCAGAGGCATTCCCGCCAACTGTCTCGTACAACTGTGGTAAGGACGAGATAATGAAAACCCAAATTCATTAATATTATGTGAGCAAGCTTTTATTTACTCTTTCCTGCTCCCTTTAACGCTTCCCGGAGAATGACATTGTATGACATTTCTCAAAGTTAAGAGTCAAGCCTGATGATTGTGACCAATCGACAAAATTATCAAAGTCACTTTGTAACTTATAACAATCTTTTAGGGTGGTTATTCGCATAAAAATCTTCATATCATCAGCAAAACAGAGCAGTTTGCTGTGAAACAAAACTTTAGATGTGCTATTGGCAAATAAGGAGAATAATATTGGAGACAAGTGCCTCATTGTGGAACACCAGAAGGGACAAAGAAAACATCAGAATAAACACCAAATACCTTGACTCTAGATATCTATTACTGAGAAACGACCTAAACCATGATTCACCAAACCCTGTGGCAATGAGTATTTTTATTAGTGTATCGTAGTTAACTAAATCGAATACCTTTTTGAAGTCGGTAAATATTACATCTAGTTGAGCATTATTTTTGAGAATAACAATTTCTGGTTTTTTTGTAGTTTGACTACGTTTATTTATTGTTTCAATCATAGTGTCTGAATATTTAGGGGAGAGCATAAGGACATCTTTTTTGTCTTTCCACTTTAGAACTATACCTCAGTCACTCTGTTGCGCCATGACTTATCCTTTTTTCAGTTTCTTTTGTACTACATCCTTTGGGTTTTGTTTTCTATTGGCCTTTAGTGTCCCAAATAAATGAGTATTTTGTTCCAAGAGTTTATGTGCCAAATTAACGCTCGTCTACCAGTTGTCCGTATACATTGTCCTACCAAAATTTAAATATTCATGTGTCAACTCCATAACTATTTTGTAGAAACTTCCAACCCTTGGACAGCTTCTTTACCTGCATATATTCGAAAGTCAACTGTAAACCCATCATGTACACATAATTTGAATATTTTAACACCATACCTATGTCTTTTATTTTTTAAATATTGTCGAAATGGAAGGCGCCCAATAATAATAGGAACCACTATCAACTAATTCGGAATCAAAAGTTTATTTAGATTTTTCAAAGGATTCTTGTGGTTTGTTATTAATGGGTTTAATGAACTTTTTTATACTATTTTGTTCTTTTTTTTTAGCGGCGATTTCCTCTGCTTTTCGTTTTCTATTCTGTGCTCCCCATTTTAATTAAATATTCTGTAATATTATATGGGAAATTAAAGGACATCATAACACTAAAATCAAGTTTGCTTAGATTTAAAGAAATATGGTATTGGTCCTACTTATAAATAGTAAGTATTTAATGAGATACAGACGTTTGAAAATATGCGTGTGACATCATACAGCCGAAGCCGAAACGGTGGCGTATCTTTAACGTGCAAAACTGTAGATTAATACAACAATATAATAAATACAATATTTCTTAAATTTGTTTATACAACCATAAGCGTTTTTTTTTTTTTATGACACTGGTGTAATTATAATTTCGATATACTTTCTAATTCTTTTAGAGTAGATAAAAATATTAGTCAATTTCATAAAATTTATCGAAGAAGGCTTAGCTTGTTAGAAACAAACGATAAGGTTAGCACGAAGCTGAACCACCTTACACGTCATACACTTGTATAAACGAATGACTATTATTGGAGTAATAGCCGTGTCAGGATTTATTACTAAAGAAAAAGGTTTTAACACTGGGTAAAATGGTGTATTTAACAAAGATAACAATTGACAGTAACAGTCAATATAACAAACACTAGAAAATATCAAAAGTGAGCAACGGCAGGACGCACGAAGCTGTACCAAGCCGTTGAGCGAAGCATAAGTGCAAAATGTTACAAAAACAAGGGCTTCGAACGAAGGCTTCCGTTGCTTACGCTGCGTAAACGGTTCAAGTTACCCAAAAAATATGTAGGAAAGAATTATTCCTCAATCCTCTTTAAATGATCTAAAAAAATGTCCGCAACAGTATATATCTATCTTTTAAGATTGACTCACTATAACCTTTTTTATGGTAATCAAATTCGGTCTTAATGAATGCATTATTGCCAATTATTTCCCAAAGAGTTTTATCAACATAATATTAATCCTTATCCAAATTAAATGTGTTGTTGATTAAAGGTTCGAATTCCCTGCAACGTCCAGTCGCCGTGCTGTTCCACTCTTTGACGCTGCAGGGAAACCGTACTTTACACGTCGAGTGCCACGGTATTTATGAAGCGCATATAGTGTGTTTCCGCGCCAAAACTGAGCCTCGAGTCCTCGACGCCGTCGGTCGACCGACTACGTGTCGACACCGGTTCCACGCGCCGTGCACCAATAAACGAAATACGAGCACTGTACTAACGTTCTCGGAATATTGAACAAAATAATCGGAAGTACCCAGAGGCGTGTGTCTGGTAGGCCCGGGCCTACCCTAATAAAAACCTTTAAGTATACTCAAAATATGCATTTTAAAATTATATTTATATAAGCACACTGAATACTGAATGTAAAATGTAACAAATTATTTTTATAACCAGGCCTGTCCTAAATTTTGGTCTTAGACACGCCTCTGGTAGTACCAAATAATAATAATTTTGTCGTAGACAAATGGGTATCAAATTAAATATATAATAAACGGTATGTAAAAATATGAATATAGGGTGTACCATAGTCTGCGAACATAAATATACACTTACTGTTATTATACATCCGAGCAAGATACACTCTGTACATTATTAAAATAAACTAAAAAATATTTCGTCAGAATATTATAGTAACAACATTAACAACGAAAATAATATGATAATAATATTATCGGAAATAGCATCGCCGTCACCGTCGTCAAATTAATTCAAACTCGCAATTGATTATATAAAATAAAACATAATAATATTATAGTTGGCACTTTTAATGGGCAACGAAGTGCACGGGATCAGATAGTTAATTATAATATAACATAAACTCGGATGAATGTTACATTATTTATTTTGCAGATTAATGATGTAGGTATTTTCCATTTCCAGTGTACAAATTGCGTTAATCGTATAATTAAACATTTTAATGACCCTAATAAAATATTTGTAATTTTTAAACAGTTGGTTTTTGAATAGGTATGTTGATGAAAATATTGTAGTCATGGTTTAAGAAATCTTTCTAGTTTATTAATTTAGTTATGTGATATCAGTTTCGATGTATTTGAAAAATATTTAAACTAACGAATTTCAGCCATTTCAGGTAAAAACTTTTAACGTGAACATAGTTCGCGGGCGCTACTCTAGACCGTTCGCATTCTGTCGGTATCGGCATCGGATCTGTGAATGTAATCATTGTATTATTGCAATCGCTATACAAATACAACTGCGACGGCGTTTGACAACGATGCACAACGGTAGTCCGCGGCGGCGGTCGGCGACGAGTACGATTAGAAATAATTATTTTATAGGCCGAAATACCGAATTCCTTAGCGCTCTCTATCGGGAGTAATTACGGCGTCACATATTTTATTATTTTCCGTAGCAGTGGGATATCTATAGTATTTATAATCAATGTTATTAATAAATAATTATTATTTATAATTATTCAATTTATTTAAGCAAGTTAATGTATTATTAGTGCCACTTTTAAATGCTGCTATTGTTTTAAGTTTGGGGTTAATGGAGAATTTGTTCTGATTTTTTGAACACGTGTTCATCATTACTCATATTTTGCATAATTGCTAAACAAACATTTTGATACAGTGTCATAAAATACTGAATAGATTTTTCATAATCCTTGACTTTAAAATATTAACATTTTATAATGGTCACTAATAATATAAAATGAAATGAAGTAAGGATTCATTTGTTACTAGGGCCCGGTTTTAATGCAAACAATTAATTGTAGAATATGAACATATTTATGCATCAATAATAGTCAATATATATATATTGTCTGTAAATATGTTAAAGCATAGAAATACTTTGAAAATTATATTAAGTATTTAAAGATGTATTTATTATGAAAAAATTGAAATGTCATCAATATAAGGAATTATAAATTTATAATTATAAAACTGAGTTAAGTTAAAGTTATTTTAATTAATGTTTATAACATTAAAGTTATAACATATTGAATTTGTATCCACGTGTATACATTTTACTTCAATAGGTATGCAATAAGATTATAATTTATAATATTAGCTATATAAATAGAAATAGCTTAAGGAAATGTTGATCATGTATTTAATCAAAATTATTTTAAGTGTAAAAAAATAGGTACATTATGTTAAAAATCGGGCCCTTATAGCTTGAAATAAGGTGTTTAACAAATAATGATTATATTATACCGTGGTACACTTAACATGGATTACATAATCATTGAATTTATAAATATGTCATGTTCCAAAATTAACTGAAATCTACATGAATCCTTTGTCATCGAGCGGCAGGAATCGTCAGGTCCCAACAAAACGCACTAGGGTGACATCTAGAATTAGAACTCTTGTGAGTCGTTAATCCGGTCGACCGGATGCGTTTTAACTGGACCCGCCAAAACCAGAGGCGGAACTAGGGGGGGGAAGCCGGGGATTGATCCCCGGGCGTAAAATTTTAATAGGCGTAATTTTTTTGTAGGTATTTAAATTAATGTTTGGTTTTAGAAGTTTTTTTCTAATTTTTTATTAAAATATAATTACAATCTATACACAAACAATAGGTATTATTAGGTACAATATTTTTATTTCACTTAATAATGATAAATAAAAATAAAATCATTCATGGCGTAAAATAATTAATCATTCTATTATTAGATCGCGTAGCTGCGCGATCGGCGGCGTACGTCGACGGTCGACAGTACATATAGATTATAGAGACAGACTAATAATACAAATTAAATATAAACATATATTATCAATAATAAATATAAATATAATAATTAATATGTACGTTATCGTCGACGCGCGGCGATGACGCGGATAAAAATAGTACAAAATTAATTACCACAGACCACAGTGACAAATTCTACCATTTGCCATTTGAAAGCGCGGCTGAACCTCTCTGCGCACGGAATAGCCAGTTAGTTATAGACAATAGACATCATTTTAGTTAAAGGTAAGATTATAAATAGATTCGTATAAGTATAAGTAATAAGTATATACCTACTATAGTCTATAATTATTAAGATTCTGAGTGATAGTGTCAAACTAGGTATTTATTAATGCTGTGTTTTCGTTAAAATGTCTGGTCTGATACCTACACAATAACTTTTATAAGATTATCAATCAACGTACGATATAATATTATATCTGTTTATTGAAAATTATGTTAATATTTTATAATATTATTATATATTATAATATTTACCAAGATGGTTATACATTTGTTTATGTTTAAAAAAAAAGATTTTATTTTTATAATTTGATTACATTTTTTATTGGCCTAAAATCTAAATTTTTGTATCTTTATCAGAATAAACGAATTTATATTTCATTATAAAGGTCTATTATAATTGAGGCACACAGAACCAAAACAGCAAAAGTGTTTTTATATAGGACAGGTGCCTATTCAAGTTTTGATTATTTTGCAACATTTTTTTTTCTTATAAAATCCACTCTAAGGAAAATAATAAACTCACGTTTTATATATAATTTCTTGCTTTTTAAACTAACTATCAAGCATTAACTCAATTAACGTTGATTAAGTTTTAATGTGGGTTAGGCCACTCAAATTTTTAAAAATATTTAGGCATACCAATGCTATGCTATTTAGTCCGATTCATTGAAAATTTGTTAATCACTTTAAACTAAATCTTTTTGATATAGTCTAAATTTGGTTACACCACAGTCCACAGAATAGTTTAATTATAATATATATTATTATTGTTTATATTAATGCCTTAAACTGAAATTGATGAAAAAATAAAATTATGTTTAATTATTTTTTAAATTAAGGTTTATTATGTAAATAGTAAATATATAAAAATATAATACCTATATAATTGTTTAATGTTTACTATTGCAGACTGAATACAAACAAAAATAAACAGTTTCTATTTAAATACCCTATTTCGAAAAAAAAATATGTAACCACTTTACGTTTTTAATGTTGTAAAAAATTTTAATTCCATAAACTAAATAAAGATATCTAGTTGCATTCATCGCTTCAGTGGTTTTAATTAGTAAAATTATATTATGATTTATGTTAATATGTTATTATATTAAATTATATTATATTATATTATTTTAAAAAAAGCAGCAACTTTAAATTATTGGCGTATTTGTTTTATAAAATAGTATTTTTCCATCCAATTTTGGATAACTTAAAAAAAGGAAAAAATATAAAACGAGAGATTATTTTTTGTAGATTTTTATTGGTGCTATGAGCCTCAATTTATAATGTATTGTAAATTGTAATAAAGAGTGTAACAATATATCTACATATTACCTTAATTCGTAAATGTAGTTAATTATTCAATATTTTATAATTTTAATTATATTACAGTAAACAATATAATATTAATTTAAGTAATTCAATAATTATAATTCTTAATGATATCAATACATTTTTTGCTTCACTCAGAACTTAAGACTGATTTTATTAAATTTTTAAAATTTCAAAAAAAAATGTTAATACATTTAAGGACGAAAATGTCAAAGAGGCCTCCAGGTTCATTTTTTCACAATAGAAAGCAGAAGATAGAAGCTGAAAAGATACAATTAGCAAAACAGTGGGAAAAAACGCGGAAAAACTGGTTAAAGTGTGAAAATGTGGATAAGTCTGAAGATTCTTTGGATGTTGATGTCAATGAAGTAAATATTGAACAACATGAAAATGAAAACACGATTATAAAAGAACCATTACCATTGATAAGTTGTAATAGCAATTTAAATGAAAAAATTACTAATGACGATTCTTTGGATGTTAAGATAAATGAAAAAAATATAACTGTCAATGACTTAGAACTCATAACATTTAATATAAGTGAGAATTGTCATCAAGTTAATAATGAGAATACTTTTGAGGTATCTTTAGAAGGTCAAAATAAGTATGAACATTTTAAAGCCACACATTATCCTGAAATTTTATTTGACAATCCTCGTTCTTGGTCTCCTGTTAATGATAAACTGCGTTGTATACTTATTCTTCATGGACCAAATCGAGGGATGACAGCACCTAAACCGTTCAAAAATCATTGGTTTTTTAAACAAATGAATAACGGTGAAAAGTGTGACAGAACGTGGATGATGTATTCTGAACCTAATGAGGCGATTTTTTGTTTTTGTTGTATTTTATTTGGAACTAAATCAAGTGCATTAACAGATCCTAAACAAGGTTTTACAAACTGGAAAAAAATGGAACGTTTAAGGGAACATGAAAATTCTTCAGACCACGTTAAAAATTTCCTTGAATGGAAAATGTTTGAAAAAAAATTAAAACATGGTGGAGCTATTGATGACTGCTTACAAAATCAAATAAAATCGCAAGTAGCTAAATGGAGACACATTTTAAAAGCAATATTGAATGCAATACTGTACTGTGCCAACAATAATTTAGGATTAAGGGGACATTCAGACATACCTGGGAGTCCATCCGCAGGTCACTTTCTTAATTTGTTAAGTTTGATTAGTAAATATGATCTAATATTAAAGGAACACATTGATTCACATAAGAAAGGTTCTATAAATTACTTTTCTCATAAAATTCAAGATGAGTTTATAGCTTTGTTGGCCAAAAAAGTTCGAAATGAAATTATACATCAAATTAAATCTGCTAAATATTATACAATAATGTTTGATTGCACACCAGATGTATCTAGAACAGAGCAAATGAGTCAAGTTATAAGATATGTTCGTGTCACTGGTGGTAAAGTATTTGTAGAAGAAAGTTTCTTAGGCTTTATAGAGTCTCATGAAAAAACTGGTAATGGTTTGACTACTGAAATATTACATCAGATATCTCTAGATGGTTTAGATATTCAAAATTGTAGGGGCCAAGCGTATGACAACGGATCAAATATGGCAGGGAAGTACAATGGGGTTCAAGCAAAAATTTTAGAAAAAAATCAATTAGCAACATTTATACCTTGTACAGCACATTGTTTGAATTTAGCAGGTGTAAATGCTGTAGGATCAAATAAACAAATGCAGCTATTGTTCGGTAAAATTCAACAACTTTTTAATTTTTTTTCTGGTTCTACCTTACGTTGGGAAATATTGATGAAATCATTGAAAGTAACTCTTAAACCCTTTTCGGATACTAGATGGTCCTCTAAAGCTGCTGCGGTAAAGGCCCTTTATAAACAATTACCTGATGTGAAATGTGCTTTGATTAATATTATTGAAAATGGAAATCTTGAATCAAAACCAATTGCAAAAAATTTACTTAATTTAGTGGATCATGAATTTATTTGTCTATTAACGGTTTGGAATTCTATACTATCAAGTATTGATTGTGTAAATGTATTTCTTCAAAAAAAAACAATAACAGTATGTCAAGCAGCAAAAATGATTCATGGATTAATAAAAGAAATAACTGACTTAAGAAATAATAGAATTCAAATATTATTCCAAGATGCTGAACAAATAAGTGTAAAAATGAGTATTTCCCCTTCATTTCCAGAAAAAAAGGAAAAAAAGAGCAAAAAGAATGGATTTTGATGAATCTGCCGATGAATGGAACGTTTCTGCTAAAAATAATTGTTTAATTAATTTGAAAAACGTCTGTGATGTTTTGCTTTCACACTTGGGCTGGAGATTTGAAACATTGAATAATGTATCCTTAGATTTTAGTTTTCTGACTGGATCTGAACTATTCGAAAAAGAAACAGACCAATTAGTCAAAGCAGCAGCTGATTTAGCCTTAAAATATAATAAAGACTTAAACGCTTCAGAACTAACCGAAGAAATAATACATTTTAAGCATCATGCCATAAGTGCATTACCCAGTATTAAAAATACAACACCATTAGAACTATTAGAGTTTATTTTTGAGTATTCTATGGCTAGTATTTTTCCAAATATTTGCATAGCGCTTCGGCTTTATTTAACATTGCCATGCACAACAGCCACGTGTGAACGGAGTTTCAGCAAACTGAAACTAATCAAAACTTATTTACGTTCCACAGTAAATCAAACTAAACTGACTAATCTTGCGTTATTATCTATAGAAAAAGAAATATCAAACTCCATCGATTTCGATTCAGTTATAAACGACTTCGCTGAAGTAAAAGCCAGAAGAATAAAGCTTTAAATTTATTTAAATATGTAAAGTGTAATGAAAGTAGCAGATTTGTAAATAAAAAATGTTTTAATAAAAAAGTTCTTTCATATTGAATTAAACAAGTGTATTATTAATTATTTTAATAGTTAGAAAAGATAGAGCATACTCTTTAGCATACTTTAATAGTAGTGTAAAAATCAGAATAACTTTTATTTAGTTTAATTATTGTAACACAAGTAATAAGTAATAAGATTTTATGAGTATCAGAGTATGAACTAGCTAGATATTTTTAACTATGTTAGTTAACATTATTATGTGTTTAAAAATCAATAAGTATGTAGTATGTAAAGTATGTTTGTAATTTTAGTTCCATTTATTAGAAAACAATTAAAGGGAATGATATATTTTCAGTCTTGGTCTATGATTGGGCGTAATTTTAATATTTTCCCCGGGCGTAAAAAATCTTAGATCCGCCTCTGGCCAAAACGCATGGTGTGGCAGTGCCCTAATATACGACTCGTATACTAGTATAGGTAATATAGCCTATAGGTACGTATTATAATATTTTTTATTTTGTGCAAATTGTGCAATATACTCATTTACTTGTTTGCAATAATTGCATTTAAAAAGTAGTTAAGACTACGCTTGTCGTGGATAAAGAAAAAAGAAAAAATACATTAAAAGGTGGAGCTGAAAAGTTACGAATGAAACAGCATGCTGAACTAAAAGCTGCAGGGAGTGATCCTAAACAAACAAAAATAAATAGTTTTTATTTATTATTTATAAAATCATAATAATTTATTATATTTTTTTCAAAATATAGTTAATGAAACTATGACTTCATCTTCATCTTCAAATTGCAATGAAAAATCAAAAATTATTGAGTTGAAGTCTCAAAATGCACCGATTCCTGTAATTCAAGAATCTCTTTTATCCACGGTTCGTATTTCGTATAAATAAATTAAATTAAATTTTTTGTTTTAGTAATATAACTTAACTAATATTTTGTATTTACTTACTAAGGAATCAAAACTTGATCATTTTTCAATATCAATTTTACAGGAATGTCAGGAAATGGAAAGTAGACAATTGGTAGATGATGAAATGGAATCTGTACCGACCGTACCCACTGGTAACTTGCCAGTATTTGATAATCCATCGGTACGGTATAAATAGTATAATAGTATAAATTAATTGAATATTTTGTTATACATTTGAGCAGTAACAATTCATTTTTGTTCTTAATATTCTAATATTCTAATGTAATTAAAATTATTGATGAATTGTGGAACCTTACAAATTCTTGATTATGCATGTACAGAAAACTAGAGGATACCAAACAAAATAATATTTAAAATAACTTGTTAATGCCCAACTTTGTAAAAATTAACAAATATTCAATTGAGTAGTGATTAGTGAGGAGTGATATTTCTTATTGTTTTCATTTTATAATTTTTGAATTTTTTATACTGTTAATTAAAGTTGTAATTCATGATTTAAGTAAGAATTTTAATAAAATTAGTCTTTCAAATTAATCTTACACTGAACAATTTATGTTGGGAGAACTTAACTTAGGAATTTATTGTTCAATTTTGACTGTTTTAGATTACTGACACAGATAATGAAATAGTTGTTTCAACAGAGATAATTGATATTAATATTTTTATGAAACTGATGGTAAAAACCTACACAATTTTTTTAAATCTCATCCTATACAATTGTTGGAAAATATTTTATTCAACCCAAAAAAAGTATACTACCGTGTACACAACAATGTTACATTTAAGAGAGAGTATCAATGTTGGAAAGCTCGAGTCGCGCGTCTACTTGTTCTTTAAATCTATCGCGGAAAGTGGGCCACAAACGGAAATCCCCGTCGAACTCGGGGAGCGGAATTGCCGGTAGTCGCGATAACGGATTTTGGTCACTTTCCTGAGGAGAGTTGGACGATCCTAACTTAGTCTAAAGGTACGACATGTCGATTGCCTCAACACCCTTAGGAACTAATTTCGCCGCCGCGACCTTGCAATCACTAATACATTTACGTATTTCAGCTGTCAAACCGTCATCATACTCGGATAATCTATCTAAATCGGTTAAGCCGTCTAACACCGCATCATCTTCAAGCCTAAACTGCGTCCACAAGGAATCTAAATCGGCGGTTAAATGTGTAAAGGTCGGACCTAGGTCGGGTTCGTCTACAACTGTAAATGTGGTACTGGTTGTTTCGCCAACGCCGGACTTACCTTTGTTTTGGCTTGTGGACGGCGATGACTAGGGTTCTGACTATGACGAGGAGAGGGTAGGGTTAATAAATAAAATAAAACAACGATATATATAAGTCTTACAAATAATATTTCATATAAAAAACATATTACTAACGGGCAAAGACAATCCGTCTTGATTATACTAACACATAATAATAATATAATAAAAAGAAACGGTCCGTAGGGAACGAGGAGAAAGCTGGACCACTTCTTATGTTGGTCTGGAACTGAACCGGAACTGGTGAATATTGAAAAAAATGTACAGCTGCAAGTGACCGGAGCCGGAACTGGTCACGGGATCACTCTCCGTTCCGAAACTGGCCACGGAAGATAACAGACAAAACCGGAGTAATAGAAGGAAAAAAAACGTGCTTCTCTTCAGCTTTACAACAACATAACGTCAAAACTTCTTAATAATAATAACAACATATAACAGACGCGAGCGAGCGCATGACATCGACAATAAACGGCGGCCATATTATTGTTTTTCTCTAACGTCGCGCAGTATTGCCGGACGCCACACGTTCCAGCTGAACGGGCGGCGCTGCTTTCTCGACCAAGGGGAATGACTGTGGCATGTATGCCAACTTGCATAAACACTGGTAAAAATCTATGTGATCTATTATGTAAAGTATTGGAAGATATGAACTTGGATGTTAAAAAATGTGTTGGAAGTTCGACTGATGGTTCGAGTAACATGCGTGTACAGTATAATGGATTTTCAGCATGGCTAAATAAAGTAAGTCCAGACCAAATTGTTTCGTCGTACATAACACTTTATGTAGTGATACTATTTTCCTGTTTTACCAGAGAATATACAGAAATTGTATGACCACAGTTGGCGTTTATAATTCACATCGCCACTCGGGATATGTGGGAGTGGAAAATTTTGCTGAAAATCAAAAGTTAATGTTTCTACAAATTCATCTGCTTTAGCATTTTCACAATATAACTTTAAATTAGTGTAAAAAACTTCTGCTTTACGTAAGTGAACCTCTTTTTCAACTTCCAACTGTTGTTTTATTTCTGGGTCGATTTCATGCTCAACTAGGACTTTCAACCTATCATATGTTTGGCAAGTATCTGTCCTAGGATAGCCGAAGGATAAATTAAAGTTTTCTTTCATATATTTTTCTACAATTTATATTTCACGATAGGTTTGCATGTTAAATCGCCATTTTCTAATTTTTCATATGTATCTTTATCATGCAATTGCAAAAACAATTTGTACATTTTAGAAATATTAAGATCAGATAACAAGTATTGTGTAATAATAAAAACAATAGTAAAAACAACTAAAAAAAGATCGTTTTATCTTTAATTCTTTTAATTATCTAGTTTTTGTATTATAACATGAAAACAACCAGTGATTGAGTGTTAACCTATATTTTATTAAATATATATATATATATACATGAACGGGCTATGAGCCCAATAGTACAACACAATTAGTAATGAATAAGAATATTATAACAATAAATAGGTAAACGCTATTATATACAAATAAAAATAAAACAAAAATTAAACAAAGGTAAAAACAGTAATAAGTAATAACAGATTAAGTACTAAAAAATAAAAATAAAACTTTCTAAGAGAAGCATAGGTGCTCGTTACAAATGCGCATCATACGATGGATTGGATTATTTCTACCATAGTTGGTGCTGTGGAAGGGAACAACAAAGGGAGAATTCGACCTTATTAAGCGTAAATTAATTAGAGAAAGCAGAGAGGGAGCATCCACACGTCCATCAATCAGCTTATGCAAAAATACCAAGTTAGCAACAACTCTTCTATCTGCTAGGGACAAGAGTCCAAGTTTATTCATCACTGGCCAATAATCATGTGGTGGATGTGGAATTTGCAAAATAAATGACGCCGAAGAACAAAAACGCCTCTGGACCCTCTCAATGCAAGAAGAGTCTGCTGCCGTAAAAGGGTCCCACAGAATGGAAGAATATTCTAAAAGAGGCCGTACAAGGGAGCAATATAAAGCTTTGAGAAAACTAGAGAGCCTAAATTATTTTGAAGTGCGTATAACAAAGCCGAGCATCTTTAATGTACGACAGCAAACACCCTCAATATGGTAATGAAAATCGAGATTAGGACATAAAAAAATAGCCAAGTCTTTCTTCATAGTAACAATATTAATGCTTGACCCGTTTATCAAGTACGTGTAGTGAATAATATTTCTACTACGGGCAAAAGACATAGATTGGCATTTACCTGCATTGAAGCTTAGTCCCATAGAATTGAACCACAAAAAAAGAGCATCAGCTCTTTCTGGAGGGTTACACAATCAGTTACTGACTCAATTATCCAGAAGATTTTCAAATCGTCAGCAAACATAAGGAACATAGAATCAGGGATAACCTGTTTTAGACCAATAGAGAAAACAATAAGAGGGATAAGTGCCCTCCTTGAGGGACACCTGAAGGTACACAGACTGCTTGAGATTTACAACCTAAGACTTTTACACATTGGACCCTATCAGATAAATAAGATTTGAACCAAGAAAGAATGGGCTCCCCAAATCCAGCTTTATATAGAACTTTAATTAGTATTTTATGATCTACACGATCAAACGCTTTGGAGAAATCCGTAAAAATAACGTCCACCTGAGTTCGGTTTTCAATGGCCTCCAATATGAAATTATGAAAAACTATCAGATTCGTAGTAGCAGAACGGCTAGGTCTAAAACCGTATTGTTCATCAACTAAGATAGAATTCACTGATGGCTGAATACTCTTCAGGACAAGCAGCTCAAAGATTTTGGCAATATGATTTTGGATAGTGATAGGCCGATAATTGTTTACATCAGTTTTATCACCAGTCTTATAAACAGGCGTGACTGAGCTAATCTTGAACATAGATGGGAAGGTTCCCGTGTCGAGGGAGCGACGAAATATCAATCACAAAGAAAAGCAGAAAGCGGACCTTATGTTATATAGAAACTCCCAGGCAGACCATCAGGACCAGCCGACTTAGAAGTTTTTAACATAGACAAACCCAGTTCGACATCATAAGTGGTAAAGGAACAGTTACTTGGTAGGTTAAAATGAGAAAAGGAAATATCAGGAGTTTGGCTGGAAGAGGAAGTGGCATAAACAGTGCTAAAATAAGAAGAGAAGAGGCTAGAAACTGATTCAGGGCCAGAACCAATCTTTTTATCAAAATGAACTGTATATGGAATCCCATCACTGGATTTATTTTTCCGGACAAAGTCCCAAAAAGACCGAGGATTGGATTTTTGGCTTACACTCAGTTTGAGCTATGATCGATTTATAGCAACTTTTGTATTCATATTTATAGCGTGCCCGGAGATTAGAAAACTCGTTATAATCTCTGGGATAACGGGAAACTTTATATTTGGCATGCGCCCGTTTTTTAGAAATGGCAATAGATTTGAGATCTTTAGAAAACCACAGAGGAAATTTAGAAGGACTATAACTGACCTCGGGAACAAAATTCAAAACGCAGAAATGCAGAGCATCATACAATGCATTGGTTACTTGATCCACATCGAGAGATACAATAGTTTCAAACCAGTTAAAGGACAAAAGAAAAGTACATATGTCCGGATAGCATGCAAGACGGAAATTAAAGTATTTATGGGAGTTGTCAAGAAGTGGAAGGTCCCGGCCAAAGGAAAATTTGATTACAAGCGCAGGGTGATAAGGATCACGAGGAACAGAGACAACTTCAGAATTTTCTACCAAAACATTGCAGTTGTTGGAAAAAACTAGATCAAGGATTCCCTCAAAATGATTTGAAACCCTATTGAGCTGGAAAAAATTATTGAAAGCAAATATTTCGGGAACACATTGCTCTCTAGGGCCTGAAGATGAACAATAGATTAGACCATAATCGTCGTTTGACCATGAGGTATCTGGAAGGTTGAAGTCACCACAGATTATGAATACACAATCAAGATTGAGAGAGATAGTAACTTGGACAGCTGACATAAATGACTCATAGACGAGAACTGGGCTATTAGGAGGGATATAAACGGAACAGACAACAAAGGTAACATTTTGTACATGGAATCTTACAAATAAATGCTCAACAGTATTGGCTGTGGTAGGTAATAATTCACAAACAACATCGTTACGAATGGCAATGAGAACACCACCACCTCTATAACAATTGCTAGTATCACTATTACGATCACATCTGAATACAGCGTAATTAAATAAACCTAATTCTTTATCGAAAAAACTGTCACTTAACCAAGTTTCAGATAAACAAATAAAACTATAATTAAACAAAGACACATTACATTTAAAACACGGTAATTTGGTTCTAAGACCATGGCATTTGACCATGGTGACTTAGTTTTTTGAGTTTTTAGAATTTAAGATCATACCTGGTTGAAGACGACCCCAGAATCTCTTGACAATAACTCCATCGGGCCAAAATGAAAGTTCAAGAACATCCTGGAGTTTATCAAGCGGCAGGTGAATATGGAACGATGCATTTGTTGGATGCTTAGTAAACATCTGAGTCACTGTGATGTCTTCAAATTCGGAGAACAATTTAGATTTAAGCAGATCGGCAGTGGCAGTAGGGTTTAACCGAGAGACGAACAGGTCGGAGAATTTCTGAGTCGGAGCAGCAGATAAGGCAGAGGAGGTAATTATACCAGAACCAACAATAAACTTGGGACGATCAGACGCATGTACACGAGTTGAAGCTGGAACTGGCGAAATTGTAGGTACGTGTTTCACTGCTTGACAAAATGTATCACGGGGAGACATTCCATTAGAATTAGAGTCCGTAATACTATTCAATTTAACGTTAATCAACCGATTACTCTCGGATATATTTTTTAGCTCAATTACGACTGACTGTAATATATTGGCAACATTGGCAGTATTATCCGATGATTCAGGCTCTAAATTGTTGGTATTGAGGTGCGACAAAAGACTACCGCTAACCTTAACACCCAAAACGTGTAAAGAATGTGGAGTGCTGCAAAATGGGGCAACAAACGACGTCGTGGAACAGCTCAAAATTTCCTTGACTCATACATGGCAGAGTATATTATGTGGCGATCAAAACTTACCAATCAGAATGATCCATTTGAACAGATTTTATTGGATATCTCAGCATTTTGGCCTCCATCATGATACAGTTATTATTGTAATTTTATTTTATTTTATCTATATATTTTTAAATTTTATAACATTTTAAATTTATTTTATATACTTATACATATTTTTTTTAATGATATAATTTTGGAAATAATTAATGAATTAACGAATTAAATCGATGATTTTTTTGAAATAAACAATTTTTTCTGATATTTCTATACACTAATTATATATATATATATATTTAAATTTCTATATGCGTTTTAAATATTATATCAGGGTTCGTAATTGGCGAGGCGATACAATTTTTCGTTCCCGTGACGGGGCGATAACAGACCAGTATAAGAATATTTTTTATACAGCAAATTACGAGGAAGTACATTCAGTTCTTTATATAATTATAATTAAAATCAGAAACAAGAAATTAAATTTAAGTGTTAACAAACGGATTCTTCCGAACTTTTTTTCGCTGAAAAATCTTTTTTGGCCACTTTCGACAGGACGGCTGGGTGACAGTGCATTTGTAATTTGAAAGATTTTTTTCCGAAGTCACTATTGTGGAGGCCCTGGAACTGTCGCCCCGATTGCCCTCCCCTAAATCCGGCACTGAGGGGCTGCTACACCAGCATTTGTTTTCTCTGTCTATCTCCCACATAATATTGAAACAAAGATACTCCGTATTTCCACGATTACGACTCTTTGGTTCAGTTTAGGGCAAACGCACCTATTATATATTTTATAAAGAAAAGTATTTCCTGTGCATTGACCGGATAGATTTTTAATATTTACAATTTTGAATAAATTTTTAATGGGTAAAAATAAACGAAATTATTTTAAATTAAAACATGCTTAATGCTTATATTTATAAAAAATGTAAACATTAAATATCTATCCGGTCGATCCATAGGAAATACTCTTCTTTATAAAATATATAACAGGTGCTTTTGCCCTAAACTGAACCAAAGAGTCGTAATCGTGGAAATCCGGAGTATCTTTGTTCCTATATTATGTGGGAGATAGATAGAGAAAATAAATGCTGGTGTAGCGGCCCCTTAAGCAAAATGTTTTCAAAGTTTTCATCAAAATATCTATCATTAGATCTAGTATTAGCTTAAACAGACTGACAAAAAAAAACAAAAGCTAGTTTACTACAAAACATCTATAACTAATTAATTTTGGTTATTTTTGGTTTTAAGGCTAATTATCTGTAAAATTATGAACCCCTGGGAAGACCACGCCAGAAATGGTTTGATTCGGTGAAAAGAGATCTGTCAAAAATAAACAACACCTTCAGCATCGACATGGCAACGGATAGGGATCAGTGGAGAAGGATTGTGGAAGCGGCAAAGGACCTCAATGGTCCGTATTAACAGGCCAGAAGAAGAAGAAGTACGAAATAAGAATAGAAAGTCTGTAATAGTGTTCAGCTGAATCGGTTTCGTAATTTGATCTATTTTTTTGTTTGGATGTAATACGTGGAAATTTAATTTCTACGCCAATTTGTTTCTGCCATAAATACGGAGTTATTAAAAATATCATTAAAAACGATATCTGATTATTCTCTAATATTATTAAATATAGTTAATAAATCTTGAATATGATTTTGAACCGAGTATAAATCAATAGATTTTGCTTGCAGTTTATTTGTAACTGGTTCTAATTGAGCTGAGTATTTAGATATAATATTTTAAGAGGTGTATTACCCTGGCACCCCAAGGTTAAAATTTCAACTTGAAAACTGTTTGGTATTATATTATTTATTATGTAACATTTTGTAACCACAAAATAAATTTGTAACATCACTGGTACCCCGGAAAATTGTGATTTAATTAATTAAGATATTTAAGTATACAAATCTATCATGGCTTTATCGTTTATCGTTTATATTATTAAGATTATTATTTTTTAATACGTCTCGCATTAAACGTCAAATAAACATAAAAATGTAATGTATGTCTTATAAACAAATATTAACTGGCTTACTTATGAATCAAAAATAAATTTTAGCGAAGCATTGTGAAAGCTCCATGTGCTGTATCGATGCACGTTTGTGAAGATAATAAAAAAATGTATTGTTTAAAAATGATAGGTATACAGTATATTACACTACAAACCTTATAAATTACAATATGCATATATTTATGCCCTAAAGGATTACTAAATATGATATTAAAATATGCATTTAAAAAAAGCATATTTGTAATAAATAATAATATTTGTAGATATGTTACAGAAATAGATAAATTTGATTATATAGATTAATTTTATTAATTATCTGAGATAATTATTTTCTTTTTTTTAGATTTGTATTCATCATACATAGAGTTTTAGTCTAAAACAAAAATGCTTAAATTTTTTTAAAAAAACAACTTAAATTGAATATGTTTGTATATTTTTAATATAGTACTAATTACCTTGAGCATTACATTGAACAATTACATATTTTCTTAAGTTGGGAATTAAAAACTTACTACTCGTTCATATAAATAATAAAATTGTCAAATAGGTATGCACTTATAAATGAAAAATGGTCAAATATGCAAAATATGCAACTATAAATTTTAAATATAAACTCGTATTATAAGTAAAGAAATTTCTATATTACTTTGCTATGTTTTTAATGATTATTTAAAAACATTCAAACTCCTAGAATTCCCGAGACATATTTATCAGCATGGTTGCATAGTATAAGATCAAGCTATCTTATATTATAGAATGTTAATGGACATCCATAAATAATTAATTACTCATATTTCAATTTATTTTATTTAAAATCATTGTCGTACAAATAGTATACCATTAATACCATTTATTTAGTATTTAGTATTAAAAATTAAGAAGTTTGTAAGAGATTGAATTCAAAGTCACCGCAATTACCAAAATATCTATTTTTATACTTAAATGAAATTATTACTGTTGTGTTGTTTATTTTTATAATTTTATTATAATCCCTACTTATTTAGCAATTTATAAATATTTTAAAATATAGAAAATGAGAACGTCGTATTCATTTAATTTCTATTTCCATAAACAATTCCACCATTACTGAACACCCGTTAAAACCCAAGCCAACAAATTTATTTATATCCAAACCGTATTTTTCAACAGCAGTCAAAATAGAAATAGGTATACCAACTGCATCTAATGTTTGTAGTGCACTTAATCCTATGAATTCTTCTCTTATAGTTTTTGAACTATCAATATAACGAACACCAATCGAAAGTTGTTCAATGCCAGCAATATCGGAAGTTTCGTCGGCTAACAGTGAAAAACTTAGCAACTATTTACTTCTCGAACAAATTGATCACATAATAAAATTAACTCATTTTGAATGCGATGTGAGGTATATTTAGCTTTATTATGACATGTTGATAAATGCTCAGACAGAACACTATCTCCAGATTCAACGCGAAATTTTAAAAGATCATGAAAATTTCCACTACAGCTCAATTTGCCTCTAATTGCTAGATCATGTGTCTCACAAAATATTATTGATGACAAAATCGAGACTAGCTTTCTTTTATTTTGTTCAATTTGTGAGTGTTGTGCAGTATTTAATTGATCTATAACACTTTCTTCTTTGTTGGACATAATTTTTAAAAAATCTGTTGATTGAGAAACCGAATCTCTATGCCATTCAGATTGCATATGTTTTTTTGCGTGAAAATGAAAATCTTCATACTTGGTAAATTCACTAACAATAAACATTCCTATTAATCGGTATCCGGCCAAAATAGCGAAACAATTACCGCGAATGTAAAAATCGCGAATTGATAATAGTGAAAATAAAAATAGCGAATTATAAAAAAAAGCGAAAATACATAATAGCGAAAATCAAACATATTTATAACAATAAAAAATGGATAAAAATAGTTTATAAATGAGATTAAATTACATTCATTATAATTATAATATCGTTAAGTTCTAATAATAAGAACTTATAGTAGTAATAATAATAATTTTAAATAAAATAATTATATTCAATTTAATTATAATTATATCTAGGCATTCAGTGACAAATTATATGCTATACCTTTTATGAAGTTCTTATTCTCATTAGTATTATAATTTGTAACTAATGCATGAATTCTTTTATTACAGTCCTTGTACTTTTTTTTTCTGTGGTTGTTCTCCAGCATTATACTGCTCTCGTTTTAATTCTTCTATATTTTGAACTTTCTTAATTCCATCCATGAATTTCCATATATTAGAGTGGCTTGCTCCTAAAGAATATGTATTCTATTACTAAAGATACTAATTATTAATAAAATAATACGAACCAATAACAGATGTAAATCCTCTGTGCCACCCTTCAACAGCGTTGTTTGTTGTTGGAAGACCATTTTTGGCTGAATAGTGACAATTCCAAATATCAATAGGATGTCGTCGAGTTTTTCGTCTTCCTGTTATTTTTCCTACCCAGTTATCCTCGAAATAATCCAAGAATGGCATTACCAGGTCTTCATTTTCAACATAAAATTGTGTTTCTAAAATTTCTTCGTGTGCATTAATAACGTTATCTGGTGGAACATAGTCCAAAGCAGCTAGCATACGAATATGAAGAGCAAAGTTAGCATTATTAATATAATTTTCGACTAGACCAACATTTTGAATTTGTCGCCACATACATTTAGAAAAATGAAAAAAAAACAACCTTGTTGTTCAGCGTGTGGAAAAACAATTTTGAATGCAT
This sequence comes from Rhopalosiphum padi, assembly GCF_020882245.1. Lineage (NCBI taxonomy): Eukaryota > Metazoa > Arthropoda > Insecta > Hemiptera > Aphididae > Rhopalosiphum > Rhopalosiphum padi. The sequence goes on from NC_083599.1 coordinate 32,515,370, forward strand.
TGATTGAGGCATGTTCAAAGTCCATTATTATCGATGTAGGATTTAAAGATGGTTTTATTTCTAATAAATATTTAAGAAAACGTGTATATGTTAATTGAGATTTATCGGTTAATAATGCATAAATGGTAGGACTAACTGTTTGGTCACCTTGTTGAAAAAGTACATGAATAGTGAATAACTGATAAAAAAGTGAAGGTACCGTTTTAAAAGTTCCATCGACTAACCAATTAGTTGATTGATCCATTCATTTTAAATTATTTTCGGTCGAAAATATTAAAATTCGATCTTGTGATGCTCCACTGTCAAATATTAAAAATTGTTCTCCTTTTATTGTTTTAGTATACTCATCAGCAATTTTAAGGTCACTCACTGTTTTCGGAATAGGTGGTGCGCATTGGTTACGTGTCCGAACTCTTCGTATAGTGTGTTTTAAATGATGAACTGAAGGAATTGCACCGGCTACTCCAGGTACTATTTGAACAGTACTGATTATATCATGTGGAGTATTTTGTGTATGAACAGCCGCTTCTTTTATCTTATTCACAGCCATTTTGCATTGGATTTTACATGGATCGGGAACATGATTATGTGAGTTTTCCTTAGGTTGATTTTTAATTTCTCCGTTTATCGTAATTATTCTACCTTTACATGAACTTTCTACGCAACGCCAATATATTGTGTTATTTTGTTTTCTATCTTCACGATGCAAAAAGCCACTATACAATAATAAATTCTTATTTTTATTACTTTTCACAAATTCCATTGAAAATAATATTAATATATTTTTTCACTGCACACTTTTTTTTTAACGAACAAAAATATTAAGTTAAATAATACAAACTACACTACATTTACGCACTGTCGAACTACAACTGTATTAAGGGGCAATATCCGATCTTTTTTTTTTTATTAAATCATTGAAATGCGTATACCTAAAGTTAAAACATGACTTAAGATGAAACTAAAAAATATTAAAAAAAATATTTGTTCATTTTTTTGGCTATAAATACAGTTCAAAAATTGAAATTTCGCATTTTGAGTTCCTTCCTACTAGTCTGAGTTTTGTAGTTAGGAGTCTGTAACTTTGAATATATCATATTGACATATTGCCTAGAATACTGTCGTTGGCTGTTTCTTTGTTGATGATTATTTTTAAAGGTTATTTGGGTTCAAACTTACCTCTTAGTGGTAAAATGGTTTTTCTTAAATATTTTTTTTAATAATCAAAATACGAAAAAAAAATCAACGTTGGTATATAGGTATTACTATTATGAATCAGTTTATTTTTTCAGATCAAAAATATTTTAACTATTGAGTAATTTGGAAAGGAACTAAGATTTGGTTTATTCAATTTTGTTGGCTCCTCCCCTAATACCCAACGCATGCACGCAATTTATCGTATTCCACTGTTAGCGCTGCTTAGCGGCGGCGGCAAAGCGCAACGGCGCGCTGGCTGCTAGTCGGTTGTTGGTTGTCGACGCAGATGCGACGTAATATATAGCCTATAGGCCTACGGCGACAGAAAAACACTCTTTATTCTGCGCTATGAGTGCCTGCAATCGACAATTGGTCTCATCTCCCGTGTTAAAAAATTACGGTGTATTGTACTAACCCTTTTAGGAAAGTGATTATTAATTTTAGTTTTTTGATATGAATATAGCCATGACTAAATAAATAAATGTAATCATCGGTAGAATTAACTATATAAATAAATATAAGGTATTATTAATAAAACGCGTATAATATTATTATAACAGTATAGTTATCAATGCAATTAAAAAAAAATACAAAATATTAAAAATTATAAATAACACATTTAAAATTACATAATATGACATTTTTCAATTCTTACTTTAAATTTTTAAATTTCTTTTTTATTTGAAATTGTGCTTCCGTTATTTTCGCCGGATCTCGTATTCGTAAACCTCTTGGAACTCGAGGATCTACAATTTCAGGCAACATACAGTCCATGTAGAAATTGATTAATTTTGGAAGCATCTTATTTGTCCAAAGATATTCGTCCCTGTTGATATTCTGCACATAAAGATTATTTCCCATACTGAATAAAATAAAAATACATTCTATTTTTTTTGTAATGTTTAGTTGGCCTTGAATTTGCCAATAATATTTATGGTTTTCTTTGAGTTTAAGTTGACCTGTTTCTGTAAGCTCTAAACAAAACTGCAACTTTTTATCAAGAGCTGCATCTTCTAAGGTTTTTTGTCCTATAGACGGCGTACACTTGACCTCTATTATTTTATCGTCATCAACTAAACCATCGGGACTTGCGCCCAAAAATGGATATTGTTCATCAACAAACAACCCACACGGTCTTACAGTTTTGTTATACTGATTTTCGAATTGTCGGATAACCACTTTTTCATTTTGTCGTCCAAATTCAATATGTTTCGAAATAATATTTTTACTGTATAATAATGTTTTCACTAAATTATGACAAGATGTAGTTGATTTTCTACAAATAACTGTCCCGAAATTAGAAGCGGTGAGTCTATTTTTCTTTGCTTCGTGCCAGACTACATTATCATGTTGACCAATAGTGTTTTTTTGTAATTGTTCGATTGTTTCGGTTGAAAAAGAATCTTTTTTTAACTCTTCTAACTTTTTATTGACGTTAAATTTAAAATCCTCTTCAGTCATATCCAGCCCAGCAGCGTCTGGACCGTAATCAAAATCATGATTCACTGTACTTTTGTCACCTCCACTTACTTTAAATCTAATTTTTTTTTGTTTTTTATACTTTGAGTTTAAAGTTGTCATTGCAATACGCCTCGTTAAATTTTTTTTAAAAAACTTGCCGGGACTTTTTCCTGATAATTTTTTCCATGGACTTAAATGCCAAGACTGGCCCCTAGAGTGAACTTGGGTTGCACCTAATACTCTTCTTTGATATGAGCCTGTTTTGGTATAATTTACTCTTTTACCGCCAGTAAATTTTGCAACTAAGCTCATAAAGTTTTCAGCTATATTAGTTGTAGTGTTGAAAACTAGACGATCGGCTTTTCTCGTTACTTTATCAACAATTGCTAAAATTTCTGACATTATTTTGCCACTTTCCATTAATGGCACATTGTCCTTTTCATTCATATTTGACCGTGTACAATATGTAGGACGACAATTTTTATGAGAACCGAGAACATGATATGGTGCATTTTTTAAATCTTCTCGCAGTATGTTTACATTATGTGATTTTCCACACTCTTTAATTGCAGTCCGTACCCCTTTAACCAATCTTTCTAAGGGAGATGGAGAACCATAAGTTAAAACTTTGCGCACATGTAATGGGAAATGTTTATTTGCCACCAATTTTCGTAGGCCATCGTGGAGATTACGAGTTATATGATTAGCACATTCTAATTTGATAACATCTCGACCATACGATACTTTTTCAACTATTCTGGCATACACACTTGAATCACCATCGCCAATATAATATTTATATATTAAACCATGTTGTTCTAGGCTTTGGCGAAAGCCTTCTACAATAATATCTTGTTCCATACCTGTTGAAGAACCATCATAATTTCGGAAACACAAATGATCTATTTTTTTATTATTTTTGGATGCAGAAGAACATGTACTACAATATTTGTTTCTTACACCTACATAGACGGGCTTTTTTGTTTCTGCACCAATAATTATTCCCTATAAAATAAAAACTATTCTTAATAGTTCTTGCGTATAGTTAAATATATATCATACGTAAAGTTAAGATAAAATAAATCAGATTCGATACATATATGTATTTCGTGATATAAGGATTTTAAATTAAAAAAATTATTATTGCATATTTTAAATATTTTGTCAAAAAATCGATTTTGTCGAAAAGTGGTTTTTTCGTAAAATTGCCGTTTTTCTGTCACTTTTTTTTTGTTTTTCTCGATTTTTTTGAAAACTGTTGGAAAATGTTTACTTTTACCTCAAAGTACCAACAAGATGAATTTTCCTATTCAAAGAGGGGCTGAAGTCAAAAATCGGAGCATTATTACTACTCCAAAACGTGATGACAGACACAAAAATTAATAAAAAAAAAAAACACATCTTTGTAAAATCAATACATTCATCACTCCGTTCAGAATCTAAAAATGATTACCTATCTAAAACTAGTAGAAAGCTGGTTTTTGGCAAAAACTACCGTTTTTTTCTATAATATTATTAAAAACAAATATATTATATATTATATTATTATATACATTTTATATCTATAGGGCTTATTTATATGCATATGCGAATACATATTTCCCCTTTGACATAAAATATCCGACTAATTATCTAGATACCTATATTTACATTTAAAAAAAAAATAATAATTAAGTATTAGTAAAATACATATTTTGGTTTCATAAATATTAAATACATATAAATCCGATCCCTAGTTATAACTTATAAGATTTCTAAAATTACCACGCCTGATTGAGAATTGAAACCATGTCCGTAACTTCTTTTAGCCCAACCACCATCACCTATCACTGTGATGTAAGGAGTTCCTTTATATAAATTTCCTTTTTGTATGGCAATTTTTTTTTCCTGCTCTCCATTTTTTTTCAACATTTCTGAAATTTGTTGTTCCCACACCTATAATTGAATAATGGTAAATTAAATTACCATAAATCACTATTACCTTTAGCTTTGGAATAACAAGGTTTAATTATCTTTTATATGTTTATCTACCTTTCCTATAATAACTTCATGTCGTTTAAATTTTTTAAACGATGGTGATGGACAGTCCATAACTGCGAGTAAATCTTCAATCTGACGATGTCCAATACCGATTGATAATGCTCCCCAAACTAACGCATTATTGACATTATCTACAGATGATTCTCTGTCTGATGTGACAATTTGATGACGGTCACAAACATGGCATTTGAAATAAAGTTTAAATCCTACACCATTTTGTACTTCTTTGATTAGTACAAATCGTCCCATAGTACATTTACTACCATGTTTACCCAGTTCCATCATTTGTTTCATAAAATGTTCTATGTCTACTACTCGGCGCCCTGATAATGTAGGTTCATTAGATTTTACGTACTCAACATTCAAATTTGGTAATGTAGATTCATCTAATCCCGAATGGTCTGATAGTTGTAAGTAGTCATTATCATCGTTATTGACACTATCATAAAAACATTGAATATTTCTGTATAAATATATTGTATTATATTATATACATAAATAAATATATTATATAATATTCAATTATTCAATTTTGTCGAAAATTCGAAATCTGGTGTTGCGTCATAATTCTTATTTACAAAACTGAATTACTATTTACTTTTAATAATTTTACTTGAAATTAGTATATACCTATATATTATATATAATATGAGTGGTATCCATTTGCCCATATTTTTATGCTTACGTTTCATTTGATTTTTGGATATCCATATCCTCTTCAAGATTATTGGTATTATCTTCATTATTTATTTTTTCAGTTTTTTTATACCTACTCAAAAGTAAATTTTGTATGCATTTCGACTTTGCACTTCTCTTTTTGCATTTACTTTGTTTCCCATGTTTTTTGTTTGCCATAATTTATCCAATAAAAGTAGATAGGTAATCAAATAAAACGTGTGCAGACATTGAAAGTAGAATAACAAATGACAAAATATGTACAATAGTATTACAAGCAATAAGCTAATATAATATTATGAATTGTACATTATCGATAAGATATTATTATACCTATACGATCATTCTATGTTTTGAATTTTTATTTATACATGTCGTGCGCCAGTATCAAAGTCAGATAATAATAACACGGTAATAAAATAGTATTTTTGTCGCGGAGATATATATTAATTATTAGAAATCCAGCGTGGTGGGAGTGGGGATTGTTCTGCCGACTGTCGCCGAGTCTCGCCGCCAGGTCCGTAGTAGTCAGAGTAGGGGTTACTACGCGATTCTAATTACTAGTAACGCGCTCCTACGGAATTATTTAATAACATAATCGAATTTATCCCCTTAAATTGTGTCAGCTCAAATATAATACGATTGACAATCTTATCTCGGTATATTTCCAATATTAAAATAGTCATAATAGTAACTAAGATAGCACATTGACGATAACCCGATACGTCCGTGGTTACTGGGTAGTGGGTATATATTAATTGCGCCAGAAATTACAGGTAAAAATAAGTTTTATCAAGTATTTAAGTTTTGGTTTTATATGTTTTATAGTATTTGAAAAAGAAATTATAAAAATCTGCAGTTTTGCTATCATGCATAATCGCTTTTAATTAAATTTGCTATTATCAATTCACGATTTTTACATTAGCGGTTAATTGTTTCGCTATTTTGGCCTAGACCCCTATTAATCCTCTTTTAACGACAGGACGAAAAACAACACAATGTTTGCATAAGCCGCTTTTTAAATGTCTAGAATAAACTAACCATAGATATTGTTTAAGCCATTCTATTTTAAAATTCCTTTTTTGTGCAATACTGTCATTCTTAAAATCATAATTATCAGAAGGAACATATGGTTTTGTTAGTAATTTATATTTAAGTTCATCTGATAAATTTGATTTATTAATATAAAATCCTAAATCTGGATATGACTCACAATCATTTGGCGTATAATTAATACCTAGTTAATGTTGGTACCGTATTTATTGATAAAGAACATTCCGGGTTTGAATTTACTTGAGCAGAAACACTTGTATTTTTCGATGTGTGTAGTTCAAGCATAGCAGATGCATTATCTTCATAAAATTTCTTTTTAATTAAAAACGATCGAATATACATAGTAAAAATTGAAAATTTTAAAAATAATATTGAATAATCACTAATGACACTCAGCAGTCAGCACTAAATTTAATGTCACACAGAAAGTGGACGAATAAAATGCAGTCAAAGTTGTCTGATAAAAATATATTTGTAGTACCTATATTGTGATCTTTATGGATTTACCATAAATTATCTGCGATAAATAATTTTACGTATAGGTACCTATACGGACTACAGACTACGTCCTATCTATGATGTATATATACGATAACAATGAGTATATTTTTATACTTATTTCATATCTTAAAAGTGATTTCAACGGGACCGGTCCAATGTGTGATCTACCGATAAACGGCTATCTACGATAAAGTGTTGTAGGTAGAACGTGTGGTCTACCGATAAGGGCGTCAGTCGTTTCCGCCAAAAAACTCGATTTTCGTTTCCGCCAAAACGAAAAAGGTTTGATTTTCATTTCTGCCAAATCTATTTCTACCTATATAATTGAGCTGGAGTTTGAGAACCCCTAGTCTGTCTGTAGTGCTATCGACCATCGATGTACATGTACCATGTCGATAAACCATGGTATGTTGAAGATATCATAAAGAGATAATTTATTTTAAACGTAAAAATACCTACATATAATATTACAAATAAATATAAATCGATTTAATCTATATCACGTGTAGATATTTCAGCAGTGTCTGTGTTATCGGGATCGGAGTTCTGTGATCGGATCTGTGGTAACAACGACGAAATTAGGAGTCCACATGAATCGTGAATAATATACGTCTATTAATTATTGAATAATACATATATTGGATTATAGAACTCATAACGAGTAAACGTGGTAAAAAAATGATTGTGATTGATGGGTTCAAATTTAATTATTCGTACAAATCTGTCCAAACAAATATTTCACGGTATCGCTGTTTCATCAAAACTTGTACCGCAACTGTTTATGTTGATGATGACAATGTTTTAATAAGTATAACAGGTATATTAAAAAATGTATTTATTTTAATTTTACTTTTTATTCAATATTTTAAAACTAATTAGGTACGTATTAATTACTTGTACTATAGATCACATATGCAATGGGCCATGTTCTAATATCGATAGGCAAAAAGTGACGAATGCTTGTAAGCGAAAAGCAATAAATGATATTAGTGAAAAACCTCAAAAATAATTTTGAATGAAATTCAATCAAATAACAGTATTTCAACCTTTACGGTCAATGATGTTTCAGCTATTCGTCAATCTATATATAGAACACGAAAAAATTGATTTCCAATTAATCCTTCGTCATTAAATGAGTTACATTCTGCAATAGATAATACGTATGTGTCAGTAAGTAAATTTTTTTTTATATTTTAACTGTATAGCTTTATGTGTTCTGCCATCAAATATTTATAAATAATATATAATGTATATAATATGTAATATGTACATAAAATAATATAGCTACTAGGTAGCTGGTATTAATATTTATATTAAAATTCTTTATAGCTTATGTTACATTAGACACATTAGTTACAAATAAGTATTCTTTATTTATAATATATTAAATATGATAATTATGCATTTAGGTACATTAATTAGTATAGTTAGTTGGTTTAGTTTGATTTTGTTTAATAGATTTGTGCCTTTGTACCTTGATAAAATAGAAATGATACATATTTATATTATTAACAAATAAATAAATTTTATTGGTATAATTTAAATTTATAACTATTTACCAAATCATTTTTATTCATTGAACATTCCTACATACCTACATTCCTAAAATAATTTTAATAACTGTAGATGCAGAAAACAGGGATCCAGTGAAAGGATATAAGAATGCAATAAAAATTTTAGCTCTGAAGGAAGGCCCATTTCAACCAAAAAATATATTATATCCAGTTATTAATGGACGGAAATTTCGTGAAGCATGGTTTAATCAATACCAATGGCTTGAATATAGTGCAGCTCTGAATGCTGCTTTTTGCTTTTTTTGTAGAGTATTCTATAAACCGAATAAAATGGATGATGCATTTACTTGTAAAGGTTATAATAATTGGAAAAAAGCAATCGAAAAATTTAACAGTCACCAAAAAAGTAATATTCATTTAGAATCTTCAATCAAAGTTGAAGAATTTAAAAAAACTTTAGGTGTAACCTGTGGATCAATTGCTCACAAATTAGATTCCCAACGTGGTAAAATTGTAACAGAAAATCGGCAGTACTTATCGGCAATTCTAGAAACTATTCTTTATTGTGCCAAACAATGTATTGCACTTCGAGGACATAATGAGAGTAATGAAAGTGAGAATCAAGGTAACTTTATTGAACTTTTGAAAATTCGATCTGGTGATAATAATATTATAGCTAGGTATTTTTTACAAAAAGAAAAGACATTTAACTATGTTAGTCCTAATTATCAAAATATTTTTATAAATTTGTTAAGTCAGAATGTTTTGAATCAGATTATTGAAAATGTTAAAAATGCAGGTGTGTATAGTGTAATAATGGATGAAACCCAAGACTTGAAAAAACATGAGCAAGTTTCTATTGTTTTAAGATACTGTGATAAACAATTAAACGTATTTGAAAGTTTTATTGGTTTTTATAGAATAGATTAAATGGATGGAGAATCTCTTTCAAATTTACTTAAACATACTCTACTAACATTAGGTCTAAAAATTGAAAATATCAGAGGTCAATGATACGACGGTGCCGCTTCAATGCGTGGTTCATACTCAGGAGTTTCTAAAAGAATTAAAGATGAAAATAAACTAGCCCTGTATGTACATTGCTATGCTAATGTACTAAACTTGTGTGTAGTTGATGTAAGTGGGAAAGTATTACCAATTCGAAATATGTTTAGTGCTTTAAATAAAATATATACTTTCATAGGAGCTTCTTCAAAAAGATATTCAATATTTGAAAGAATACAAAAGGAATCAAATTTATCCAACAATACTTTAAAATCACTTAGTGACACTAGATGGAGTTGCCGAATAGAAGCTATTCGTTCTGTTATAAATAATTTTAATTCTATTGTTTTAACCTTAGAAAAAATTAATGAAACAAACTCTACTCATGGCCCTGATGCCAATTCAATATCAAATAATATTCAAAACTTTGAGTTTTTATTTTGTTTAAAATTAATGAAGATAGTTTTTGAATTAATCAACACGTTATCACTAGTTTCAAAAAAAAAAATGCTAATTTCTCTACTATTTCAATATTAACAGCAGCTACTCTTGAGGAGCTACAATCTCTTCGAACTGATGATAGTTTTGATCAAATTTGGACGGAAACAGAACAGCTAGCTTCTGAAGAATCTATTTCACCACCCATAATTCCAAGAATAAGAACAATACCTTCAAGATTAGGTGGTGGTGAAACTTTAATTTCGAGAAACGTTGCATCATATTTCAAAATTAATATCTATTTTCCTGTATTAGATATAATTATAAATGATATTAAAACAAAATTTGCAGAAAACAATTTAAAAATACTTAACGCTCTTCAAAATTGTTTAAGTACTAGAAATAACAGAGATGAAGATATTTTAGAAGTTTGTAACACCTACAATATTAACGATGACGACTTAAAAGCAGAATTAAAACTATTTGGGAAAATGTGTTCATCAACTAATATTGCTGATAATTTTGAAGCCCGTTTAGTTTTGTATTTGGAAAAGGACTTGATTGGCTCGTTTGACAATATTTATAAAATTTATAAAATTTTTCTTTCTATTCCGATGAGTTCTGCTTCAAGTGAACGTTCGTTTTCATCTCTTCGTCGCCTCAAAATATTTACAAGAAACACCATTGGCCAAGAAAGACTTAGTAACATGGCTATTTTACATATCGAAAAAACTTTTAAAATTAATTTCGGTACAATTATTGATAAGTTCGATGCAGATTCAACCGAAAGAGGTAGAAGACTTCAATTGACATAGGCATATTACAAAGTCATAATATTAGGTTTAACTTTTAGTAATGTTATTAATTGTTTTGTATTACATTTATTATGATAAATATAATAACTATAAATTATAACATTGTATTATATATATTTATAATGTTATGTGAACTTCGGAAATAAATTCCATTCTATGTAAATATAAATTAATAGATAGAATAAAGAAATGCAGAAAGTTTGTATTAAATATACCATAACCTTATCAAGCTTTTTCCATCATGCCATTTAATTTTACATGCTACAATAAAGATTTAGCTTAAGCAATATTATTATGTTATACTTTCCAGTTTCCACTAAGTAAGCTTATTTAGTCTCTATAAGTACCTTTACGGTGCCATGGTGTGGCGTAGGGGTTGGCCGCAGACAGAAAAAATGCTGCAGTGTTAAACTAAGCCCGGCGTCGCTAGCTTCCGGGTGACCATCTGGGATTTTTAGTGAAAAAGCTATAGCACACATACACATACATGTTAACCCCCCCCCGCGCCGTTTACACCCTTACCACCAATGGCCAGTTGCCGCGGATTAATCTAATAAAATAATTTAAAAAAGTGCCTAGGTATACCTATGTAAAATACAGCTTGCCCCCCTATAAAAATTGCCCAAGTTACGCCCATGCTGACACATCTACCTCAAATGGCGAAGAATTTCTGTTAATTAACGACCAAGAAACAAATATCATTATATTTTCTTGTGAAACAAATTTAATTTTTCTATGCGAATCACATACAATTTTTGTCGACGGAACGTTTGAATATTGTCCAAAATATTTTACTCAGTTATTTACCACTCACGGCTTAAAGAACAATTTTTACGTACCTCTTGTTATTTGTTTATTGAAGAATAAAAACTCTGAAACTTATACACAAGCTTTTAAATATATTCAAACTAAATGTTATGAAAAAAATTTGACTTTTGACCCAAAAAATATAACTGTCGATTTCGAGATTAGTATTTATAATGCTGTATTATCTATTTGGCCTTCAACTAATCTTATTGGGTGCCGTTTTCATTTAACACAAGCGTGGTATCGTAAAATTCAAGAGTTAGGACTTAGTACAGAATATAAAGAAAACTGGTGGTTAAGGACTACATTCAGATTAACATTTGAAGATCCTCAAGAAGTTTCAGATTCATTTGTCAACGATTTTATGTCTATAATACCAGAAGAGTCAGCATACTATAATTATGCTGATTATTTAACTGACAATTATATCTCTGAAAATAGTGTGTTTCCGCCAACAATATGGTCCAATTTTAGTGCAAGTAAATCCAGAACAACAAATAATTGTGAATCTTTCCACGCACATTTTAATGAACAATTTTATAAATCACATCCACATATTAATACATTTTTAAAAATTTTAATCTCGAATGTTCAAAACAACGTATACATTCAAATTAACAGTTGCAACTTAGGTATGCAAAAACCTGTAAGATGTAATATAAAAAAACTAGTGTTAAAAACAACAAACGCAATAGACGAATACAAAAGTAAAACAATTTCAAGAATGATATTTTTAAAAAAGGTATGCAATAATTATGCAAAATAATAATTAATAATTAATTATAGAAGTATAGAACTACTACTAGATATATTAATAAATTTACTTAATTTAAGTCAAAGGTAACTCAAAAAAAAATAATCACTTCTCAGACCACAATCCGCCTCCCGAAACGTCCATCTCCAAACATTTATCATCATTTATCAATAAGCTCCAGTCACTCATAACCCCTCTTTTAACTCTCCTTACCTCGCTCATTAATAAACTTATCACTAATAATGATACCCAATACTAGCCTTTGTCCCGCCCTGTCAATACTATCTTGGAATGCAAACGGACTGCATAATCATAAAAACGAATTTCAATTAACACTCGAAGAAAAAAACATAGACGTCGCGTTAATCTCCGAGACCCACTTCACTCCAAAATCTTTTGTAATAATACCTGGATACCAAGTTTACCACGCTTGCCACCCTGACGGTACAGCTCATGCTGGATCTGCCATTTATATAAAAAACAACTTATCCCATCACCCACTAACCCCCTACTCTGAAAACTATCTTCAAGCCACTAATATATCAATCAACCTTGAAAACCATAATTCAATTACTATATCTTCCATATACTGTCCCCTAGGTGCAAAAATAACTACTGAAAATTTTAAAAACTACTTTTCCAGCCTAGGGCAACAATTTATAGCAGGAGGTGATCTCAACTCTAAACACCCCACCTGGGGAAATAGATCAGCTTGTACAAGAGGTCGAACACTCAATTATGTCCTAACTTCAAAAAATTACTCAGTACTATCCCCCCCTGGTCCTACTTACTGGCCTTCTCATAGCAATAGACTACCCGATATCCTCGACATATTCATAGCAAAAATCCCAAACCATCTAAATACAAATGTAACAAACCTTGACGATCTCTCATCTGATCACACCCCGATTCTTATGGAGTTCGGCGCCATGCCTATTAAATTAACTAGACCATCTCTCACCCCTGGCAGATCCAATTGGACTAAATTTAGAAACGTAGTCTTCGACAAAATAAGCCTTAAACTCTCATTAAAAACTACTCTTGAAATAGACCAAGCCGTTCAATTTTTAACCACCACAATCCAAGATGCTGCCTTGGCCTCCTCAGAATACAACCTCCATCCCATAAAAAACTCGAAAATTCCTGCTCACATCCAAAGTTTAATAGCCGAAAAGCGTAGAGCTAGAGCTCAATGGCAAAGATTCAAATACCCCACAGACAAAGCCAGACTTAATTACTTAAAAAACAAGCTAACCAGAGCTTTCCAAAATCACAAAAATGAAAGTTATCACTCCTACATTCAAAACCTCTCAACCAAAGATTCGTCATTGTGGAAGGCTACAAAAAAATTATTAAATCACAAGCAGCCACCTCCCCCAATTCGCAATTCCGACAATACATGGGCCACCTCAGACACCGAAAAAGCAAACAAAAGGAAATCTGTAAACTCTAGACTTCACTTGCTCCGTCCACTTCTCCGCTCCAAACTAAACATCAATAATAAATTGTTAATCTACAAAGCTATTTTAAGACCCGCATGGGCATACGGCATCCAGATATGGGGCTCCGCGAAACCCTCAAACCTGCGAACTATACAAGCCTTCCAATCAATATGTCTCCGTCAAATCGTTTCTGCCCCTTGGTATATAAAAAACGCCAATCTTCACAAAGACTTAAAAGTACCTACTCTTTCACATCTGATCAAATCACGCTTCCTCTCATTTCACTCAAAACTAACCCATCACACTAATCCATTCATAAAAAGACTTTCTTCCCGTGCAATCCCTGACAATCCTCAAAGAAGATTGAAACGCTCTTGGCCTAGAGACTTGCTGGCTTGACCTGTCGGGTGGTACTACTGAGTACCTTCCCACTCTGTTGTTTTCACCGCTATTTCACTCAACAAAATTATTTATTGTACAAAATTATGTATAGCTTGTAATTATTTTTAATAAAATAAAAAAAATAAAAAAAAAAATAAAACTATAGTTTTGTAACGATTTTAATTTTAAAATGAATTCTACTACAACAATGGGGTATTTATATAGAAATATAATTATTGATGAATTGAAATGAGTTGAAAATATTTAAAAAGTAAAAACCTTTTAAGTAACAATCGTTTAGTTTGTTCAAAAAAGAATAATGATGGCATCGTTCTGGTGGACAATTACGTGAAACAACAAGGACTAGTAAAAAAAGACATTCGGACGGTACTTTTAAAAAAATTGTGACCATGAGATGTACTAAAAAAGGATGCCAAGCATATCAGTCAATTTGCGCAGGAAATCCATTTTTTACTTACACAGATCTCAATGGTAAATGTCATAGTAATTTAGCTTTAACAGAAATAATAGAACTTGTCTGCCACTGTAATTGACTGGTACAATCTGTGTCGTGACGTGGTTGTTGATCCATTTTTAAAAAGACCAAAAATGGGAGGTCCTGGCCTGGTTACATCGTACAAATAGATGAATCCCTCTTTCAAGGGAAACGAAAATATAATCGCGGTCGCTTACAACGTGGTGATTACGACCCACAACCACATGAAGATAGTGACAAAACTTCAAATGATGAAAATGAAGCTCCGGTAAAAAATAGTCAACGAAATTATGGAAATACAGGGACCGTGGGTATTTGGTTTGTGTTCTAATAAGGACAACAAAACTGAACGTCGATTTTTCATTGTAGAAAAGAGGGATCGTTAAACATTTTTACCAATATTAGAAAGAGAGGTAGAAATTGGTACTACGATTCACAGCGATCAGTGGTGAGCATACAGTTTTCTGAAGGATCATGGATTTATTCATCAAACTGTAAATCATTCCGAAAATTTTGTGGATCCAAATACTGGAGCTCATACTCAAACAATAGAGTCATTGTGGAAGTTAGTCAAGTCCAAGTATAATATATAAGTTAATGGTGCATCTCCACTATTAGACCCCCAACTTAAAGAAGAATGGTGACGGTCATGCCACCCGGTACAAACTCAAATATTTGACGATTTTTTATCAGATTTAAAAAATACTTTTGCAGTATGAATATATCAAGCAACATTATAGCAAGTTAATCACAAATTTGACCAGCCATTTATTGGTAGATCACACATTGGACCGGTTCCATTTCAACAAATAATTTGCCCAGGTAATAAGGTAATATTTATTGTGCTACAAGTTCATAATATTTTTTTCCAGAGGGGGCAAGTTCCCTGTCTGGCCCCCTCACCACCACCAATGGGCGCCAATGGATATGGTACCAATATTAAAATCTTTTGACAAATTGACTGTTGAGCTCTCCGCAGAACACTACCAAAGTACCAAATCATTTCAACTGTGATTCCATTGATAGGTACAAGTTAATTAATTTAATGATTCTATGTAGTATTTAATTTTTGTCTTTTCTATGTTATTAATTTTTTATAGGTTTACAAAGTTCATTAGGTTCAAAATATCCAAAAATTTATTTAGAACATTTTATAAAAATCACTTAGAAAATACTGCTAAATGTTTTGATGGTATTGAAAAGAAGACATTAACTGCCCATTTTTCTAGAGCCACATTGTTAGACCCAAGGTTCAAAAAAGCTGCATTTGGAGTAGACCAAAATACCAATTAAGTAGAGAAGTGCTTAGTTACAGAAATAATTGTTTTAATAAGAAATGACTCAAACTAGTAAATAATAAATATTGAATGAAAAATTTAAAACATTTCTTAATAAATTTATATTATCTTACATTATACTTAATTTCAGAACAACCTACATATAAAGTAAATTTAAATAATAACAGAGACATGTGGAATTTTCCCCAATCAAGAGTAAAAAATGTATAGTTACAAACAACAAAGACAAGTAGTGCTACATCCTTAATGAGATAATACTCAAGTAAACCTCATCAACAACAACAACCTCGGTGCCAGCAGAGAGAAAATTCTCTAAAGCAGGGCAGATATTAAGCACTGGGAGCAATAGGATATTGTCACAAAATGTTGATTTATTAAATTTTTTTAAATAAAAATATGTAAGTCTGATTTTAAATTTTATGTACATAAAAAGAAGTGTTAAGGTATTTTCAAAAAAATTGAATTTATAATTTGCTATTAAAAACTAAAGATTTAAATTAAATTTTATTTTTTTTAAATACATTTATTTTTCATATTGTAGATTAAAATTCAACTAGTTTATATAAACAATAAGATTAAGTCCTTGGTTTTAATTTGTATTTAAAAAAATTTCTGAAACTATGTTGAAATATTTTTCTTGATACATAAAATGTGTAGTTGACAGTTGATATAAATATATTAATATATATTTATAAACTGAAGTAAGAAATATGGGGTGAATAATGATAGCGACTTGCTACCCACAAAGCATACAAGTTGAAAACTTGTATCAATGTAATTTAACCTTATGACTGCTCCTTTAACTATTTTTAATTAAAACAAATTTATTAAAGTATTTAAAAAATAAAAATATATTTATCATCTTGTTTCTTTTCTTAAATCTCTAAATATACAAATGGATTGGATAAAATACATGTAGATACTTTAAAAATATTTTAGTTGTAAAATGTAATATTTTATGGTACCAATATTTAAATAGAGAAGTCACGTCTCACTTATTCGCCATAAAGACGTCAGGGATCCGATAAAAAGTATAATGAAACATGACAAAATTAATTTTTTTTCTTGTCTATGGTAATAAGTTATGATTTATTCGTTTATTTAGGTCTCTAAATAAAAAGTATCAAATTATTAATTTGATAGTATTCAAAAAATTCAATGTATACAGTATTTTAATTGAAAAAATTCACCGTTGTTAATCAAACTATCAACTGAAATATTATTGATAGTCAAAACTAATAGATTCCAACCATCACTATTAAATGGATCTATGCGCTAAACATGATAAATTATGCCATTTTTTTTATTATTTAAATTCATAGCTGACATGATGTTAGCGGCATTGTCACTTATGCTCACAGTTATTTTATCTTCCATTTTCCAATCTTGGAAGCAATTTATTCATACAATTTGATAAATTTTCAGGTGTATGGGATTTTTTGAAATTAAAGAACCCTAACAAACACGATTTCAATACACAATCTACCACTCGTATGAAATGTAGCTATCGTAATTCCCAATTGCTCATCGACTTTTTGGGATTTAGAAATACTAGAAATAGGCAGATGCTTTTTGTTGTACACGTTTCCATACGTCCCTTCACCAGAAACTTCATCGGGAACTTCGGCAGTTAAATTGTGCGTATACTATGTTTTTGTAATTTGTTATTGCAATTGCATAAATGTGCTTTCTTATTAAAATGTGTACTCAGATTAAAAGTGCAACTTCCTTTGTAAGAATACTCATTAGAACATGAATACATTTAGCATTTTTACCATTAACTAAACGAATATTATGATTCCAAACACCGCATTTTTACTAGTACATTTTCACCAACGATGTAGATAGAAACACCGTACACTATTATACACTATTATACCGACGTAGTGACATCTGACGCTACGACTGTAACGACTGTTGATGATTGTAGATAAGAAATAATCATAGTTTGATAACTACACAACTAAAATAAAAAACGATATTTCAGAAAAAATATCTCTTTATTATTGAATATTGATCACGGCAGATAGTATGGTTGCCCGACGAATCATTATAAAGTGTCTACCGAAATCACTAATAAAAACAGCTGGAAAATTCACTACTAGCACTTGAATGTAATAGTGGCTATTTGGCTATAGCTTATAAGCTCAAATACCGTGCTGGTGAGTGGTGGGTGGGCTACTATTCTATCATGATCGGTATTCGGTACACATCATTTCGCAAGTGCTAGAGTAAAATATTCCAGCTGTTCTATAGTTATTGAATTTGGTTGACGTTTAAAACGTTCTTATCATAGCCTATGATTCATAGGTCGTCGGGCAATCATACTATCATAAATCGTGCTATTGATTAAGAATACTATTAATTTAACTAAGGATTTTGGTTGGTACAAACCACATTTTAAATAATTTCATATGATATTGTTTCTTAAAAATGCGAAATATCGAAATATTATTGTATGAACTTTGGTTTTTTTTTTTTAATGTTCGTTCACTTTTCACGAGTTCCGTACAAATATATGAACATGTTCGTATGCCTGGCAACACTGGCGGACTGTTGCGCAGCCTTGCAGCCGTTACAAAGAACTAAAAAGAAAGAGTAAACAATATATAGTTGCGTCGTTGCTAGCAAGCTACATGTTTACATGTTTACTTTGTTTACAGTCGTCGAACATACTAAACGTCATAGGTAATCATATTTTTTTTATCCTTTCAATCCAATTATTATTAATAATATCGCTCAAATACTAATCGGTACAATACTACAATTGTGTTATATCATTTTTAAAAAAGGTAAGTACAATTGATTTGTAATTACGAACACGTCAAATGATTTCGGTTTTGATGTGTTTGTTAACCAATTCTAACCATTTTAGGACTTCTTAATTACTATTACTATACCGGTAGGTACGCCAGTCAGAAAATTAGACTTTGTGTTCCGTACATGGAGTAATATTGTTCTATGGTACCGTACCACCGTTATTTTCTGTTTTTCACCATATTTCAAGTTTTCCTGATTATTCGTGTATTGCCCGTCTTTTTCAAGCCGTACGTAAACAGTTATGTATTCGTTTTCGTTCTTTTTATTTTCACACATAGGTTTGCGAGCTCCTATCAACATACGAGATATTTATTTTATTGTTTTTGATTAAATTTACACTTTATTATATTATGTAGAGCACTGATATTTGATTCTAAGCCCATTTAACGATAATCTGTTTTTTTGATTCAATAAGTTGCATTTTATCATATTTATATTGTTATGTTGTTCTCGGTAGCTTAACCTTTACATATATCTTCAACCGCGGGTTGTGCTTTATATCATAAAAGTGTTTCTCGACGATGTTTGTGTCGCACAGTACTGTATTCATGTACTCTGGTATATTAGGTATTATCTGGTCAATATTTAAACGATTTTCAACATATAACATTTTTTTCATTATCATTACTGATTTTTTTTTATCATCTTTAATTAATTTGAATATACATATACTCGTAGGTTAATTTTTCATCCATTGAACGAAAAGAAAAAAAGTATGTTCGTATTTCATATTTAATTGTTAGTAGTTGATTAAGGACAGATTTATTGAAAACATTTTCATCTATTAACAAAATAGATAATCTATATATTATAGTTGGAGATGTACTTTTTATAAAATAACAAATAGTTTTGATTAATTAAATTAGCTTCATATAAAAATAGAAAAGAAAAGTATGATGATAAAAAGGAAAATAATTGTGGTTCTCCAATTACAATATAAATTTTTTTTTTCGAACTAGTTGAATCATCAGGCATCTTGATAAAAACTATTTTCTATAAAAAAAATACACAAAAATTAAATTGTCTTAGATAACAACTAACCAGGTATCATTGTAGGGTTTTTAGATGATGGTGTCTATTAAAATTGTAGTAACTTTATTTTTATGAGAATTAACTAGAAATAACTTTCTTTTTACTCCTTGAATAACAAACATTAAATATTGTTTAAATAAATATACCAATTAAAAAAGAATAGGTACATAGCTATATTATATATTTAAATATATATATAGTAAGAAACCCATACTATAAAGATTTGTAATTTGTGATATAGCTTCACGTTTCTTTTCTAATAAAATTTATAAAAGTACATAAATAGAAGAACAATATTATATACAATAAATAACAGAACTAAAATTGTTAATGATACCTGAAAAACCTAATAACTGTGGAGGCTTGCTATCTATAATTGCATGATCATAAACATTTAGAATTTAGAACTATGAATGATCTCCCCTCAAGCCCCACAGTTTCCACCTAAATTGCTAGCAGCAATAAGTAATAACCAAAATACAAAATGCTATAAATTTATAATTAAGGCTAGGGATTTCAAGCCCTAAAAAACCTTAAAATATGCATGTATTTATGCCTTAAAAAATTACTAAATATGCATTTAAAAAAGGATATTTGTAATAAATAATAATAATAATATGTAGATATGATACAGAAATAGATAAATTTGATTAATTATCAGAGATAATTATTTTCTTTTTTTCAGATTTGTTTTCATCTTGTATTGAGTTTTAATTGAATACATTTTTATATTTTTAATATAGTACTAATTACCTTGAGCATTACATTGAATTATTAGATATTTTCTTAAGTTAGGTTAATTATCTAGTAACTTTCCCATCCATATTGTAATTGTCAAATATGCAAAATATGCAACTATAAATTTTAAATATAAAGTCGTATACCTAAGAATCCCATTGATAAATTTAAAATTAGATCAATTTTATATTAATATATGCTTAACAATGGCAGAATAAATACAAGATGTAACACACCATAATTGAAAATTATAGATTTATTTAGTATTAATTTTCATTTTTATAGTAAATATAAAAACTTAAGACAATGTTTTGTATTTTAGTTTTTAACTAAAAATATCTGATCATAAATGTTAAATTAATAAAACAACTAGATCACTATTGAATTATAATTTTCCATGACAAATGTCAAGTAAAAACTAATTTTAATTTATTATTATGAAACTTTTTTTCAGGCTCAATTGTTAACTTGTCCTTTGATAACTCAGTACTTTAACAATATTATAGCAATGAAGAGTTTGAACCTGTCGTCATCTAATTCCCAGCAAAACCAACCGATAAGTGACCGTCAAAGTCCACATAATCAGAAAAATAATATTAAGGAACGAAAAGACATATCTGGTACAAACAATTACTAAAATAGCATACCTTTAACCGCTTCATTTGCTTACAATAATGCTAATGTTCCTTTCAATATGAGATACAATATAATGCCTCAAAATATGCCATATGTTAATGAACCTTTGGTCTCATCAACAAGCTCTTCAAATATAAATTAGCGCATTGGTAGTTATATACCTTCAACATTGTATCCATATAATAATATACAACCACAGATAACTGGATATTTCAGTAACCAATCATTAACGGGTGTAACAAAAAAAAAAACATTTACCAATGAATACATACAATCTTCATCAAATAGTATAATCTATAATGATGAACATACAACTAATATTCCCGTACATATCAACTAACCTGACACTTATAAATCATCAGTAAATAAGAAACAATTTTCGTCTAATCAGGCTTGTTAATGATGTAAAAGAATAAAAAAAAAAAAGATGAATGGTTTGATTTAACATCTAAATTTTTGAATAATAGTGTAAAAAGTATTAATAGAAAACCCTCATCAACATCAAACCATACTCTTAGTGTTTCAAAACGTTCTCACTGTTCTATATCTCCGAAATCTCGTAATATTAGTAGGGAAAAAAGTGTTAAAAGTACAAAAGCAAGTGAAGAAGTGTCTGAAATGAAAAAATTATCTTATTATATAATATAATTAATTATGAAAAAAAAGTGGAGCAAATCAGCACCCACAGATGTATATCATAAACAACTTGATGACAATTCAAAAGTTATTTTTGGAAACAAGATCGCACTAATTATATGTGATGAATTTGCAAAAACTAGGAAAACGTGTTTGTAATATTAATGAAAAAAACCAGCTATTTGTAAACCTCGTAAAGTCAATGGTAATGTTCATAAACATAAATATTCAGGTAATAATGGTTCTAGTACATGATGATGATGATTACTATGAAAAAGAAAATTTTACACTTAAAGAACTGAGTAGAAAATGTTTTACATTCAGATAGATTTCACTCAGAATTATAGTATAATGAGGTTGGAGAAATGAATGATGGTCCAATGTGTAAATGTAGTGTTTAATGGCAAAGATCATTACTGCATAATATTTAAGTTGGAGAAAGTCCCTTTGAACCTTGTTTACCAAATTCAAATAATAGTAACAAATTATTTGATTATAGAATTTCCATTATTCCAACAACAAGTTTTTTACTAAAGAACCTTACACTTATTAAATATAAAGGAAATAAATATATTTTTGAAGGATTTTCATTACTCTCTCGCTACCTTTTTCCAATCTTACTCACTTGTATAAAGTTTCAACATTAATTATGCAATATTATACATTGAAGAAATGATTTCAAATAACTTTATAGTGAAAGAGTTGCAATTATTTTATGATTATTTATTGAAAGACATTTTGGAAATAGTTGATTTAGATTTGCATGGTCTAGGCAATAAAGATGGATGTCCTTAATTTCATTTCATGCCTTACTTTGTAAGAGATTTTCCTGGTAATAATGGCAAAGAAATACTTTCTATGAATCTTTTCTTAAATATCTTTTAAAGAGCAACAAATTACTTTTGAAGAAAACTCTTTATCTGCTTTAAAAATATGTCTATGAATGAAGGAACTCTGAAGTCAGATGATTATATGCTCATGATTCTGAGCTAAGGCATGCAATGGTTAATTGTTTTAAAGGTTTGATGGGCTCTCTGTTTTTAGACGGTGGTATTTATGTAGCTGATAGTGTATGAAAAAACATTTTATAGGGATTTACCAGAATATCTCGATATTTGAGTAAACTACCCCAAACATCCCTTGCAACAACAAGAACCTGAAGGTGATCATAAATGGATTAGAAAACTAACAAACTTTGAAAATTGTAGGCATAAAATTTACCCATTTAAGATTATTAGCTAGAGCATTTACTGATAGAAGAGTTTCATGAATTTAACACTTGATTAGAATCAGCGACTTGAGGTATTGGAGGATACTGTTTTGCAATTAATAGCTTCAGATTATTTGTACAAATATTTTCCAGAACATCACAAAGGTCACTTATTTTTCTTTCGGAATATTGTATTAAACCAGTGTTTCCCAACCTTTTTTTACTCAACGTCTCTTTTAGATTTTAAAAATCTCATACCGCAAAAAAAAATTTTTTAAAAAATTTATGTTTTATTTTTTAATCAGCTATTTAATCAAAGAAAAAGTATAATTTAACATTTTAATGCTACAATTTAGTTAATTTTAAATTTAAATACCTACTTAGTAGTTAGTACGAGTACTAGGAATAAAATAATAATATATTATTAATATGAATTATATAATTTGATTTCAAATTTACTAATATAAAATAATAACACAAAAAATACTTGTGACTAATGACTGCCCTGAGGTTGATGGTTTCCTGCTAACGAAATGATATCTGGCTCACTAGATGTCAGCGTTAGTACGATAAGTCCGATAAGACGACAATAATGTCAAGTACCTACCTAGTACATAGATTCTATAGTCTGATAAGATAATTATTTTTATATTATATCTACATAATTCTGCAAATTATATTTGGTATTTTAAATTATCTTTTATTCTACTACGCAATATACATTTCAGTGCAATTAGTTATAAACAATTAAAATTAAAATTAAAGATGAACCCCCTCTCAGAAAATACCCCCTTCAAATTAAAAAATGCCCATATGGGGGCAGCAGCGCCCACATTGGGAATCGCTGTATTACAATCGAACTTAATCTGTAGTATGTGATGATTTAGGTATGGTCAGTTATTTAATTAAAAACAAAATATAGAGCTGATTTGTTAGAAGTATTTTTTGGAACTTTATATAATCACAAAGAACAAGTATTCTGTAATGTATTTTTCTTCCCTCGTTTACATGATTTTATTCTAAAACAAGGCTGGAATTATCTAAAATCTAACCTATAGCAATGTTGTCTAACATTACATTCATTTGATGGTGGTGAACCAGATATACCAGTATATAAAGTGATAGAATTTATGGGACCAACTAATGGTACCTATTGGTTTTTTTCGGTTTTTGTTGCGATTCTCAATTTCGAATATAAGTGTTATGGTTCCAGTTTGGGTTCTCAATTAATTAAATTGTATAAGTTAGGGTTCCGGTTAGGGTTTTTACTGGTTTTAATAGGTTTCATAAATAATAAATAAATTATTATTGATATAAAAGACAAATTATATTATTTATTATTATTTTTTTCTTTAAAATATTCTATTTGTACGTATGAACAATATTGCTTTTCCAAATTTTTTATGAGATATTATTTCTATATGGGGAAAGGACAAATTTAAACTCAAAAAAAAGCCTCTCAACACTTACTTGTGTCGTTGGAACACTAAAAACTATTTTTGCAAGTTCTGATAGTTCTGGGGAAGTTGATTTCATTGTTTACCAATACTAAATAATATTTACCTTATAGTTTATTTATTTTGATTAATGTCATAACTCATAAGTATTGTTTCAATTTTTGTTGCTATTGTAGATGTTTGTGAATTTGAAATGTTCAAGTCATTTGATCCAGAATAAGTTGTATTATCCTTATTTTTAAGGAAATAATCAAGTATATCAATAGAATCTTCTTTTATACTAAAACATTCTTCACTATCTTCAACAGCTGGCGTTATCTTTTAGTTCAATTGTTTTTAAATGAACCCACACACTGATTAAAATATAAAATGATCTATAGCAATATTTAATGTTATTTTAAAACATGGATCTAAAAAAATAGCTCCAATTAAAAATGTATTATTCATGATATAATTTTCTCTATGGATTATACAGTAAAGTACTCTTTTAGAAATTGATGAATTTAATGCTTCTGTTTGAAGTTTACATGACAACCAAAAAACATAAAAGTCTGATAATGTAAATTGTTCACTTTGTAATTTTTTGGTACATATTATTGCAGGTAATAATGCTTTTTAAGTGTATTTTCAATTTGATCCCAATCAAAATTACTTAGATTAATTTTTTTTATCTTTAAATCATTTGCTGACACTTTTTTAATAAATTCTCTTAAATACAGTATTCTTTTCAATATATTTAATGTAGAATGCCAATGCATTAAATAGTCAAGGTTTAAACTAATTTAAAGTTTAAGCTTTAAATTTTCTTTTTTAATTAATTATAAATAATTTTGTAATAACTTCATCTTTTAAGAGCCAATCATAGTTAACTGCAATGTGTGGGCTACACAACGGATAACTTTAAAATATAGTTAAATGACAATTAATTTAGTATAAATAATTAATTAATAATACAAAACAGAGTAATATATTATAAATTATTTTTATTACAGTTCTTATTATAGATTCTTTTCTATTGTAAAATAATTTACCAGAAAATATTGGGTAATTGCTAATATTTTATAATTCATCATCATTATTTATAATATTTTCGGATCATTCATATTTATATTCTTTATCAGTATTTTAAATATTTTTATTTAGTTTTTCACTTATTTGATTTTGATCAAAAACAGTTTGGTCCTATTAAAACTCATTATTATTAATTTATAAAACAATTTAATAAATAATAGTAGTTATGTTTTCATTAGGTAACTATTTTAACTGCTATATATCTATATACTAATAAAAATAAATCAATTATTTATAACAAAATGTGAGTTATAAATGTAATTAACTTGGGTAAATTAAAATTTTAACCTAATCAGTATTTTTAAAAAATAATTCGGGGTTTTTATGTATGTTTTGGGGATTGTGCACAATGCCCAATTTTTAAGGGCAAAGTTGGAACAAGTTAACGTTGCCCAGGCATTGTATACAGTGTCCAATTAGATTTGAGCACTGTATATTAAATATATAAAACATTACAGAAAATATCATTAACTTACACAGCTGTGTTAATATTATTACCTAAAAGTGGTTTGACATAAATAAAATGAAATTATTATTAAATTACAATTATTTTGATAATTTTATTCTAATTATTAATTACTACTATGAAAAAATGTTAGGCTAGCATTATTTTACATTATTTATTATCACATACACCACTATTATGGCACTTTGAATTGCAAAGTCGACCAGATCTTTTACATTTACACCGGTTGGTCTTACACAATGTATTGAAAGTACACCTATTGTACTCTTGGCCACCCAAATTAGACGATTTTTTTATCACTTC
Organism: Rhopalosiphum padi; assembly: GCF_020882245.1. NCBI lineage: Eukaryota > Metazoa > Arthropoda > Insecta > Hemiptera > Aphididae > Rhopalosiphum > Rhopalosiphum padi. The sequence goes on from NC_083599.1 coordinate 32,541,616, forward strand.
TCTCTTATTGAAATTTGTACTTTGTGGTACCTTGTTAGCCTGGATAAACACCTCTTTACATATTGTGAACTGCTTCCAACTAGAGTTGATGTAGTCTGTCCTCTTTTGTTCCAATTTCATATAAATTATCGATTATTATAGAAAAAAGTTATTTAATAATTTTAAGATTAATTACCAGAATACACCGAAGATCACATCTTTCTCAATCCACATCAGGAATTTTTATTTTTACATTTTATCCTTCTTTTCCTAGAAAAAAACGTTCTTCAGACAAATTATTTATTTTGTTAGATTATACTTTAAGATTTTCGGCAGCATTTGATCAATTTGAAGAAATTGATTCTATTCTCAATTTTATTTTATTGTTTTCATCTTTGTTAGAAAAATTGTTTTTCACTGTCTTTATCACTTCCATCACTTTTTTCGTGTTTCTCGTTTATGTCTTCGATTGAACTCCACAGCCTAGAGCTTTTTCTTAAAGTCTTCCTCTGATTTTAAAGTAGAAATTAAATCAGTTGTAATTTGGGATGATTTTAAGCCAACTTTAGCATGTGTTCTGAACATAGCTTCATATGACGAACGTTTTGTACCATGGTGAAACCTTGACTTGACTTTGTGAATGTCTAGACTTTCCGTGGACAATCTTAAGTTCTTCCCACATACTACACAACTCAATTACTTTATTAGCGAATTCCCTTCCATTATCGCTTTGCAAAATTGCTGGGGCTCCAAATGTTGTGAAAATATCAATTAACACGTATGCTACTTCTTCATTCCGTTTATGAGTAAACAGTCTGAAAATTACAAACTGTGGAAGGTGATCTTGATAGACCATTATGAACTTGTAATCGCCATCAGGCTGAGCTTGCATGTCTATTAAATCAACTTGACAGCGAGAGTTCAATTCTGATGAAAGTGAAAGTATAGGTTTTACAACTAAACCTTTTTTTTATTGTATTGCCTTTTTTTTGACAATGGTCACAAATTTAAAAATATAATTATACTCTCCCTTGTTATATTTTTATATTTAAGTTCAATTCATACTCCACACAGTTTCTACCTCCATGTCCCACAGATATATGTGTTTCATTAAGAAGTTGAAATAATTGTTTGTTGTTAACATAATACTTAATTAAATTACCTTTGGATACTGGAACTATTAACTTTTCAATCCCTGATATATTTACAACATCGTATTTTTTAATTATTTTGTAATCATCTGCAGTCTTTTTTGTGGTTTTAGTTTTCACTTTATTCACTTTTAAAATTCATTCATCATATTTTACTTTATTTAAAAATACAGCATTTGTATTTTTGTTTAATAGTAAATTGTTAAACTTTCATTAAACTTATTTCCATTTTATGTTAGAAAATAGTACAAAAATACTTAGAAACTAGTTAGAAATATTGACCAAAAGAAAAAACAACACTACATGCTGCTACTAATGACAGACTATGCAACGCAACTGACATGACAATAATCATTAAAAAATATCAAATAGGAATTTAACGATTCAAATATGAAATATTATCTGAATAGCCATAATGTTCGTGCAATATACTGTGTGATCACTTTATCATTAAAATTACGGTTTGGTTCGTATTATCGCAGTCGTCGTGTTGTCACGTACGAATAAAATATCTAAGTATAGGTTTTTAGTGATATTGTTACATATAAATGCAATTGGATATAAAAGTGTGCAGCGCACTGTATTTAATTCACTTTGCTTGGGCAATCTAGTATAATGCCCAATCAATGTATGACAAATTTGAGTATAAAAATGATGATTCTTATATTGGCCAAAATGTTCGGCCATTGTACACAGGCCCCCCTCCCCCCGGGTATTGTTATACAATGCCCGTAGCATATACATAAAACCAAAAATCCAAAATAATTAATTTATACCTATTATCACTGTCTTTGATTCTATAATAGAATCAATTTCTGGATGTGATATTCCATTTCTTCGGGTTCACATTCATTATCCGATCCGGATGTAAATAATTTAGGTAAAGTATTTTTTTTTATTTAATTTATTGTACCATATTAGCTCCATTATCTGATGTAATTGTATAAAATTGACATGGATCAATATTAAATTTGTTTAATACATTAAGAATAGCATCTTTTAAATATAAAAATAAAACATACATTTTTATGTTATCCATAGTACTATGTAAGTATTATATTATAATGACATTATTTACCTGTACTCGTATGTGATTCTGTGAGTTCTACAAGTCCTAAAGTTCTTAATATTATAGTGACATCAATAATTTATTGTACATTTATTCCTAAAAATGCTCTATTACATCTTGTACCTGCATCTATTTTTAGTGAAATAATTTTGTTATGTATTTCTTTAATTATATCATTTTTTAATTTAGCTGATTCTTCATTTACATATTTTCTAAAAAACCAATATACACAATTTAAATATCTTAGCACATATTTTTAATACAATACTAGGGGAAGGTACCATACCAGATTCTTTTAAAAGGCTATAGTAACTCCCATTTGCAAAAGTTGTAATAAAAAAATAATCACTAATTATAGACCAATTAGCTTACTAAACGTTTTTTTTCAAAAATGAGTGGTCTATAAAAACAAGATTATTACATTACTTAGATATCCTACCCAAAGTTCAATATGGATTAGGGAAAACCTAAGAACAGAAGATGCCTTAGCACGGCTTTCCGTGGACATTTAATAACTTGAACAATAATAAAAAAATATTAGGAATTTTCTTAGACCTTAGTAAAGCTTTCGACAGCATTTTACATAAATCGTTATTTCATATAAGTACATTAATCTATAGGTATAATTATTAAGCTACTAAAATTATTAGAATCTTATCTGCATAATAGAAAACAACAAGTTAAAATTAACAACATACTTAGTGATGAAGTATCAATTACAACAAGGGTTCCTCAAGAACCTATGTCCTATTCTATATATTATATATGTCTCTTCATTAGGTCATTTAAATATTCACTGTAAATTATTTTCTTATGCAGTCGAAACCACCATTCTTATATCAGGGGACAATTGAGTTGAAGTACATCTAAAAGCAGAAATGGGTCTGCACTTAATAAATGCATGGTTTCTCAAACATAATTTAAGAATAAACTACACTAAATCAAATTACATCACTTTTACCATCGACAAAAGAACGCAACTCAATTCAAATCTAATTAAAATTCATGATATACGAGTGTAAATCTAATAATTGTTCATGTAATACTTTAAATAAAACGGAAAGTATAAAATATTTAGGTATTACATTCGATCAACACCTCAAATAGGATATACACATAAATAACACTAATGAAACTACGAAAACTGCACTATCTGTTCATTAACGCAAGAAAATTCCTAAATAATCATGTTTTACGTTTGTAACCATGACACTATCTATTCTACAATATGGAGTAACTGTTTAGGTATAAAAGGAAGCAATAAAATATTCAGACTTCAAAAAAGTATAATTAAAATATTTTTAAATAAACAAAAAACTAATTACTAAGAATATGTTTAATAAATTCAAAGTTTTCACAACACAACAATAATATTACAGAAATGCACTATATTATACCTACAAATTTAATTTAATATTGAATTTAAACATAAATACTATAACACATGTTTAAAAAACAATTTAGAAATTCCTACTGGTCGTTTATTGAAATCTAGTCGTTGTTTTTCGCAAATGGGTTTGAGATTAATGAATGATATTCCGATTCAAACTATACGTCTTATAAAATATACAAACACTCCATTAACTTATGGTCGATAAATAATACTAGTGACTTTCAGTTTACGTAATGTACCAGTATATAATATTATAATGTAGACCAACGGTTCCCAAACTTTTTTTTCGCTATTTTTTCTCATTTATTTTTATATTTATATTTTTTTTTTTCTTAGTCCATTTTTGTTGTTTTTACATAGCTATTTGTTTATTGCTATTCATGTTTTTATCATTATTTCACTAATTAATAATTATTACTAGGTATGTCTATTTTGTTTTTGAATTATAGTCAAATGTGGCAATTTTTACGGAAACATCAAAAATATTATAAAATTTATAAATGCATACTTTTTTAATAGTACTCCATCATCACTAAGTGGTTATCCTTAGTGGTGAGATAGACCATTTAACTATGTTGTATATATATATATATGTATAATATGTATATATACACTGAAAATTGTAATTTCTGGGCCAATAAGTTATTATTATTATTAATTTACTTTATTTATATATTATAAGTATATTATATAAATATTTCTGAAATCAGAGTAGTTAAAATGTCAATAGAAAATATTTTAGTATAGGTAGTAGGTACATACTTTATAGTAAGAACTGATTTTTTCTTCTATAAAAAAATGTAATATGGGTTCTGGTTGGAGGAGTTAGAGTTCTTAATATTTATAGTGATTTTAGGTTTCGGAACCGGTTGTCATAGACTACTGGCCATAGTATACAACGAGCTAAAATGAATGCTGCCAATAGCGCATTAGAAATATCTAAAGATCTATTCCCACAGTCGCATTATCAAAGGCATGCTATATCAAGAAGCTTACGTCATCAGTTTTTAGATGATCAAACAAATATTGATGACATGATTAAGTCATTAAAATCCAATTCATTTTTAGTTGAATTGGACCAAAAACCAAAAATGAATTGGACTTAAGTGATTTGGATTTGGCTAAAAAAAACTCCATGAAAACTATTAGCGGTGTTATGTGCTAATAAAAATATTGAAATAGAGAATTATTTTGAACAAGAAAAAACAATGAAAACAATTTTTATGCTTTCACATTTATGTGTAATCTATTATTATTATCTAATATATATTAAGAAAAAATGTGATGGAATGATTATATATTAAATTCATTTTAATAACAATTGTGTTAGCAAGTGAATTATTAAAAGCTGTACATGTATTTTACATTTTTACATTAATATGATTAAATTTATTTCAGTACTATTAGGTATAACAAAATTATCTTTTTTAAATTTTATTTGATTGTTGCATAAGTTAAGCTTAACTATAGTCTAACCAAATTATATTTATACCAATAAACTTCATCAATTTTACAATTACATTTTGAATAATTAATCAATAAATTGATGAACTAGATATTAGCATAATGGATAACAGTTTAAAAATGTGCATTCTAATATATTTTATATACCATATTGACTATAAACAGTAAAACATTTTTTATACGTATAAATTGTGTAGTTTGATACCGTGTTGATTAAAAAAAAAAAAATTATATTAATTTATTGGTTACACTGCAATGTTGTTATATTTTATTTGTTTAAACTTTTTTAAAAACATATAATGATGTTTTTTATATGTACATTTAAATATTTTGTTGATTAACTTAGGTGTTGAAAGGTCCGATACTCCTAATTTTGTTATATTGTGTTTGTTCTAATTTTTGTTGTTGTTTAAAGTAATATAAATTTATGATGCATATTATGTGAGCATATTTTTCTAATATTTGTGCATATTTTGACCTTTTTGCTTTGCATGTTTGCCACATTTTTAGTGCATATAATTCCGGTCTCTAATTATAAGCATTGACCATAGTTATAAAGATAAATTACTTTACCTAAATAGCATACCCAACCTTCATCTTTGAAAAATTATTAAGTTCAAAATGATGTTTTATCAACTTAGGACAAACCTTTAAAAGTTAATCAGCTTCATTTAAAAATAAATTATGAAAACCATTTTATGTGTGCTTGACGAATGACTGTTAAAAATAAATTTATTCATCAATGTATTATTGTTATTATAAATATTTATTAGTAATTACTTACTTTTAACTGTTTAATAGTGTAAAAACGGTTACATATAGTTTTCTTTAAATGTAGTACATTAGCAAATACTAAAACTTTACGTGTGATATTAAAAGGATTTTCAAAATGATTTTTAAATCCTTCAATACTTGAACATATTCCTAGTTCTTTTCACATTGATTTATTGGTACTTGTTCCATCACTTGTAAGCCCGAAAACTTGACCACCGACATCATCAAGTAACAATATTGCTTTGATAACTAGCTTTACCAAATTAATGCCTATTGGAAAAAAAATATTAAATTTAAACAAATATAATTCAAATAGATATGTATCAACTTTAACTGGTTTAAAAGCAAAAACTGCCATTTGTTATGTAAAATGTTCAACTAAACGTTCGGTTAACTCGTGTAGAAGTTGATGTACTTGTTCGGAATGAGGGGGAGACGGAGTTCCATTATGACTTCTCTCAAGAGAAAGAACTCGATCTTAAAGACCAGCGATTTCCTGACGTAAGGATGCGTATTCCAATTTTAACCCATTTACTTGAGACGATAATGTATCCAACCTAGATATCAGATCGCTAAATTTTAAATCTACATTGTTGCAATGTTTCATTTTGCGTCTTTTCTAGGTTCAATATTGTGTTGCGAAATTCCACAGCCGAGTGAGGGGAAACTACATGAGATAACATTACAGCTTTGGCTAACGTGGAAAATCCAGATCGGGTTATAAAACTAGAGGTCGGAGCTGTAGGTGATGACTTATTAGATATGCCTGGAATTAGATTCTTAGAGTGGAGAAAACTATTGTTATGTATAGCTCCTTGTAGTATAGAGAATGCAACCCAATATGCTAACAACGTTATCGTACCTGTTAGGTGAAATAGGAGTTGTGTATACCAGCCGCTGGGTCACGGTGTATAATGAATATGGTTGGTTTCTGCGACCACTGTATATAATATGCGTGTGATGCAGCCTTATCGTTGAAGTTCGATTAGATTATCGGATCGGCCGGAGGTAATTCGTCCGATTACGGTTGATGTTAAGATAAGATTATTAATTATTAATTAACTCGCTAACTCTTTATCCGGCGGCCATATATTAACCTTGAATACTTAAAGCTGTCGTTATGCAAAAACTATTGGACAGATCGACTTAAAACCGACACCGAAGTGCATGTGAACTTTTTATGAATTAGTTACAATATAGAACACAAAAAACTTATAAATAGGTATTACAGAAGTAAAATGAGAAAAGTACAGGACCCATTTAATAGATGTTATCTACTGCGCTCAAAATATATATAATATTGCATGTATATAATACACTTGCTTCTTTGTAACCGGGTATTTCTCGTTATATTTGTTATTTATTATGTTTTAGTTTTTTTTTAAATTTTTTTTCGTTTTTGTTTTTCCACAGAAATTGGACTAATTCAACCCAACGAAATTGATCCGAAATATACCCCTACGCCCCCAATTAAACCCATCCTCGAATTCGATTCGTTGGAACCGGAAGAGCTGCCTAGAACGTCTGATGGACTCTTCTTTCGAAAAGCAAAAGTAATTTGGCCTGGATTTCGTAAAAAGTCGACTGAAGAATTAGCAGCTTCTTCTGACATCAAGGAAACCGTGAATTGTGGTCAGGAGTTAGAAGTCATATTAAATGGGGCAGCTGAATTAATATATTTCTCAGAATATGTATGTCCTAACGACCCGAAAAACCTATCGTTGATTGAATAAAATTAAGAAATTCAAGTAATTTTAATTTATTATTATGAAACTTTTTTTCAGGCTCAATTGTTAACTAATACTATGATAACAAAGGACTTCAACAATATTATAGCAATGAAGAGTTTGAACCTGTCGTCATCTAATTCCCAGCAAAACCAACCGATAAGTGACCGTCAAAGTCCACATAATCAGAAAAATAATATTAAGGAACGAAAAGACATATCTGGTACAAACAATTACTAAAATAGCATACCTTTAACCGCTTCATTTGCTTACAATAATGCTAATGTTCCTTTCAATATGAGATACAATATAATGCCTCAAAATATGCCATATGTTAATGAACCTTTGGTCTCATCAACAAGCTCTTCAAATATAAATTAGCGCATTGGTAGTTATATACCTTCAACATTGTATCCATATAATAATATACAACCACAGATAACTGGATATTTCAGTAACCAATCATTAACGGGTGTAACAAAAAAAAAAACATTTACCAATGAATACATACAATCTTCATCAAATAGTATAATCTATAATGATGAACATACAACTAATATTCCCGTACATATCAACTAACCTGACACTTATAAATCATCAGTAAATAAGAAACAATTTTCGTCTAATCAGGCTTGTTAATGATGTAAAAGAATAAAAAAAAAAAGATGAATAGTTTGATTTAACATCTAAATTTTTGAATAATAGTGTAAAAAGTATTAATAGAAAACCCTCATCAACATCAAACCATACTCTTAGTGTTTCAAAACGTTCTCACTGTTCTATATCTCCGAAATCTCGTAATATTAGTAGGGAAAAAAGTGTTAAAAGTACGAAAGCGAGTGAAGAAGTGTCTGAAATGAAAAAATTATCTTATTATATAATATAATTAATTATGAAAAAAAAAGTGGAGCAAATCAGCACCCACAGATGTATATCATAAACAACTTCAAAAGTTATTTTAACCTAACCTAACCGGGTATTTCTCGTTATATTTGTTATTTATTATGTTTTAATTTTTTTTTTCGTTTTTGTTTTTCCACAGAAGTCGGACTAATTGAACCCAACGAAATTGATCCGAATAATAGACCCCCTACGCTTCCAATTAAACCCATCGTCGAAGTCAATTCATTCGGACCGGAAGGTCTGATGCCACCAGAAGAACCCGATGATGATAAAAAGAATGATGGACTCGTATATCGAGTACAACATTTTGAGGGGCCTATATGGCCTACGAATTCAACTGCAGAATTATTAGCTTCTCCTGAAGTAAAAAATTTGCAAGAAGCCATGAAGAATGGTAAGGAGTTAGTGCACACAGTAAATTTGCCAGAACATATGTCACTATGTCAATCCGAAAAATTTTATACTAATGACCCTAAAATCCTATCGTTGTTTGGAAATAAATAAGACTGTTACAACACCAGCTCTCCCCAGAAAAGTACACGCGTTATAAAAATAGTATTAATGTATAGGTATTGTATGTATATTACGACGAATGTTGTTCACCTTACACGGAATAGCGATTTATGTACGTAACTGATTCATACTTCCATGTTCCTGTAACGTCACTGGGAAATTGTACATAAATTGTGCACTTCGGTGATTCGCGCGTTCAAAACATGCAAGTATTTCTTTAAATACTCGTAATAGTCTAATTTTACGATACGTCATCAATTTACTTTACGCACTACGCTGAGTATATAATATTAATACACAATACATTTATTTATATATATATATGTCCCATCCACTTAGTGTAATCGTATTTTTCATGAAATGGATATCCATTTCATGAAAAATACGATTACATTAAGTGGATGCGACATATATATATAAGTAAAAGACTTAAATCTTAAATAAATTTAGTTAGAACCATTTTTAATTTTTTTAGTATTAACTATAACTATTTTAATTGAATAATGTATTTTATAGATTTGTAAGCGATTTATAAAAATTTAGTTATTCCATATGAACAATACTCGTCAGTGTTCCCTATTTATCATAATATTAATATATAATCACGCGTGTATTTGTAACTTTATACCACCGGTTAAGTTAAATCAAACATTTTTTTCTCGTTACTGAATACATTTGCTATTTTTTTTTTTTTATGTATGTATACAATATATAATTTGAAAAATGAAAATATTTTTGTTATTTGAACTGTAGACTAAAACTAGACTGTAAAATCCTATTAAATTAATATATGATACGTTTGCTAGATGTACTATATTATAAGTTTACCGTTTAAAAATTTCAAAATGCCGCTGCTTAATGTTAAAATGTATACTATACAATATACAAATATTTATATTTACAAAATAATTATAATATACTTAATATTATATTAAAATACTGTTTGTACATTTTTAGTGATTGCAGTTTCCTATATTTAAAACATAAGCATAGGCGAAACTACGGGTCAAGCCATGGCCTGATACTGACTAAAAATTTGTATATATTATATATTTTAATAATTATTTAGGCATTATAATAAATAATATATATGTATACATGTAAACGTATACATTAGTACGTTTTGTATAATACTATAATATCATATAGTATATACTATATTAATATAGGTACAAATGAGGATTATAACATATCATAGTAAAGTGATATTTTTTTAAATGACTAATAGTATATTTATTTAAAATTGAAAACTTTATTTTTCGCATATAAAATTTGTGAAATTTTTCGTTTAAATGTTTCGTAGGTACCTATACTACACGATTATTATACCGCTCGTACCTATTAGAAGTATACGAATATGTGGACTTGATATAATTTCTTAAATTAAAAAATTGTACAATATACTACACAATATGAACATAATAATAACATTTATTTTTAACATTGATTATGGAAATATGGAGTCGTATAGTCTATTCTATGTACTCGAATAATCGATTTTATTAGTTATTGTTTAATTTAGACACGTTGCGTGAATGGTGATATACCCGTAGAAAATAATTGTCAATTATACGTACTTTAATATTTTCATATTATTTCTTTTACTATAAATTCATATTTTTATCATTGACCGGCAACAGCGGTTGTTCACAAGATTCTTGCGTTTAACATTACAAAATTATGGAGAGGTAATTATTAATTAGAATATTTTTTTTATAGATAGAGAATAGCCAAATATTTTAATTATTATTTAAAATATAATACCATATTATTATAATAAACATTAAATATCAATACATCACCAAATAATTTATTTATTATTAAGGAATATTAACCCCCGTTAGTCGCATCGCTGTTTAAAATATCGGGCATTTATAATTTTTCAAATTACTCATTGTAAGTAATTTACATTATTTCGTGTACTTTAATACTTTCATTGTCCAAGAAGTCAAGCTATCATTTAATGCTATTTAAAACAATTATCTATTGTTTGTTGAATTTACATGTATTTTTAAAGTCGCAAACCTGTCAAAAAGACCGCGTGTGACAACTCGGATAATAGTTAATATTGTTCAATATTATTTTCGTCAGTGATTTGTTTTTAGATATAAAAAAACGATCATAATCGTTTCTTGAGTTTCTTATTTCCTATCGATAGTTATAGTTTATCAATTTTATCGCTTTTCTGTTCATATAATTTCATTGAAAAATTCAATATTTTCGTCATTTTTAATTTATAATCGACACATGATAAAGGACAAGTGTGTAAATTACCAAATTTAAATGAAAACAATTCGGAATAATTTTAAAACTACCTATACAGAAATATAATCTTTCATTAAAAAACATTCATATATAATATGTATTTTTTTAACATTATATAACCATAGACATTTTAATAATAATAATTTAAATAGTAAAAAATAAAAAATAAATAAATTATAATTTGTGTATATCTTTAATAAATGTATTAATTATTAAAATTTTTATTTATTATTAAATATTTAAATTGTAAAGAAATATTCATTATATATAATATATAATATATATACATTAAACAAAATTGCTATAAAAAATTGTCAATAGAATTTTTTTTTATATTTTTCATTTGGCCTGCCCTAATAAAAGTGTCTAGTTTCGCCTATGAACATAAGTATATCAACATATTAGAAATATTAATATTAATCCAGTATTGTACGTCATCGACGTGTCTATAGTATTGGCGTATTTAGGAATTTTTTATAGGGGTCCGGAAAATTTTCCTAACATTGCCAGTTAAGGCCTGAGCCTTTGCTCCTCACCCTCTCACGCACGCATGCACACCACAACAAATTCCTTTTAATGGGAATTAAATTTATTACAATAATACAATACATTAAAAACCAGAATTTTTCAGAACTCCAAAAAAATAAAGAAAAATTAGATAATTTTAAAACCAGACGTTTTTTAAATAACCTAAAGTTTACGTGGAAAAAATATTATTTTTGAAATAATTTGAATGTATACTTAATTCAAATCTCAGTTAAAAAAACAAAGCGTTATTTAAAAATTTGAAATCAAGATAATTTTTAGTAATACAATAAACTATAATAGTATAATACAGTGTAGTCAGTGTACTCTCGATTATCCGCGGAATAGGATGGATAATCCGTAAAATTAAAATTACGATAATATTTGAAATTGAAATTTTTTTTTTATTTCCGTGAATAAAAATTATTATTATTAAAAAAGGTACACATGTATAAGGAAATTTATAAATTATTTACAAATAGATATGCAAAAAAATCAGTTACAAGTCGTTATTTTTTTGTTTGAAAACACTTCTTTTTAACTTGTAATTGAAGTTTTTTTTAAAAACATTTTGTCACACAGGGTTGTACATAACAATCAAAATTGCGATATTTTGATTATTAGGTTATAACATAGAACAACGTATCTCCAATGATACTGGATGGAATTTTTATTTTCATTAAACGTATCAACAATTACCAAAAAGTATTAATATGTATTAAACAAGCGTATTGTATTTTACGTCGTAAAATCATAAGTCGGCTATCATAACCCAATTAAACCGATAATGATATATAATGTAAAGATACATATTTTTTTTTTTGTATGTAGATAATTCAGCTGAATTTAGGGTAGCATATTTTATAAAAAAAACATATAATTATTGTATATTAATAATTAATAATTATTACTATTTAATATTAATCGATTTAAAATAAACTAACAGTTTGGAATACTCTAATTCTGAATTATCTTTATTATATTATTTATTGTTACATTATTGTATTCAATCCGTTTGATAGATCTTTTGCATTAAAACTTTCTAAATTCATGTTTGTATTACAACCGGCATATTGGCTATAACAATAATCCCATTATTAAGGATTTTGACCATAATATTGAAAAAATAGTCTAAGAACTTTTGTAGGTCTTCATCAATGTTCAAAAGGAATGTAAATAGTTTGTTTTAAAATTCCTCTTCATCCAACTCTGTTGATAAATCATAAAGTGTTTTACGAACAATTATTTGTTTTTCTTTATTATTAATTTTTGATAAATTATTCCGCCATACTACATCTGCATATCCAACATTATGGTTTTGGGCGACTAATTTGATCAAAAATGTTTGACTTTAACTTTTATGTTTTTTTATTTTAATTAATAGTGAATATGACAGTACAGTGTTTATTTATCTACCATGTTTTTAATTTCAGATATTTAATAAGGATAATTTTTGATTAATTTTTACATTTTTTATATTCATTTTACAATTTTAAATATGGGTTGTAATGATAGATCTAACTATGGATTAAATAAAATTATGCTACCCTAAATATCCTATTGATCTAAGTCCTAATATACTGATTATTAAAATGAAATACTGATAATATATAATTGATAACAAGGCTCCACAAACGATTATAATCGTGGCTCTATACATGTATCTCCACCACCGGAATTGAGGCTAAAAGTAAAAATAATAATAAAAGTATCAACTTAATAAGTTATTAAAAAAAATTGTTTGAAAATAAAATTATAATTAAAATTATTAGAACTATTTAATTTAACTTGAACCATAAATTCTTGATATATACATTTATATAAAATAAAGATAGAACATACTTACAATATATATACTGTCTTTATAATGAGTGTAACAAAATAAAAATATAAGGATGTATTTTTGAAAAAATATATTATTTTTTTTATAGGTATTCAAACAAAATTTTTAATGATATAATAATAAATATATAATAATCACTGAGATATATTAACACTTGAAATAACCAACAATTTAAAAAAATAACGAGCATATGATATATATGCAATCCCTAATCTCTTAGTATATTTATTATTAAGCTTTTAAGTATAAATTTAGAAAATCAAATTCACTTTTGAATTTTTAAGAAGTAATATACAATTGTTCTTCACTTATGATGGATAAAACTTTTTTGATTTATCCTTAGCATGATCTAACAATAATTGACAAGGTTTAAATGGTAGACCGTAATCGTTTTGGAATGTTTGCATTTTTGACACGAGTTTATCAGCACCATACCAATCAACCCATCTAAATGGACCACCTGAAAACGGAGGGAATCCAAGACCAAACACAGCACCAATATCACCTTCAGTCTGAAAAATTTGATCGTAAAATAAAATAATTACAAAATATATTATTATAACATGCTTATTTTAATATTTTATTATAGTTTCATACTTCTAAAATAATAAATTAGTTGAAAACAAAAAAAAGTGTATTCATTAAGTAAAAAAAAAAAACAAAAATTTAAGTTAAAAACAGTAGAGCTTTTAAAATTACGGCATATGCCATATGGGCTCACAATTTTTTATTATTTTTTATGAGAGAAAATATTAAAAATAAATGTTAATAATTATTATCCCTTTAAATGCAACTCAATTAATTTTATTAGCAGCCATAGGAAAACATAAAATATGAATGTAAGGAAGTTATATTGCTGGTTTAAAAAATGAAAACCGTAAACTAGATCCTGATAAATGTATTGATAATTGAGTGTTATTATAATTATATTTATAATTGGTAATAAAAACCATTTCAATACACTGTATTTTTTATCAAGAAACAAGAAAAATATTTATTTAGAAGTTCATTAGAACTTTGATTAAAGATATACATATACTTTTTTTAATTACTGATCCATATATGGGTTTTGAACGTGGGTTCAAAATGTGTATGGTAAGGTATTAATTAATAATAATATAATTTATACTTAAAAATATATTCTGAAATAAAAAGTCAACAATGGTTTATACCAGGGATGGGAAATTGAAAGTTATTAAAGGGCCAATTTTTAGAAAATTAAAATTTAGCGGGCCAGAGTATAGAGGAAAAAAAAGGTCATTCAAAATATGCATTTTAAATTAGCATAGAGTATAGACGATTGACTTTGAAATTGTGTGATGTAATTTGAAAATGTAGCGCGGGTCAGATAAAAAAGGATTGCGGGTCGCCAGTTGCCCACCCTTGGTTTATGCCAAACAAATTAATAAGTTCAAAACAATAAAATGTAATGATATAAATATAACTAAGTTTAAGGCATACATACCGGACTATTCAGAATTGATTCTTCCAAACATAAAACTGCCTCATTTACAAATCTGGATACCATACGAAGTTGTTGGTTTTCAACAGATTGTTCTCCTTTAGGTTGAAGCTTGAATTTTTCCAATAAACTAATAGCTTCAGTATTTTCTGGTCTACTTTTGGTACCAGCTTTGTACTCGAAGTAACCTTTACCAGATTTTCTTCCTAAAATTATGTAATAAAATAAAAAATAAATACAATTTATTTTGACAAATATCTTTTATTTTCTTATAATAAACAGGTTAGTGGTTAAATCCAATGATTCTTAACCATGATGCTGTGGACTATGATTAGGGATACTTCAAAAATATTAACATATTTCTACATATTTTTTAGTTTTTAAAATAAAAACAAAACTACAAAAATTGAAAAATAAGCCTAAATATTGCATTATTATACTACTTAATTTATATTTTGTTCTTATTAAAATATTATGTTATACTATCAAATTCTGAGTAGAATGATTAATGTATTATTTTAAGAATAATGTATTTTTATTTAATTTTTATTATGAACGCTAAGTTCAAAATATTACAGTTATTATCAAAATTATGAATACATGTAAATTTCTTTTTATAGTTGAAATTTCATAAAAATGTTTATTTTAATACCCAAAGCTTAGTAATTAGGTAAAATATCCCCAAATTGTCTTACTCGGATTTATAAAAATTGTTCGTTGTTTAGTGATGTATGTGTCTTATGAACATAACAAATTTTGATGATATTCAACTGTAATATAACCTTAAACAACTGATTTTGTTGTTATTTGTAAAATATTAATCAAAGAAAAATCATTCTATCTTGATTAATTTTTCTATTCATGATAATTAAAGTGTTAATGCATGATCAAAAAAAAAAACTGGCTATCAAATTTAATAAAATAAGGTTCAATTTAAAAATAACTTAAATACAAATGCACAATTTTACGTTGGAATTTAAATTTTGATTAAATTAGTCAAAATCATGAACATTTGAACATTTAGTTGTAGTTAAAGTTCATAATATTTTTTTATTTTATTAATTTAAGCTGATTAACAGATGTATAAGATGTTACCTATAAAATGTTCCTTAAAACTCAGTAGTATGGACTATGGAGTCCCCTTAATAATTTTATTTAATTAGAAATAATTCATTAGTTAGTCTTGAAAATTTTGAAAATTACATACAAGATAATTTTCTGTTATAGACATTTTGTGTTTACTTTTTAATAAAATAAAAAATTTAAACAAAATATAAAGACTTTAGTTATTTATATTGTAATTAAAAAAAAATTTAATCTGAAATAATGAAACTTTTTGCCAATATGTATATAATTATTTTCTATACAGAATACACATTGTTCTGTAAGTTGACACTTAACTTATAAGTTAAAAAAAAAACAGCTAATAATATTTTATAAAATAATTATTATGTAAAATGTAATATATACAAGGCTTTTGTTAAAAATAGATCAACGCATAGTATTACATATTCATAGAAAACTTAATTACAAATATTAACATAAATAAACTATAAAATATCCTTCAACATAAAAGACTAACACTGATTAGAATCTTTGTTTATATGGCATAATTTATCATAGAATTCAAATTTAGCATATCTTTGTACAAGTAGCTGACTCAGTGGGATTGATAAACAGGTATTGCCTGACCGCCACCCGAATAAAACAGGTTGGTCACTGTCGAGGTCTAATTTCATTTCGAATAGAACATAGTATATACAGAAAAACTACTTTGCTGGTTTGTAATTTAAAGTGTATTTATGAGTTTACAATATTGGTGTAATTGTAATTTTAATATACTTTCTAAAATTATTAGTCAATTTTATAAAATTTGGTTCTTAGCCATAATATGCCACGACTCGATTTTACTTCAATTTATATTATATTATATTATATTATAAATTATAGAAGATCACAAGATAAATTTTTAGAACTTCATCAAAATATCTTACCTAAGAAGCCACTATCTACCATGCTTTTTAAGACATTAAGATCACCACCACTGAATCGTTCACCAAACACCTTTGCTAAATCAGTTGCAATATGATAACCAACATCAATACCAACTTCATCTGACAATGTTGCAGCACCAACTGGGAATCCAAAACTTTTAGTGATTTTGTCTAATTGTTTTGGATTTACACCTTCCTAAAATTGAAATTGCTCTTAATTGTATGAAATAAAAACTATTATTATTTATATTTATTTATTTAAAGGATTATACCTGCAATAATCGCATTGCTTCAGATAACATTGTACTCAAAATACGTGTAGTATAGAATCCTGGGCCGTCTTTTACAACGATTACAATTTTTCCTTGTTTTAAACCTAAGGATACAGCAGCAGCAGCAGTTTCTTTTGAAGTCTTATCAGTCGTTATAATTTCTAAAAGTTGCATTTTGTCAACGGGAGAAAAGTAATGCATACCAACAACCTGAAAAACAATACTATTCACTTAAGAGGATTTTAACATGGTGTTTGTTATTTCTCTCTAACCCACGCGCAACATAGCAAATTTTATATTCACAATAATTGCTATAACCATATTAATTTCTCAAATGAATGAAATAACCTCTCACAAAATTTTAAGTTAAGAACATTCTTAGGACATCTCATAAGCGTATTATAATATTTTTATTTTAAAATGAGTTATGAGTATTTTAAAATTTTAAATTGTTTATACATCTTAAAATACTCATAACTCGCTTTAAAATAAAATACAATAAAACGCTTATGAGATGCCCTAGATAATGTTCTTAACTTTATCCACTTTAATTTTATAAATTAATATGGTTATAGTCATTATTGTAATTGTAAAATTTGCTTGAGCGTGGGTCAGAGAGAAAACAAATTTGATAAAAAATAATTTTGCATAGTACACATACAAAAGGAAATACATTATTTTTGTTTTGAACATGTTTTTTTAAGCATTGGGACTATTGAGTCATAACGAATAATAGACATGTATAGAACTTTTATTATTACATTTTAAAATTCCAATATTATATAATCATATTTAATTATGAAATTGAATAATGATATAATTTAATATTGCACATCATTAGTTATTTTAAGATAATTTTAGTATGAATTAAAAATAATTTTTAACAAAATTATTATCTAATTCAAGTTATTTTGACATTTATATTAAAAAGATTACTAAACAATTTTCAAAATTTTATACTTAGATTCTATTTCAAATAAAAACTAAAAACTTGTATTTAGTTTAATACTTGTTAAAAAATAATAAATGGATATAGTTAATAACAATTGATAATTAAATAGTAAATCTTACATTTTCCGGACGACTACTACCCTCTGATATTTTTCCAATTGGTATAGCACTTGTATTAGTTGCAATAATACAGTGTTTTGGTACAACTTGTTCAAGTTCTTTAATAACTTGATGTTTTATCTTAATATTTTCAAATACTGCTTCAATGACAATATCTGCTTTTGAAAAAGATTCATACGATAATGTACTGGTTAAATCAGATACATATCTGTCTTTTTCTATCCTGTAGTAAATATAATAAAATATGTATAATAGAAAATAATACATTTATTTAAAAAATATAAAAATGAAGTAAAATATTGTAATTACACTATATATACTTATTTTTATTTTTAATTGGTCTAAAAATGTAATTACAATTCAGGCATTTCATATTTATTTAAAATATTTTAATATTTTAAGCTTTGATTCAATATATATAAAACATAGGCTTTTAGTTTAATAATTTAATAATATTAATAATAATAATTATGAAGATAGTCAATGATGCGAGTTCAATGATATTTTTTTGTATTGAACGTAAAAAAAACAATCTAATAGGACATCATATCTGTATGTGTTGTAACAATTAAGATAACATCACTTTAATGCTAGTTTTAAAGATGATATTAAAAATATCGTCCTCTTAGTATTATAGCTTACTAACAATAAAAAATTATAAAAGTACTTACGCAGTTAATTTCTTGCGTTTAACAGCACCAGTAAGACCTTTTTCAATTTGTGCAATACCTTTAGCAAGACCTTCTTTATTTGTGTCTTTAAGTATTACTTGTAAACCTTTATCAACAGTCACATGAGCTATTCCAGCACCCATTAAACCAGCACCAAGAACACCAACAGTTCTATAAGATAAATTAATTTTGATTAAATAATTTTACAAATGAAAATCAATTGATAAATGCTAAATAAAGTAATAAATACATTTATATATGTATATTTTAAAGTATATTAATTAATAATTGATAATAAGGCTTTTTCTTATTTTTACTCATAATTTAGAAACAAATTCACTAACTTCAAAGCAACTTTAGGCTCTCCAAATTTATTTTTCTTGCATTCAGTTTGTCCTTGAAATAATCCAATTAAACCTTTGCTTTGTGGTGTCATAGCTAATTCAGCAAAACCATTACTTTCTGCAGCATACCCTTTTGTACTACCTTGAGCAATTCCAGTTTTGATGACTTCAATTATCTAAAATTATCATATTTATTTTAACACTGACTTTTTCACATAATAAAAAAAAATATATCTGGTTTTTAAAAAAATACATAAAATTACTTTCAAAGGGGCAGGATATAAACCACCAGTCATTTTTAAAACTTTGCCCTTAGCACTATCAAAAAATTTTTCTCGTAACCATTCTTGTTGTAATGCTAAATCAATTGCTTTATCAATTATGGTCTTGTTCTTATTCCTTTTTGTTAATTTTTGCCCAGACGCTAATTTTTTGGCTGCATCAACAGCAATTTCTTCCAAATACTCTAATGTTCTGAAATAAATGTATAATGTTATTACTTATTACTAACTAACAATTAAAAATATAAATTATTTTAAATTGTAACTAAGAATCAAACCTTTCTGTAGGTGAGCTTAAACCAGGCCCAAGAGGAGTTACAAGTTGATCTATCAAACCAACTTTTAAAGCTTTATCAGCTCTATATGATTTACCAGTTAGAGCCATATCTAATACAGTGGGCATAGCTACTAATTTCGGTAAACGTTGAGTACCACCACCACCTGGTAATAATCCTAACATAACTTCAGGCAGACCAAGAGCAGTATTTTTACTTTTTACAGCAATTCGGTAATGACAAGCCATTGCAACCTAAAAAAAAAAATTATATTAAATGAACATTCCTATTATACATTAAAATAAATAAACATAAGTACAATTTAAGACAAAAATTATTTATTTATATTTATGAATTAATTTTTATGGTTAAATATTTTATCTTAGAAATTTATTAATATAGAAACTTTTATTAATTAAAAATTAGAAATATAACTCTTACTTCAAGTCCTCCTCCTAAACATGATCCCATAATTGCTGCTACAACTGGTTTTGTTGATCTTTCAACTTGATTGAGCATATTTTGACCATCGCGGGATATTTTATGTACTTCTTCAGCAGTCCGACATGCTTTTAGCATAGATATATCAGCACCAGCAATGAAACAGTTAGGTTTACCAGATATGATAACACTACCTTTGATTTTTGGATCTTGAGATGCTTTATTTAAATTAGTTTGTAATTCATCCATTACATCATGAGACAAAGAGTTTACCTACAATTATTTGTAAATAATTAGTTTTTTAACAAACAATTTTTATATATTTATAAACTCACTTTTGAGTTTGGGGTGTTTAAAGTTATAACTAAAATATCATCAATAACTTTTGATGAAGTATGTTTAACATCTTGACTCAATAATCTTCGACCTATAAAAATAAAAAATAATTATTCCCAATAAAAATTATCAATAAATTATAATACAATGTAATATTTGATGATAACAATATAACTTTTATTGTATTTTTTAATTATAATATTGTGTAATCGTTAGTCAATTTCTATGTTTAAAGAAAAACAATACATGTTCTATGCTTTGATATTGGGGAATATAATTAATTCATTAAGAAATGAAAGACTTAATTAATAACTAAAGAAATTTGGTAAGATTATAAAATAGTTACCTATTATATAGGTATAAGTAAAAATATGTATTGTAGTATTCTAATTATTGTCAATAAACCATAAATAAAAAATAAAGTAGAATGTTTTTATCAAGAGGGTTTTTACTAGAATTTTAATACATTATTATATTTAATCAATTATAAAAAAAATATGTCATTATATGGAAATTACTCTTGTTTGTTACAACAATAATACACTTTCTTATTTAATTATCTATAATCAAATAGATTCATTTTCAGATTAATCAAAAACATTGATAACTCATGTCTCATACTAGTTTTAACTAACGGTGAGGAATTTATAAATTTAAATATTATAATTTAATTGCCTAAACAATACATTTTTACCTTATCAAACAGGACTGTTAAATTTAATTAAAATAATCAAATATTTTCCTCACTTTTGGAAATATAATGTATACTTAAACGATATAATTAATACATGGTTTTTGAATACCTAATAATAGTACTCAAATAGTCGAATATCTTGAACAATTTATTAAGATTGATAGAATAAAGAATTTAATTTTTGGTTCAACCTCAATTAATTAAGTTTTTCAATTTTAATTTCAGAATAAAAAAAGTTTCCGCTATACATACATAACTAATATAATAAATTTTATGTATATTTCATAAATTATTAATACCTATTATATATTTTAAATTCAGAGCGGAGGATTAAAATTATTGATTTTTCTTTCATCTGTTTATGTAATTATGTATACATGAATTAGTAGTTGAAAACTACTTCATCTTCAAAATCTTTGATTCTTTTTGAGTTATCTATAGATAATTGATTTTTAATTTTATTTTTGTAAATATCGGTATTTTTTTTTTTGTTCATTCAAAAACTTTGAAATTCTAATTCAAGATCCCACATAGGTTGTTCTTATAAATATATAAAAATATTTAAAATACAAAAAGTTCATCAAAATCACAGTCAATCAAAAAATCCAAATTATTTTACAGCAGAAAATTTATAAATTGTACACTTTATTTGTTACAAACTAAGATTTAAAAGTTTAATAAAAAGTGCTTTATAAATAATTTATACTAAAATCAAAAAATTATTAAAATTTTTTTTAGATATTTTAAGTTGAAATTTGAAAAAAATTAAATATTTAAACCACAAATGAGACAATATTTGTTATTTTGTTATAGTTCAAAAATATTATTCATATATACACACATATAACATTTAGGTATATTATCATAATTTATGTACCCAAATACCCAATAATATTTTCAGCAAAAATTAATTCAGCAGTAAATACTATTACTAATAGTAAAATATATTACTTTACCAAATAAAAATATCAAAAACATAACAAACAATATGAAATATAGGTTGATAGGCCATTTCTACTTAGAATTTTTTTTTTGCATACAACGATTATGTATCATTAAATTCTAATTTAACATATCCATCACACTGACCTACTCAATATCTACAATACAGCTGAGTAGTACACGCTTGCCCAGTTTTCTTATTTTGAAGGGCATATATTTTAATAGACTAATTCTGGATTGTACAAACAATCACTTAACATTTTAGGAATCAATAGTGATATAATAGTCTCTTAAACATCATGGTTTAACGGATCATGACTAATGAACCATTAAATTAATAAATTTCTTATGTAATCCAGCATAAGCTGAATAAATTTATATTAAATAATATTATATTGATAAAAATTAAGAATAATAAATTTAATTGAAAATTAATCAAAATCAATAATAATTATTTAAACAGAATATAATAATATACATATTTTATTTGTTTAAAAATTATTTTTTACAAAATTGTATTTACCTATAGTCTTATTATTTAGGTATTTATAAAAAATACTATAGATACCTTAATATCTAACTAAAGAAATAATATTATTACATCCTTTGATGCTACATAGTAATTTATTTATGACAATTTTAAACCTAAATTGGTAAAATACTTTAAAAACTTATATTAGGTTTATTATGTTACTTATTTACCAATTATAATTACATACAGGAAAGACAGAATTAACAAATTTTAAACTTCTTAAGGGCTCTATATACATTAATATACTAATAATGTACTGTAAATAAAATGCCTAAGTTGATTTTACTATAATAAAATGATACTTATTAATGAGAAATAAATAAATACATTTTTATTTATAATCATAATTGAAAATTGAATTATTATTAAAATAGTTTCAAGGACTTTTTAAAATACAACCAGGAAGTTAATACAATGATTGGATGATCATTTTTAGATGACCCATAAAAACTATTTTAACTCATTAAAATTACCCTATTAATTTCCTAGAAAATTATTGAAACAAAAAAGTTTTTTTATTTATTTTTTAAATACATTAATAATTTTAACATAGATAATGATAATATACCTATTTACAAAAAACTGAAGGAGACCTAAAACTATGAAAATATATAAAGATATATTGAGCAAACAAATGGCTTACAATACGCATAAATATTAAGGTAATTAAATTTCAAACATTATATTATATATTAAATATTTTGTATTAGCATATCTCAATAACTTCATCTTCGTGTTTTTATAATTGTTTTGAAGCCTAACAATAAAGTAAAATATTTAAAAAATAAAATGTACAAACATAACATAATATAGATGGGTATGAAAAACATTTTTATGATTTCTAGTTCCTCGGACTATTTTCATGAACTTTATCCTTCTAAACACCTACAAATCAAACTTGATATTGTTGTGTTGCTTAAATAAGATAATTGTGTATGCTTAGGAAAAAAAAAGCCATGTTAAGAATACCATCAATTACTAGAGGAATGCGAAACATTTGTTAATGAGTCTCTGAATACATTTATTATAATACTTTGATGGTAGGTACGTGTATGATTTACTTTTGTACAAAGCTCTGTTAATTTTGTTAGGTTTAGCAATCGATTCAACACTACTATGGACATTAGATGTAGAGCAACAACAATAACAACTACATATTATCGATATTTATTAATCATACAGTATTATATAATATAGATGATTATTGTTATATGATATTCAGTTCATAGATACCTGTTGTCAGGGCTCGCTTGACGTTGATCAGCGACATTTCGTTCGAAATACCCACAAGTCTGCACAACGCCATCGTGTGTGAGTGTGAGTGTGTGTGTGTGTGTGTTGTGTGCGGGCACGCTTAAGGATGAAATGGATCGCCAGACGAAAAGAAAAGAAGCTGTCCCAAAACGATTCACAGCAATGTCATACGTGACGAATGAAACTGAAGAAAATCACGCACGCACGCACATACGTCTTGTAACTTTGTAAGGCCAACGGCGTTATCAGTCATCACACTACAGTCCACATATGCGTGCCGTAGTTGATAATGATAACCAAACGAAATTTTTTTCGTCGTGATAACACACGAACGCGAATGCCACAAAAGTCGCGGTGGGGCGAATGCGTACGGTACTGCCACTCGGACGTCGGACTTTACTCGGCGGCGGCTGTCGAAACCAGGAAATGATATTCTAAATTTCTAACCAACGAAACAGTCAATAATAATACGATCGAATCGATCGATGATTGTCATTGTCTTGACGTTACAAAGTCCGCCGTCAGCGTAATTTTAATTTTGCCACGGCTAATAAATAGTAAATATTTACCCAACTAATATCTAACGACTAATAGTCATAAATAAAACACAATAATATACCAATAATGTGAATAATGACATTAAATTATGATGATAACGTTTTTGAAGAATATTCTCAAAAACAGAAATACAGAATATTTAGTAAATTTCGTTCATTAGTTGTTATACTCAATAGTCAATTGCATGGAATTAATCAATCATAAAATGTTTTTCAAAACTTTACCATACTTATCTACAGTTAACACTATTATTTTTTTCCGGTAATAATTCTCATGGTAACCTATCTCATTGCTTACAACACCACTCATTGGCCTACCGCAATAATTAATTATTTATATTATATAATATGCGCTAATACCTATATGGACATAATAATATCCACTCGCTGTAAAAGTGATAAACGTTTATGGAATGTCATTAAAAAAATATAACGGTAATCACTTATCACACGGCTAATAAATCGTTATGCGTTGATTATTTGATTCGTTCTCTCTGTAGCTATGCCTACACATATTACACAATTTAATTCTCACTATAGTCATTGTTTTTGTACACACTTTTAATCAAATAATTCAAATACCTATATAATAACGATAATAATATAGTTGAAAAATGATTAACTAGACAGTCAAGATGAAATTAATTAATTTGTTGGGAAACAATTTAAATCATTTTTAGAACATGTTTATTTTGTACTAAAAATGTAGAAAAATAATATCTATAATTCTACATACACGTCATTTTTAAACTATTTGGACAAATCCATCTTTGAAAACGTAGTAGGTATTGTAGCCTCGATAATCAATTGTGAAGTTTTAGCCACTTGCCAGTTGCACTACTATATGTCTATATGAGAGCAATGTTGTTAGTATTTTTTAACAGTCCATTTTGCATTTCACTTCTTATTATGGGGTAATTATTTTTATTTTTTAGATTGTATTGATTTTACGATTATAATGATGTACCTATGTTTTTTGTATAATATGTATTATTACCTACGACCTACCTAAAAAGTAGTCGAACAAATAACTTTCAACTTTAGTTTCGAATAGAAATTGGATCTAGATTGTACTTTAAAAATGGTCAACATTACAAAAAAAAAGGTAGGCAGGTGAATACCGCTCTGTTGGGCATTAGGTGTCGAGTGGATCACTGATATGGATGTGTTAAATTTGTATGCAATAATATGTATCATTGTATACGAAAAATGATTCTGAACAGAAATGATTCGTCAGTCTAAAATATATAAGATATATTGTATTATACCTATATTATTTAAATTGTAATGTATATTTTTTTTTTATACAAGTAATATATTTTTCAAGTAGAATTTAGAACATAAATTATTACAAACCCATAATTAGGTTACATTATACTTCCAAAGGTTAAAAAAATCGAATATTTCAAACGCCCATAACTATAGCATAAAAATATTATTTATTATTATTATTATTAATTATTATATTATAATAAAGTGAAATATTTTGAAAAAAAAATGGCAATATCAACTACTGGTGAAAGTTTCAAGTTTCTATGACTTATACTTTTTGATTAACAACAAATATACTTAAATTTACTTATTATCATCATAATATACAATATATGTAAGATACTAAGATAGCTTGCATATTTAATAGTATTATTTGTTTTATAATTTAATACATAAACTATAGTTTATTATATACAATCATTATCTGATCTTTGAACTTTGAACACTTTGATTAGTACATGATTTATTTGCATTTAGCATGATATCTTTAATTCCTGCTTTTATTTTACTTGCTTGCTTTAGTTCATAATATTTTTTTCATCAAGAAAACGATTAAAAAAAGCATTTTTACATCCATTTATTGAGCCATAATCGATGAACATAATATGTTAGTGACGATCTGAGAGCTACTGTTTGTTTAAGTGATAACCATTTTTATTTTTCTCATAAACACGAGTCACAAATTTCATCTAGGTTTTTCATCTCTTCGCAATTAATATTTATGCTATCGTCTAGATTTTCTTTTATTAGTTTAGTCATATTAGACTTGCATAGTTGCATAAATACCCTAATCGTTTGTTTTATGTTAAAAGTTTGGATTTATTTATTATTACAAAATTTGCACGAGATGGTATCAATATTATAGCTATACACATTGTTTCTAATTTGTTAAGTATAAATTTATGTATAATTTTTAAATATAATTATTATTATATCTATCTAGGTGTAAAACTATTACTCCGACTTTGCGACTTAGTCGTCGGACGAATTTTGTGAAATTGTTCGAGCAACACGTGTCACATATATTCGAGGTACACATCGTGTAAAAGCCACGCATAACCGATTTTGTTAAACGCCGATTTGAGATTAATAATAAAGTATATATTGTTTTCCGTCTTCAGTCTTCGCATAACATTGAATGTGTCTTACTTCTCACTGAAAAATATTTTCATCAAATAACGTCAATAACGGTATTTGCGAATAAGAAGTTTAGATACTAGGGGTAATTAATTAAAACGTAAGTATATGTTTTTTTTATTTGTGTACAAATATAATTTTGTCTCAATGAAATAAAAATTATTATTTGCATTTAATAATTATAATAATTTATATGGTCGCATATACCATACGTTTTTGCTGTCGACATTGTATTCTTCTTACTGCACTATAAAAATAATATAAATATATATAATGTATTTAACTTTTAACATAAATAAAATATTTAATTAAATTTGCTAGTTTTTTAGTAAAAACAATTTTTCCTTATTAGTGCACCTATAACATTTTTTAAGCATTTATATACTTTACAAAGTTTTAAAGTAGCAAATATATTTGCTTTAGGTCTTATAAAACCTATTTTTTACTATTTTTTTATATTATTATATGTATAAAATACCACATTGATTTCTGTGTAAGCCAAATTATCGTATAAAATACATCTATTGCGCTTAAAAGATTAAAAAAAAAAGAAAGCTTGATGGAGATGGAGAGTTGGTCACTGATCACTATATTGGTTGTGTTAAATTTGAATGCAATGACAGGTACCATTGTATACGAAAAATGATTCTGAACGGAGATGATTATTGTCAGTCAATGATAATTTGTAGGATCTATTAAATTATTACCTATATTGGCTATATTTAAATTGTAATATATCGTTATTTTACATGGTTTGCGTAAAAAATTAAATTTCATACGCTCATACATTTTTTTCTATATTGATACTGGAATTTTTTTTTACAGTACTTGAAGGAAAACTTATGGATAACCTTGTTTTGGGTTTTTTAACTTTAGGTATAAATCACTAAAATTTCGTAAACATTTGAACTTTAAATGCTTATAAACAAAAATTGTAACAAACGATTTTTGACTTTTTTTTACAACGATAAGTACAACTTATAATAAACCTTGAATTCAATTTTAAAGATATTTTGGAAAGCCAAATTTTTTTTATCGGCATTTCAAGAAAAAAAAATTTAGAAAAATCAAAAATTTCAACTGCTTATAAATAGTTTAAAAAAAATTCTAAATATTTTGAAAATTTAATCGTAAATAGATAACGCTAATATAAACATTTGGTGAAAATTCAAGTATTTACAATGATTCGTTTTTGAGTTCATCAAAAAATCGATTTTGTCGAAAAGTGGTTATGCGTAATAATTCCCGTTTTTCCGTTATTTTTTCAGGGTTTTTCCTGACCAACTAGATAAATTTTCCTTTTTAAAGATGATCTGAAGTCAAAAATCAAATATATCGGACGCTATATAGTTACCACCGGTTTCTAATCCGAGCTTTTATCACCATTTAAGTATTTATATATGGTAGAGCGTATAGTAGGTACTTATACATAATAATATATTACACCTATACCTATTCACTGCAGATGGTTGTTATAGTAGTTACGTTTACGTGGTGTATAGGTACACCGTTTACGCGCCGTGTGCAGATGATGATGAGTGATGTATTATACTCGTATTATCGTCGCAGACCGAACCAAAACGATTTGGGAACAGAGATACGCCGTATATATTTTATACTTACATATATATATATAATATCGTATTGCCAAGAATATTGAAAATGGGAGTGTCTGCGACATATAAATACGTGTGTGCGCACTCCCCGCGGACTCCCCGACGGCGGATCGCGGAGATTTCAGAAGTGTGTATCATATATTATAATATATATATATATTTCGGAGGCCCACGAGTCACGACATACTCTCTCTGAGTTTGCCTTGGCGGTAAGAAAATGATTACCCAGAGGGACAATTTCCGTTTACTGGACGCCAGGGGACATTGATGGGGCGTTTTCTAAAGTTTTTTTCGGTTTATAAACGTTCTCTCTAGCATCCTGACAAATGTCCGAACGCATTATATATATCTGTGTATGCGTTAAAGAGTCACTCTTGTCTGCAAACACGCGCTGTACAATGTACATGTATATAATAATCGACAAGTATAATAATATTGATTTTTTAAGTGTGGAATACTTAATGTACGTATACCCTATGTCTATATGTTGGTACTCATTTAATCTATGTTACAGCAAAAGCTTGAATACTACAATTTCACTGAGTAAAAGTTGAAGTTAACAATTTTTGGTCTTATAAGCGTTTTTTTTAGTTAATTCTATAGGTAGCATATGTAAAAATCTTTTAATTCGAGTAGGTACCTAAACCTAGGTATTATTTTATTGTTATAATCCCGATTTTTCGAATCCTGCAGATCATAGGAAACTTAAAGACAATGTAAATGCATCATACTACATATATCTCTCTTAAATATAAAAAAGATCAATTAAACAAATTTTTATGAAAAACAATGTTAGTTATAAAATGTTATAAAAATGTAATCAGTATTACACAAAAATTGACTTAAGCTTGACGCCCATTTGTTAGAGTATCCGGAATACACGATTTAAATATAACAATTATATTCCCATAAAATACCTATAGGTTTAACTAATTTTTGACAACAATAAATTGAAAATATATTATATTTATATAATATTATTGCATAATATAATATATTGTACTAGTTATACCCACATATTTTTACTGTATTTCTCTACTGAATGATTTTTCTTACCCGTTTATTATTTATAAATAAATAGAATACTGCTATTATAGCTGTTATTGAGTTTTGAGTAAATATCATAGAATGATAAGTATAGGTTCGAGGTATAATAGGTATATACAACTTAATAATTTAAAATTAGTCTAAATGTTTTGAAAATTTGTTTGTATATTACTATATTGTAAATAACTATTTGAATACTGAAAAGATTCTAATCCATAGTCCATACGAAGTAAGAATAATATATTTCTTTGAATATTACAATATAATAAAAAAATTAATTTTTTTTTAACAATCAATTTAATCCAAATTAGAACTTTAAATTATTGAAAAAAAAAAATTGAGCGTAATAAACCTACTATAAAGTGTATAGGTTAAATTATATAGTCTAAATTATTAATCTCTCAATCTCTTTAAGTCACTGTAAGAAAAATTTATGAAGAATCTTGTGTTACATTTTTGAACTTTAGATATTAACATTGAACCTCTTAAATGACAATGTTTCTTGTATTGAATAATATATATATTATAAAACATTTTTATTATTATACACCTATATATTGTTTATACTTTCACGTAATAAATCAGTAAATCGGTATACATATATATACACACCTTAATACATCTATCGGGCTCTATATAATAAATATATATAACAGTTGTAGGTATTTTAATTTTTGAGTACTACCTAATATAGTATTTAATATTTCGTTTGATCTGAATTTAATATAATAGCTGTAGATAGTGTCACGAAAATGTAAAGTGCAGTAATGTAGTGTGTGTGTATACTACTAATATAATATAATGTAGAACTGTATAGTGTGTGCCCTATAACCTGGGGTGGCCAACAGGTAGATCGCGACTCCCTTTCGAATTTAATTGAAGTTTTGGATTTTTTTCAGAAAACAAATAAAATATTATTTATTTTTTTTGTAAATTTGTGTATCCTTGTTTAACCCAGGAATATATAAAATTATATTTAGAAAAAGGCAATAAGTAACTATTAAAAACTAGATTATACACAATATACACTGATATCGAGTAGCTACTTACGTTACCTACTACATATAAAGGTACTTACATTAGTTAAACATATAGCCATATAGGTTAATAAAAAAACATATAATATTAATAAGTTTAAGTAATAATTTGTAATCAAATATATTAAAATACGTGTTGTGTAAAACTGTGAAACTAAACAATACTTATGAGTGTAACACGCGTGTATATAAAATATATTTTTGTTTATTGACAAACTTTTTTTTTATTTTGTCGATCGTAACGACCAGGGAAAACTCAAGAGGTCGATCACAAGTCTATTAAAGTTGGCCACCCCTGCCCTATACGTGTCAATTGTCAATATTATATATATACATGCTATATATGTACTATGTAGGTGTATGTGTGTATGAGTATATATATATATGGTTTGATTTTATACTAAATCGAGACTAATAACCAAACCTAAGTGCATTTGAAAATGACACAACGGGGAATTCGAAGAAAAGTAATTTTGGATAACTAATGGGTCCAAATAATGTCGTTAATTCATTGTATGTTATATATCGTTTGGCTGCAGCGAGAGGCGTGGCCGGTACATCCTCTCCCGAATGGCCAAAAGCCATTAAACTTTAACGCTTCAAAACCAACAATGAAATCCCATTGCCTGCAGTTTTGAAAGAACGTACACGCGCACATGTATAAATATGCGTTTCGAACATTTCAAAAAATATACAACTACATAATAGTATTATTATACACAAAATAATATACATTATTTTATTACATACAAATTATTGTAATAAAAATAAGTACATGTATATTTCCCAAATTCCCGTATTACATAATATTATTATTATTAGGGTTAGGTTAGGATGTTTATGCACTTGTAAATGCTTGAATATGCATGCACTTTTGTGTTAAAAATATCGAAATTTGCACTAAGAGAATAAAATCTATTTCAAAATAGTAACGTTTAATTTAATAGTAAGTAATATTACCAATCACTATAGTGATATTATAATATAGAAAAATATTCAGATTTGTGAAGTTGCATTATATTGCATTATAGCTTATACTCGTACTTGAAATGTTGAGCATTATATTTATTTTGGAGAAAGTAAGCTTTTATACCTAATCCTAATGGAAACCTAATGTGGATAATATTTACAACAATATCTATATGTTAACAATAATAAAAAATTATTTTACGAGTAAAAAATTTAGAAATTAAATCCTCATTATATCTGTATATGTATTATAGACTATGACTATATATAGGTTTAATATTATCTACAACATTTGTGAAAGTGTTTAAAAATAGAAACATATTTTAATTAAATTCAATCAATACTATTAAACTCAATCAAACTTTAACTAAAAACTATTTATTATGCATTCTAATAAATTATTAAGTAAATAAATATAAATAATTAATAAAAAAAATTTAACAATTCAATACATTTTAAAGAATTTTACAGAAAAGCAAAAATAAACATAATAATATTGCAATTTGCAAAACCATAAAACGCAATTTATTAAAGTTAAAATATTTCAATTAGTAAAAATTAAAATTACAAATAGAAAACTTTATTATCTGTTTGAAAATGTAATAGTATTATGCAACAATAATGTTTTTATTCAAAAATTATTGTAGAAGTTTCTCGACGCAAACAGGCTATATAATTTTATTAAGCAAAAAAAAAAAAGCAATAAACAACAAGTGTTTAATTAATTTCTTGATATTTTTTACTGTTTTGTATATTAAATATTGCTTTTTAAAGAACACATACCAAACTTTAGTTTGATAAATAAAATAATTTAGCCTGCTGACTTAAAAGACAGTCTACTAATTTTGTATACTAGTTCTGTATACTACTATACGTTCAAATAAATAATACAATTTTCTACTTTAAATTTTTCAGAAAAATCGAAATTTTTTATTTGTATTTATAAATAAATCATGTTTTATAGTTTAACAGTATGATTATGTTTATTTTTGCTTTTCTATAATTTCTTTATTGTCTTAAGGAATTGTATTTATTAAGAATTTATTAGAATGTATAATTAGCTCTAACAGTCTAACAAATATAGTTTTTAGAAAGTTTAATTATGAGCTTAATAGATGAATAGTATTAATAGTGTTTAATTAAAAAGTTAAATGGGTATCTATTTAAAAAAAAATGTATCATGTACATATTATCATTGTTTTATTATGTGGTTGTACAGATTATAGAATAAGTTCCGTAATATTGTGTCCATGTCCATTATGTTTAGAGTTATCCACAATCCATATTGGGGTGTAATTATGCGTCTATGCGATGTATATAAATGTATAAAGATATATTTCGTGAAATGGATGAAATATCTATCCATTTTACGTAACGCCGTAACGGATATAACGTTATAAGAACGTCAAATGGATGCGACATATATATATAAACATTATAAACTAATATATACTTATCTTAAACTTAATACTTTATTAAAATAAGTCATAACTCATAATAGCCTAACTTTAAAATGATGTTTTCATTAACGATTTATATATTATACTGTGAAACATACACTCCCTAAATTTAAGTTCCTCGTACCTATATCAGGTACTTCATCTATAATATGCATTGAAACACGTTTGGAGTAGATAGCATTGCAGATTATGGAATAAAAATGTTATTCTTTACCATCTCCTGCAAGTCCACTAACCATACTTATAATGTTTATAATTATTCTACGTTATACTGTCATATCGTAGGAATACACTTACCTGTATCCATTATACGACTATAAATAGACCACCAGTGGCGTTACAATATTTTGATATCCCTCTTATATCAAACCAAATTTGAAAATAATGTACACCATCGACGTATAAACCAATTTGTTCAATGCTCATGGTTAATTTCATCATCGTTTAGTTTACATTTTTTTTTAAAGTTTTCATCTATTTATTTTATAAGTACAGTATTTTCATATAATATATTACAAATTTAAACATTACACGAGTATACCGTATTATTTGCTACAATATGCATGTAACATGTGACGATTATAGTTTATAATTTATATTATATTTACAATATCTATACACAAAGTAATAATAATTAATATTTCATAGTTAATTAAAATCTATTTTATTTATTTATATTTTATAGAAGATAAACTTAAGAATAAAAATAATATAATAAATTACTTAAATGAATAATGATAAATATTTACAATGCATATTCAAAATTCAAACATATATATATGTATTATGCGTATACCGCATGATATTATTTTATTAAAAAAAAGAGAGAATAGAATTATAAAAATATTTATGTACTTTAAACATAATACGCATTTTGTATAATATATAGATAGGTATAAGGTAGGTACTAGGTACGCCTTCTGGTAGAGCATATTGAATATAATCGTTAAATATAATTTTCGTGTTTACATTCGTCTACAATGTTCTACACTAATCACCAAAATACTATTTGTATGTTTTTGACGATTAATTAAATAAATAATTTGTTCTATTTGTAAAAATTAACTGCCTAGTACCTACCTAAATTAAAAATATAAGATCTTATATTTGCTATATTTTTTACAGATACAAATCACAATAATAATAACTAATAAGTTATTAAATAAACATATTTATACAAATAACTAAATTTAATAGTTCATTATACAGTGTGAATTCCTATATTTTGTAATATTTTAACTTCATATCTGGTCCACCTCGGGATTCAAACTTTCGAAGTGATGACAATATTATGATATAAATTAAATTCGTTAAGCTCAAACTCTTTAATATTTTAAATGGTGTAGAAATTCTTTATACAAAAAGTTTAAGAGTGTTTACTTAATAATATTTAAAAAAAAACTATGCTCTAGTCATTTTGTACATAGTATCTATAGGACCTTACATGTTGAGATGAAGCAAAAACTTATTTCAAAATTTATTCTTATCGGAGTATATATGGCATATTGCCATAACATTTAACTGTCGACATTAAGTAAAATGTTAATATAATCACAAAATGAGTAATGAAATGACCTTTATGAGTCAATAATTGCTATATGAGTGTTTGTCTGTTACTGTTAAAATCTCTAATAAATCTAATTCCTTGAAAAAATTCTAGTTCGTTCTCTACACTTCATATACATTATTTACATTATTGTATTTAAAATCAATTTATCGTAGTTTTGCTATTGTTTTATCAATAGAAAATCAAAGAATATCTGCTATTTGTATAAAAAAACAATTACATTAGTTAATATAAAAAGAAAGAAATAGTTAATTATTATTGGACGCCAAATCACTCATGTATGTTTTTTCGACTTCCAAATGTAGGTCCGACAAAAAGTAAATTTACTACCAATAAAAAAAATTGTGTGTTATATTTTTAATACTAGAGCGAATTGATTTATTTAGTCTATAGGTAAAAACATTCTATACGTTGGTTATTTTTTATAATACTTTAATTTTGAGTTATGAGTAATATACTTATGTGAAATATTTAAAAAAAAAGTACTCATAAGTCATAATAAACCAACGTGAACGTATAAACATAAATAACGTTCTTAAATTTAAGTTCGATAAAAGTTAAATTAACTTTAATATTAATTACATAAAATCGATTCTCCTGAATGTAAAAGCAAATAATGCAAATTTGCTATACTTTATGTTTGTACAAAACCGAGACAACACTGCAGTTGTAAAAAAGAGTGTTTTAAATCTAATCGCCTGAAAAAACCGGAGGACTTGGATTAAGGAGGATTTAAACTTTTTAAGCGGATTTAATTCATAAATAAGATTACCATAATTTTTAAGATTTATTTTTAACGAATTATTTCACCATAAGAAGGTGTTTTTTATATTTTAATTGTTGTATTATAATATATAACATATTATATCATTTATACCTAAAAACTGTTATTGGAATATTTAAAATAACCTAAAACAACGTATTATTAAAATATAGTTAATATAGTATATAGTTTTGATTGTATTTGTAAATTTCCTATTGACTAAGATATTTTTATTATCTTATGTACAAAAATGTAAAATATCAACATAGGTTACCTACTTATAATATTTATTAAATTATATTAGTATACCGAAGTTTGAAAAAGGTATCAAGTACTAACCTATTTTAAAACCGTCTGAAATGTCACTGCGATTGTAATAACATTATACGTATAGGTGAATGTTCTTATATCGAGATTTATACCTATTTATTATTATTATTTATCTTAAGTTTCTTTCCGAAGTTCGTGCTTTGTTATTATAATCTATAATTTATTATGTAGGTACTCCGCAGTATAATGTGTCTGTTCAAAGGCTGATCTCAACGGCCGTAGTCAACACCAGACTATAGAATGGCAGACGTGTACAACTGTAGCCGGCTTTTGATTTTGAAGTCCGCGTCACTGTCACGCCGAAGATGCGCAAAACCCGAAGCACATTTCTCCAGCTGTTGGTGTCGGCTTCGCACCACGAACCGATTGACATGCACCGGAATGGGCACGACGATTTTCCCCGCCCCGCCGCCGACGACGCCGTTTGTACATTTCGATCGGCCGCGTATCGCATTCACACTAGCATTACTCTTTTGGCCATCGTTACCGCACGCGTTCCCGGATAACAAGCTTGCCTTGACCCGTTTCCATTTCGCTCTTCGGTTTTGAAACCATATCTTCACCTGTAGATGTCACATACATAAGAGAGAGAAAAATAAAAATTATGAACGAGCAATTATACTATCAAGTTAAGAGAAACATTGTCGTTTAGCGTCTAAGACATGTACATATCGTAGAAATGTAGTATATTTAAATAGTTTATAAGGTCTATAACCGTTTACCGAGTTTTATCAGTTACCATTTTTTTGGAAATTAAATCTTATTTATTTTTATACATTCACATCGAGAGTGCACCACCACTCTTCTGAGTTGTCGCCGTCTTACAAATGAACGACATATCAAGTATTTTATGTTCAGCAGTTTCAATTCTGTGTAATAATCTTTATTTATAGAAGGAATTGTTCTATTATTTCAAACATATAAAAGGAAGAACATTATTTGTGTTTTTTCGTGGGATTTTACGATATTTTTATTTAAAGCAAATTATAAGTAGATAAGTAAAATATTACTTTTTAAAAATGTTCATAAGTTGCTTAAAAAATAAAATATTGTAAAAAAATAAGGTTAAATTCTTGCTATTTTAATTGAAATTTCTGAACCAAATTTAATCCATCGTATTTATTATCAGCCGAGACAACACATATACGATTATGACGTCCTTTAAAGAAAAAAAACATTAAGAAACTAAAGTAGATAAATAAACTAATACAAATTAACGATTTTTATACTTATATTTTAGAAAATATATCTTGTACGTCTAAAAAATAACGAATTAGTCATCAGATCATAGGTACCAAGGTACCATTAATGAAAAATAAAATGCTTTGCTGCATTATAGATTTTAAGTGTATCTTATATTATGAGCAGGTCATTGTAATTGATGGATTGAAATTAGTTAAAATTATTTGATATGAACAACGATTTTGAGTAAAGACTATGTGTAAATATCTATCTCTAAGGGTATTTTATGTCATCTTTTGTTTTTTATTAATGACACTAATATACTATATAATATAATATATGTATACAGTATTACAGTAATACAGTATATATAATAACTATTAGTAATAATTTCAAATTAAATATTTTTTTATACTTAATTAATACCTAGTAATATATTAAATGGTGTATACAATTTTTAGGTACAAATTATTAAAATATAAAATGTTATGAATTTTTATATATTTACAAAATCATTTACTGTTTGAGATGTAAATATAATAATAATAATCACGCTGAAATTTTCACTTCAAACATTTATTAATTAAAATTATAAAAATCAATTTTTAATTTACTTATAATATAATATTGACATATCACATATGTATAATATATGTTATAGGTATCTTATATTACATTTTTTTTAACTATACAAGATATTAAAATAGAATATTTTATGAATTTTTAAAAATATATATAAATATATAATATAATATATAAACTATGAAATAAATTGAAAAAGATAAATATCTACTAGAAACATTGCTTTACACTTTTAAGATTATTAACTAAAAACCAAAATATTTTTCATCATAAACTATAAATATTTTTAAAATTATATCACGACTAGAAAATATTAACACAAATATAAAGTTAAAACTGAAAGTAGGTATCTATGATTATTTCTTTCTGAATTAGAACAAAAATCAAAATCAATTGTATCAATACATTGTGGCATTGTGCTGCGTAATGCGTAAAGCGTAAATACTCCCGTTTTCCGTTGTACATAAATTTTCCCAATCCTTACTCTTCAAAGTAGGTAAGTATACTAAGCATCAGGAAACTACTATAATAGTTAAAGATTGAAACAAATTTTCTGTTCCAAAATTTGATGATGACACACAAAAAATAACTATTACTATTGTAAAATCAATAGATTTAACGAAACTCAGAATCCAAAGAGCTTCTTATTGTTACTTTTATAGATATAATAAATGTTAAGAATTGCTATGAATTAAACGTGTATTAACGTGGGTACGCCCAACTCTATTAGCTGTAATTAACCATTAATAATCATGTATAATAGATGAATATTTATAGTCTTAGAGTTTTTGTGTCACACGCGGACTAAAACTAAATCAAGTTGTCTGCCTAATCAGTTTTTATGCTTTTTTTAGAAAACAAAACAAACTCTTAAATGAAAAAAAAAATAAAAATTGGCAAACGAACGGAAAATAAATATAACTTTAATTAATAATATAATATATTGGGTACTCGTATACAATATAGTTTTTGATTTATTCTAAATCGTTAAGTTGTATAAAATCCATCCCCATATTAGTGACGAAGATTATCAAAACTGTACAATTAAAATATGTTAAAAAAACATTATAATTTATAGTGTAACGATATATTATATAAGTACAATACAATCTATATTGATAAAATGGCTGTCTCTTAAAAACGAGGAGGCACCTATATGAGATATTGTATTTATAAAACGTTTGTGTTGTTTCCTGACAATCATAATATTAAAAAGCGGATATCCTATGATTATGCTAATTCTGCCGCACGACATACATTCCCACTCAAAAGAGGGTGCAAAGCGTATAGTAGTTGTCTGAAGGGTAAACTTTTATTCATTTTAACATTGGGTGTTCTACGAGTTTTTTATTTATACAATTCTAATAGCAGTTATAAAAACGATAATACGATATAGTGTTATTCAATTTTTATAAATTCTCGTGTTATAAAAAGTTTAAACATTCAGTAAATCATATTATATATTGATATGGCTCTGTGAAAGAAAAATAGTCAATATTTCGAAAGTAAAAGAGCAAATTTATTAGAAGGCGTGATTTTTTTAATGTACTCCAAGGAATAATATCACATATTTTACGTTATATTTCAGTATATCAAAATCCAGTTGTTATATACATTCATAATAATAATGCGATATAAAATAAAATATATTAGAGAACCATGAGGGCATGAGATGCGTTTTTATTATTTTTATTTTACTTATTTATATGTATTATGTTTATGTATACGATAAATTACTGTATAAAATATTAGTTACAACTTACAAATAACTAAACTCAGAAGTCAGAATGTAATATACCTAAATAATATCCAAAAGAGAAAAATATTTATATGAATACAGGAATTTAGGTCTATAATTAATATTTTCACCGTTCTAAATTTGAAAAAGCATTTATCTACATATACAGTATACATCGCACATTTCCAATAGCAGTGGCAACATATAGTTGCGATTTATTGTTCGATCATTACCTAATAGCATTGATTAAATATTTAATCAATGCTAATAGTTATCGTTGGAGATTTCAAGACAGCAAAGAAAAAAATACGCATATGTGTGATTATTTTAAGAAAAAAAATTAGGAGCAGCCATAAGATTAACGATAAGAAATATATATAAGAGGCGTTTTAGTTAGTTGATTAGAGTCAGACTAACGGGTTTTTATGGGGTACTTTAGTCGGTCAGATTTATTTTTTATTATAGAATCTTTAAAAGCTATTTTATTTTTAAACAGATAAATAGTAATTTGTACGTAAGTTTCTTAATATCTTTACTTGATATTTTTCAAGTCCCTTTTGGATTACTTAAGGACTAAGGTTAAAAGTACATAATGTCTTAATTATACCTATTAGTTTTACAACAATGACATTCGAAATAATTTTAAAATTATCTAAAAACTTATTTTAATGATAACGTTTAATATTTTAAATTACAAATACATATTATGTATATATTTTGTTTATTTAGATTAGATTTCAATTTTTTTTATTTTCCTATAATAAGGTATAAAAAGTTAAATGACTTAATACTTATATTTTATACATTATGTCGCAATAATTAAATTGTTAGTAGGTACATACGTCTTATCTGATTATTATCAAATTTAAGGCTCATATATGAGATGAATATATCTATCTATAATGCATATGCGCCTACCTACTCATCTATTTTATTGTTTTATATGATGGTATATTGTTTTTATTAATTATTCACTATTATATATCATATAATATATTAATATTATGTATAGGTACCTAATATTCACACACGCATTATATTATGTGAATTTCTTTGTATAACATAATCATCATATTTTACTATAGTAATATTGCATAAATATTATTACCTGAACTTCACTAAGCTTTAATGAATTTGCAATTTCAGATCTTTCAGTTAGACTTAGGTATTTTTTAGCC
Organism: Rhopalosiphum padi; assembly: GCF_020882245.1. NCBI lineage: Eukaryota > Metazoa > Arthropoda > Insecta > Hemiptera > Aphididae > Rhopalosiphum > Rhopalosiphum padi. Next base: position 32,582,226 of record NC_083599.1, read on the forward strand.
TGGAATTCCCGCTCCAATTCTAAAAGCTGACCACTCGTGAATGCTGTTCTTCTTCGGCGAGACTTGTTCTCATTTAAAGACTGCGCAATTGTGTTTTGTCTTGTTTGAATAATTCCTATATCATTTAGGCATTTTCCTGAAAATGATCATATATTTAAAAACACATATTTATTAAATTTCGTTATATTTACTATATATTTGTTTCAACGTGTAATAGTGTAAATATCATAGTCGGCATCTGGAGCACGAAGGTACAACTAATCGTTACTCTTGTTTCATAAATAATCTGGATAGGTATGTAAAATTATAATTCCTACATTCACGTCATTTACAAAAATATTAACATAATTTTGTGTTACGATAATAATACATTTGAAAGCAACAAATTAAATATTAGGTTCATTAAATTAAATTATAATACACAGAACTCGTTAAAAACCGTGCTTGCTTTTATTTCTCAAGAAACGGTCTAGACTCTAAAGCGGTATAAACCTTTATTAAACTAAAAAAAACTATTGATAAAATAGAAAAATAATCTGAATGACAGATCAATATTCCAGACTGGATTTCAGGTCTTTCAAGGTGGTATTGGAAACTTTGTTAGCATTTAGTCTACTAGAAAATAAAATGTTCACAGAATTTTTAAAATACAAATAAATATAGTTGTGAAAAAAATAAACACTTCTCTCTTGTATAATAACCGAAAAATTACAAGAGATGAAGACAATATCAGTCCAATCATTCTTCCTTGTTCTTATAGATCCATGACCGGGGAAATATGCCAATGAAGTTGTTAAATAGATAACTTGAACGACTAACTCGTTTACCTACAACATTGTTTATGCCATAAAAAACATGCATTTTTGCATTTTTTATACAATACAAAAATAGAAAATTTGAAACAGTATGAAGCAAATCGTATTAAAAATCGTACATATTTATAACTAAGCCTATAGTGTCTAAGTGTCTTTATGTCCTTAAAAATCATTGAAGTATGTATGTATTTATGAACCATTAAATATGCTTTAAAAATCTGCATTAGAAAAAAAATAAAAAGCATAGTGTTATTAAATAAAAATCTTTTTATTTTAATATATATATAATATTTGCAAAATTGCTAAAATTATAAATTGTTTATTATTATTTTTCTTTTCCGATTTATTTTTTTGAATCACGCTTGTGGTGTTCCAATAAGTAACAATACAAGTGATCGGCGAAAATAACATAAACATTAATTTTATATGAATAAAAACCATCATACTAATATCAGTAATATCTCAGGTCTAAAAAATCTATTTAAAATTAAGTTTTTCTTTATAAAATTATAAAACTTACACCTTATATATATATAAATAATTGCCAAATATGCAAAATATACACCTATACATTTTAAGTATACAATGGTATTGCTATGAAATAAATTTATATTTTACTTAGCTATGTTTTATTGGTTTTATATTTTATTTTGGAAAATTAAATGAAATATTGATCAGTTATATTTATTAAAACCATTTTTATTAACATAATATAGTTTTAAAAATTGAAATAACTTCTAACATTTTATATTTTATACAAGTTTTCTTAATTAAAGAATTTATGATAATGCATTTATGATTCAAATATTTATAGTAGCAATCTACTGTATTTTATTTTATTGTACTAAAAGAAGTAACTAACAAGGAGTTCAATAATAAAAATACATTTTTTCGTAAAGTTAATGAATATTAATTGCATTCAAATAAGTATTTCGAACATTCTTTTTTATAATTTATAGATTTTAATCATCAAACAAATGTTTTTCATTGTTTGATGCAATTTGATTGTTGTTGAAATTGCAAAACTGAAAAAGTTAACGATTTTTTTAACTTGTTAAGTTAAATTAAAAATAAACTAATATATTTGTTATATCTACCTTCGTTAAGTTAAAAATTAATGGATAAGAAAATTAACTTAATTAAAAATGTAGTTATTTTCAAATCTATAAGAAAAATAGATCACATACAAAATTAATGAACAATCAGAAAATTATTTCAAGCTTATAGATAGCTGCGCCCATGTGACTATCCATGTGGAATTTAGATGTAGTATACTTAGCAGTATTTACTGAAGATTTAGAGTAGACATTTGACGATTCATCCAACCCTTCTTTCATTGATTAAAGAAGGGGAGAGTTAAAATAGTATAAATACAAAAATGATATAAATTCTACTATTATCTGCTACACGTCAATATTTAGGGTATTCGTATAAAGTATAAACACAATAAAACTAATAAGAGTACATACATAGCATAATAATATTATATTTAAATAAATAAAATAATTATATTTCCACAGGTATTCATTGACAGATTGTATTTTTATAAATAATTATTGGGATACAAAATACATTTTTTTTATAATACTAATATTTCTTAAACCAACAAAGTAATAAATGAACGGGTTAAATAAAGTTTTAAATTTTAGTTAATTTAACTTGATTTAACATGTTAAAAATGTAATTTATTACGTTAAAAGTTAGTTAAAAAAAAAGTAACTTAATATTAACTTAAATTTAATTTTTAACTCAAATTTCAGAAATTGTACATAATTTGTTTAATGAATATGTATTTTATAGCGATAAGATGAAACAAGAGAAGGTATATATTGAATTTGCTTAATGGATAAAAACAAATAGGTATATCAAACATTCAATTTATGAAAACCGTTCAGCATCTAAGTCACTCTTATCGTCTTATCTGCCATCAATTAAAAAATTAGTTATTTAGTAGTATTGTGGTAGATGACTGGAAGACGGAAGTGGGTAGTAAATGAAATCGAGGGCAGTCATAGAATAGTCAACAATAGTTGAGCATTTGTGGGAATATTGCGTGACCAGACAGTAGTCGACAATATAATATTAGTACAATAGACATATTATTATAGTGAGCTAAGTGCCCGGGAAACTGAATACTCGAAAAGAAAAACATTTAATGCACAACAATTCAATGTAGGCGTATAGTTTTTAGTTATAACGCATGCTTTTCCAATTTTGTAAGATATATTTTTACAAAAGCGAGTTAAACATTTTTTTAAAAGTTATTTACATTTAAAAACACTTTTAATAAGAAATTTAAAAGTTATTAGCAGGTTTGTTATATGTACTCGTATATAATTCGACGTGTCATGTAAAATTAACTTAATATATATGAATGTTATTATTATTCATATATATAAATATGGATTAAAATACAACGAATGAGTATACTATAGACAATATTTTAATTGAATAAATTAAGTTTACTTAGTATCATTAATAATTAAAATAATAAAATTTAATATAGAAATACAACCCTGTGCAATAACTAGACATTTCCACTTTACATAACTTTTCAAGTGTCTGAATAACTTTACTGTCATAAAACTAGATTATATATTATTTAATTTCGGATGTAGGCATATTTGTTTTAAAAACAGATTTTGATTCATTAGATGAATAAAGCCATTTAATCAAATGGGTTTTATTTAAATTTACTAATGACACACTAACTGTATGAAAATAAATTCATAAAATATGATAGTTAGGGGAAGGGAAGCTAAGGAAATATACAAAATAAAAAAAATATGATTTTTGGTGGTAAAACGAATGTTGCAAAATCGTACGTACACGTCTACCAAACACTGCACATTCAAAAAATGTATATTTTTTCTTGGAAAATGTGATTTTTTTCATGTTAATTGAACATTTTATTCGCCAAGATTTTTTCAAACTTTTGCTTAAATCAGTTTATAAACTCACACTAAAATACTAAATGCATACGGCTGAATTCTCGTTTCAAAAACTTCGTTTTACATAATTTATAGTCTACAATAACCAATATGGACAGTATATGTCACGGATGAAACGCGACGGAAAAAACCGTCGGATGGTTTTAAAAAATTAAATTTTATAAATGTCGAAATGTAGCATAACTAACATTACTATATTTTTTTTTACTCAAAGCGGAACAATTGTAAATTTTAATAGGAAAACCAAAATATGTTTTGCATAAAATAACATCACAAAAAATACAGTAAAACATAGTGCGTTTTTATTAGAAAATAAATTTAAAAAATTTTCATTTATAAAAATGACAAAACAAAAACACAGACAAATGTTATGATAATAGATCAAATTATTTGGCTAGTTTTTTTTATATTCTTTGAATCCGCAAATCCGAAATAACGACTTTAATTTGGTACTTATTCTCATATCATTTTTATCTCTGGACTATATTATATAGACTATATATTATTGCCTATGAGGGTTTATACTGTTGACAGTACAAAATGTATATCAGTGTACAGTAGTGGTACATATTCGGTATACAATATGCATACCATCATAATGTTTTCGGTTGTGACTTTTTTTCAAAGCGGAACATTTTTGGGTTCTTCGGGGACAGCGGGACACAGGGTCACGTCAAGCATAATACGTAAGGCCACAATGGCCACTGACCGATCTCAATGCGTATAGTTTATTCAGATATTTTGTTCTAATCATAACAGGCTAACATAATATAGCTAATAAATAGGGCTCGGATTTATATGTAAATACATATTTTTACTGTGACTTGATAAATTAATTTAGTTGAGTGATAAGTTCGTCTCTAGGGATTTTCAATGAAATTAACTATATTTTATTTTACATGTATTTACATATTTTGCCATAAGTACATGTTTATACATATTTCTCAAAATAATAATTTATATGAGTTTTCCTATATATTTCGACAATTTGTGCATTAAATGATCTATTTAACGTATTTAGCACACGCATTTCACCGAATAGCAGAAACCACCCGATCAAAATTTACAAAAATAGACGAATTAATATCTACAGTTAAAAAGATATTTTTAAAAGCTCCTAGCCGTATCAAAATATTTAAAAAATATGTACCCAGGATAAGCCTTCCCTACAACCAATTGTCAACTTGGTTAAATGCCGCTAATTATTATGTTCTTTTGAATTTGAAAATTTAAAAATGCATGTTATCATAATTTGTAATCAAGATAATTAATATTTTTGTTTTTTAGCTTTTTTTTATTTATAATTTGTAATTTTTAATACGTTTTTTTGATAATTTTACTATAATCATATTAGTAAAATACATATTTTGAGTTTTTTAGCACATATTTACGTACATATTTTGGTAGCATAAATACATATTTTGGTTTCATATATACATATAAATCCGAGCCTTACTAATAAAATATAATAACTGCGACGACAAACTCACCGAACCGCGGGTCGTCGTCGACGTCGTCTTCGTCGTCCTCGTCGTCGTCAACGTCCCGGCCATTGTCTCTCGCACATCCGCCGTCGCCGACGCCGCCGTTGTCGTCGTCTTCGTCGTCATCGTCGTCGTCGTCGTCATAGCCGCCACCGCCGTCGGGGCCCACATCGGCGACAGTCGACGTGCAGGCGTTTGACGAGTCGCGATTCGCGGGGTCACCCGAGTCCGCGTCGTCGTCGGTGGCGGCGTCGCGTCCGAAAAACGGCGGCGGCGGCGGAGAAGTCGTCCGGTTGACGACGTCGCGTAGCAATTGCCGGCGGTGGTAATCGTGATAACACAGCGGCGGCGGCGGCGGGGGCAGTGGCGGCGGCGGCGCCCCGGGAAACGCGACCGCGTCGCTCAAGTACGGCCACAGCGACCGCGGCCCGAACGATTTACCGACGGCGGCCGCGGCGGCTGCTGCTGCGGCCGACTGCAACCGCAACACGCTCAGATAATCAAAGTTCAACATCGGCGACGACGATTCCAACGACGCCGGTCGTTGCTGCAGTTGCGCGGCGGCCGCGTCCAAGTAGTGCGGCGGCGGCGAAATGTTTGCGTCGGCCGCGGGCGGAGGCGTCTCGCTGCAGCCGCCGCCGATCAGTGATTCGATGGAGAACGACTGGAATGCCGTTTGGTACTTGCGGCTCATCTCGGCCGCGGATTCGCTGCAGCCGGCGGCCGACGACGACGGTTGCACTGCCGCACGCGTACCAGCACGTTTGTCAGCCGTTGTCATGTCGGGCGGGTGGTTTTCTGCACAACACAATAGTTTAGCGCATCGAGCGATTCATTATCAATACATGTATATATACGTAGTGATGAGAGTGTGTGGACGACAGTTTAATAATGTTTTTATGATTAGTATAATTATAGTATACTAGTCCTTACAATTGATGTACTTAATATGATACGGGGAGTTTCCCGAGTGGCGAGTGCGTCCCAAAAAATAAGGTCACATTTTTTACATAGCCTTAGTGGGTCCCAGTTCATTGAGAGTTATCCAAGGTGGACCTCGAGGAGGTGAACTGGCTTACACATATTATGTTACACTCCAAAAATATTTTGTGATTCTTATCCATGACCCATCGTTTCCAGTGATTCACGATCATAGTCAGGGCCGGCGGAAGGCAGGGGAAGCCTGGGCTATAGCGGGAGTGGTAAACTGAGTCCCAAATAATTGGGTGGATATTGGATATTTTTTACTTAAAAAGTGCGTATTTTTGTCTGAATACCCATGAGTGGCATTTTAGCTAAGGCAGTACTCGAATTACAACAAATTATAAATTATAATCATAAGTTAAATAGTTATGATGAAATGTATTTATATTCGTATTAAATAAGTACAATACCAGTAACTTCATATTAAAACATTTTATAATATATACAGGTAAGTAAGTTTATACCTAATTTTGACCATGTGTTTATAATTCCGAAATATAAAAAATCAAGATTTTATTAAACGATTTAGATAATATAAATTTCCAATAATATTTGTAAAGGAAATTCCAACGCTGTACATATTGTATATGTACGGTTTCTATACACTAAACCGTTGCGATATTTATTAGTTTGTTACATTTGTATTACATGCTATCGTATAAAGTTTATCATTTTTAATATAATTTATTTATAGTCTGTTCTTTGATCATTACAACATCGTGAGATTTATAGTTTTAATATAGGTAAGTCTTATTTTGATTATAATTTGTATACCTATGTAAAATGTAATTAAATTTAATATTTACTATTTAGTATTATAGAGACTATATAGTATTATGTTTTGTTTCTATATAAACAGAAATGCGCTTTTTAATTGTGTAGTTATCAAATTATTTAAAATGTGCATAATAATATTATCGTACATATAGATACTTATACTATAACTGATATGATTATTATTTTTTGTAGTTTTATTCTGATCACCACAAATGGGTAATATTCTTTCGACAGAGAACTTTATCTGATTAGCATTTTACTTTGGACATTTTTCGAATTTCATATTAGTTTTCTTTTGCAGTAGAAAATACTATTATATCTTTGTCGAACTCGATTTTAATTATATTTTGAAAACTGACGACTTAACACAGTATATATTATAATAAATATAATAAATATTAAATGGGGGTTTTTTAAATACATAATTAACCTCTTTAAACACTTGAATAGGTATTTCATAAAATTACAAGTAATTTGTTTTATTTTTAGCTTTCATGGTTATTATGGATTATTGAATTTACGAGTAAAATGTCAAATAGACAACGCTTATCAGGTGCAGAGTATAGAAAAAGAAAAGCAGAAAAAAAGAGTGCGATAAAAATACAATCTGGATCCATAAAAAAATTTTTTCAATACCCTGTTCAAAATGACGCAGACGATATTAGGGAGGAGACCATAATAAATTCTGATGAACGTGAATATTCCACTTCTATCACAAAAAAAAACTGAAATAAATTAACACAATGAACTTAATATACGAGTATGTGTCTTGAAAATTCGATACCTTTTGTTACTCTATTGGAAACTGATCCAAATTTTTCTAATGTCTCGACATCTAATTCTTCGATTATATGTATGGCCACTACTTCTGAAGCACAATCATTAATTATTAGTATATCTATGATTCATAGTTGTAAAAATTAAGTACCTATAAAGTATTAAAATTGTAGATTTGAACCACAATATTCGATCGTCAAACCTGTATCTTAAGTAAGCTTGGTATTAGCACAGTATAGCTGTGGACAGAGGACGCACTCGGGCTATAAAAAAGATAAAAATTAATAACGGGACGCACTCGGGATATCCCCAATATACGTACTACGCGGGTACAACAGATTTCCATACAAATTCCATTCGAGAAATAATATTAATCTAAATATAGCCATATAGGTACATTTTATTTTGAATAGGTGTTTTAAGTGGGTATATAATGCGTATAACTGTATATTTTTTTTTTTAGATAATTTGTTGTATAATCAAAAAAAAAAAATTATAGACTTGGGCTTTTGGCTAAAATTGATAACCTTTTGAGTTATGGTATCTTAGTATAAACATTTTATTTTACTAAGGTACATTTTTTCAAACTATTTTTATTTTTATTTTTTAAATCTATTGTACTATTCTCTATAACTAAAGCAAACGTACTGTTTGAATATAATTTCCAATTATTGTAATTGCTAAAAATAAATATAGTATAAATTATTATAGCCATTAGGAGTAATTATTGTTTATTATGTACATTGTACATAGCAATATAAATATTACTAATAATGTGTAGGTATACAAGACATTTAAGTTATTTTTATAGTATACAATAAACAGTAGGTATACACCGTAGGCGCGTATACAATGCATTGTATAAACAATTTTTCAATATGGCTTCATAACATGAAGTGATGCAAATAATGAAATAATACAATATGACCTGTAAATACAACAAAATCAAATAGTAAAAATGTCTAAAAAAAGATCTAAATGCTCTATGGCCTCTAACTATAAATATCTAAAAGTATTACCAATTAGATTACCGTGTAAACAATTTGCAACATAAATAATAATATTAATATATTAGTTTTAAACATGCTAATATACGGGAGAATGAAAGTTATATATTATAAAGTTTTTGGAAAATATTTTCTGGAATATTTAGGTCCATTCAATTTAAATGCATTAGAAAAATATATATTCTAAAATGTTAATAAAATAATCTAGAAATGTAATAAATAAAAACTCTATTGTAAACTAGTTTTGCGTGAACTTTCATTTTAAATGTTTAATAGAAGTTGTATAAAAAGTTACGTGTGTCAATAACATAAGAATTGTAATACAATTATTAAATTGTTTATGCCCGTGAAGGGCAAGAGTACAAATAACATAATTTTAAACATGTCAATACATAATATTATGAATATTACATAATTAATCTACTATGGGTTATACATTCAAAGCATAATTTTGACTAACATTTATAAAAAAGTCAACATTTTATTACTCGTTACAGAAACTTAACAATTCAATGTATATAATTGCTTAGAACAAATTATTTTACTTGTGTTTCAATATAGAAACCGTGAAAATTACTACGATTGATGATACGTTAAATGAAATCTTTTGCAATAATAATAAACTATCGTCTGTCGGTAAAACCATAAAACCATTTAAAAGTTTATATACAAAATATGCATCTATAAAATTACGTCTATAGATTTCAATAAGATCATATTAAAATGTCGCTGAACTTATTGTTTACTAATTTTTTATAGGTATACATTATATTTACATTACTTTACATAAAGATTTGATATTTTATTTGTATCTTTAGCAATATACCCACCTACAAATTAAAATTTATAATTTATACAAATTATAATTATAATTTATATTACTATGTTTATTTTTCATAATTTCATATATATATTTTAGAATTTTTAGTGCATAAATTCCTAATTTTTACTGCATAAGGTCCATAATGTAATTTTGTATTATTGTATAGTGCACTAAATTTTCATTCCTGATAATAATGTACTAATAGTATTATAATAAGTTAAGTATTAAATTAATAATATTTAATTTCTAAACGTATTTAAATAGAAAATATTTAGAGTAGGTAGTATGGAAAATATTCAATATTGTATATTAAATTTATATTATACAATAGAATAATAATAATATGACAGCAACTATCTGAGGTGAATATTATGTGCATATACATCACAGAACATCAAACAATACTTGAACGTACATACGTATACATTTTTACGTTACAAAATGTTTTTTTTTCTAATACTTATTCCGCGACGATCACGATTATATCGTTACAGAGCCAACGACATAAGTAGATTATCAACCACGGTAGATACTTTATGCTTAAGGTAAGCTTCGTAATGTCATATACATTGTTGTTGTTATTTAATCTCTAATGAAAACAATTAGGTAATTTTATAGTTAAATAGTAGGTAAGTATATAATTTTGCAATGGTTTTAAATGAATCATCCTATTTAACTTATAAACTTTATTTACTTAATAAAAAAATAAAAATTTAATATATTTTTCTGAACAAAATCATACTTGTTTATAGGTCTCATATTGTATCTCGTATCTGTATACAGATGTAATATATATTAAATGACTCTCTCTATGTAATTAATACTATTTTTGATAACTATATTCTTATATTTCTTTTCCATAATAATGTCCTACTACATAGTACATAACATAGAATGCCTACATTATAACTATGAAACAATAATTTATATAGTTTTATAATTATTGTCATTATAATATACATAAATTGAAGTTGTTTCGTTTTGTATATAGATATAACCTGTATAAGTAATTAAAATATTTATATAATTTAATACATTTTAAGTAAAACTTAAATACAGATAGATTTATATTTACAGATTAATATTTAGAAAAAAATCTGTATTGAAATATAGAGATTTATTTAAAAACGTTATATACGTAATTTTAATTAAAACTCAAATTTTTTTTTAAAAGATAAATAATGTTTTACATGTACTTGTTGGTTTTGCTTAAAATTGATTAAATTATGTTGATATTTTGATTACTTACTATTATATGAACATACATCAGTGAAAATTAGCTTCAAGTCATATATTATAATAACTTTAAAATAATCTTTATTAATAGATCTGTTTGTCTCTTTAAGTTATCAATATTCCTATTAAATATTTTGCATATTATAATAATATTTATATAATATTTAAAATCGATATGAGCTAGAAGCTACTTCACCTCGCTCTCTGTCTCTCTTTATATATATATATATTATATATACGTATATTATGTACCTGCTGAATAGCCACGAAACTTTCGGTGCGGTGAGTGATGCAGTCTGCTGCACGGAACGACGAGCACCAGTAAAACGCACTGAGGTTAAATTATTATTATTATTATTATTACTAACGAATAACGACGTACACTGTTACAATGTCACAACTCACAATGTGCGTACCCGACACCCGCGGAGGAGTTCGCAAACGTCACTGACATGTGCAAAGGACTTTGAGCGAATTCGCGCAAACGGGACGGCGAGCGAGCCCACGCCCACGCTGAGCGGATCGGCTCGCAGCCATTGGTCGGTTTCCATGGCCCAATATATTACGGTATACCTATATTAATATAATTATATTTATGTAGGTGGGTTTAAGTTATAAAATTTGACACGATTATATTATATTCTGTTCTGACGAAATCGCTGTCACGGCGACGCGATGCTCAATGCTTGATATTAATCATAATATTATAATTTATATACCTACATCACATATAACAATTAGGTATGTCATTATCGTTTAATCTAATATAATATAATTGGCCGACAGCATGATGGCGGGTATATAGTATATTATAAAATATATAATAATATATACGCGCGTTAGTATATGTTTACGGTAAGAATACCGGTAAACGTTATAGGATTTACCGGAATATTTTTTGTTTCACCGACTCCTGTCGTAAACGGCTGAATTTCGGATTGATTTTTATAGTTTGGGCTTTTAAAAATGAGATTTGATAAATCATAAGAGATAAGCAATCAGTGTTGGTAAAAATACGAAATTTTACATCAGTCCTATGTTTTTTTCCTTTGAATTATACTCGTATATATAGGTAATTTACAATATTTTATACGCACCAACTTAGAAGAAATAAAAATAAATATTTAATTACATTATTCTATCAAGTACTGCTTGATGAATGTCAATTTCCATAACTGGAATTATTGTTTTTGTTTTTTTAAATTCTTCGCATAATAAAGTGAACTGATTCCGAGTGAAATATTGAGTATTTCCGTTTATTTTCCATGGATAAAAATTCCATAAATTGTAAAACACCACAGCTACTAGCTAGTAATATGCGAGCATAAACTTTACATAATTTGACATTCGAGATTTTAATTTTTACTGTTTGTCTGATTAATACAGTTGGTACTTGGTATTTGTTTGTTTGATATTGTCTTAACTTTTCTGGCTTTATTTTATAGTTTAATCTTCTTCAATTTGAGATTCTATTGCTTAGAAATGTTTGATTACTAAAGTTTTACCAGGTTCCTTACCAACATTCGACTTTTTCATTTATCTCATCAACTTAACTGTGTTTGTATTTGGTTTTGTAACCTCTTCTGTTTTAAATTTTAATAGTACATTTTAATCTCAAACATCACTTCATATGGAGAGCGTTAGATTTCTAAAATTGTTTTGATTATAAAATATGTATTAAATATAATATTTAATAATTATTTAATAATTATTGATTTTTAAAAAATACGTATGAAATTGTATGAAATTACCTAAATCATTATTAATATAATTAATTAACTATATAATATTAATATTTTTAATATTTTTTCATTTTATATTATAAAATACCAATTTTTATACAATAAGTACATGCGCCAGAATGAAAAGCTCCGTTATTCATAGCTTGTACACATTTATAAGACTGATCATTTCATCGTTTTATTTTACTCCATCCGCGTCGCAATAAAAATAAATCTTTTAAAATATTTGCCAAATTTTAATGATAGTTGTCTTCGGTGAATCTATTTGATTTTGACCAACTTGCTGAAAACTATATGGGATGGTTTTTGGTAGCAAATTGGATCTAGTTGGTACTTTGGGAACCGGGAGGTCAAAAATAAAAAGTGTATAGTACTTTTCTTAATAATCGAGAAAAACAAAAACTTGAAATTTTCATTAAATGTGTATATTGTTATTTTTTAAAAATAATATTCAAAACATTTATGTAAATACATATAGGCATAAGAAATTTTATATTTTTTTTTTATAAATGTCGATAAAAAATTCACTAGATCAAAATTTATAAAATGTAATATAAGATTCTACATAAGTGAATTGACTTTCAATACTTAATACGGAAGTTTTCAAGGATTAAACTTCTTAACCCGTTTTTTTATACGCTTCATAAATGAAACACTAAGTAGAATTTATAGGAAAAGTTAAGACTATACTTGTAATAATTTGTACAAATTAGGATAGATGGTTTTTAAAATGTTAATTTTCAAGCCTGCTTGCATAATTTAAATTTTGCCACTGCTATCTTAAATAAAGTTCTTTACAGCAGTAATTTTTGATTTTAAGTTACAAGAATTAGAAATATTTAATAAATGCTAAAAATTAGTTTTAAAATTAAAACATAAAGTTTTAATAGTTACTCAATCGAAAATTACCTGAGTGTTCAATAAAAAAAAAAATTTCTTTGATATTCAATTATAAAAAGTTGTCAACATTGACATCCATTTCCGAACATAAAACAAAAAATATTTTATATAAATTTACAATAATTGACAACTGTATTTATAATTTTGAAGCAGTTGCATCTGTTTCAATTTCAAATTTGGACTCTTCATTAGTGGTAATTAATAAATAATAATACATAAATAACTAAGTTGTTTTGGTTCATGTGATATTAAAAGTATTTGACAGTACTAGTTGAAAATTTGATAAGTTTAAGCTCACTCAGTATCCCCTTCCTATTTATCATCATTTATGCCACAAGTTGTACATGTTAAAGTTTTATTCAAGTTAAAACTGTAAACTTAATAGCACTTACGAATTATGATAAATAATAATACAACAACTTTTAATTTTAAATTTCTACTGAATTATAATTAACAAGTTATGTAAACATAGATTCTGTCAACAATAAGTTTAATACAAATACTTCTTCATAGGTACATATCAATATATCATAATTTATAATAAATATATGATAGTACTGTATACATTTTAAATGATTAAATATGTTATTAGTTATTACCTAAATACTAATGTGTCTAGTGCCTGTTCTAATGTATATTATAATATATAAACATGTATATTATACCTTTATTGCTTTATAATATTAATAATATTATTAATGCTTTGTAAAAATTGATATAAATAGTATATAAATTAAGTAGGTATCTACCTACGAGTATGCCACAAAATCAGCATTTCCAAATTGCGTACTTAAACCTATGAGTCGATAATATAATATAAGATATTAAAAGAATATTAAGATACCTATAATTAAAGCAATATTATTCATGGCACATATACTACCTACCTAATAAATTATTAAAATCTGTATGTAATATGTATATTATATATATTTTAAAATATTATAAATTTGATTAAATTTTAAATTTTTGCAACGTTGTTGTCAAATTTCGTATAATATACATACTAGCTGCACACGACATACGTATAAGGCCCTGTCCGCGGCTATATGGTTGCGTATACTCTTGTACATAACTATCAATTTATATATAATATAATATTATCCGAGCGCATAGTCCTTAGTGTTTCGCGGTGACGATAACCCAAATTCCAGCCCAGAATGATCATTCATTATTATTTATTATTATTACTACGGGAATACGATAACATACAAAATATTCATACCGCGACTACAGCGGTAGTGGCGCGTTTCAAATCGTCGTGATCCGGGGCGCGTTTAAACGACGGCTCTTCCGCCGCAGATTTTTTTCGCGTTTCCGCCCCTCGACTGCCCTTCTCCGTTTCAACCACAATCACGGCTGCCCCTCCTTTTCTCGTATACCCCCTCCACAGCAGGGCCACTGACGCAGTCGCGTGCACGCGCCTCGGCCGTCGTTCCAGAGTTTCCGCTCGGTTGCGCGCGTTACATTCTCGGGGTGGTTGTCAATGCGTCAAACTATTACGCGTTTGACTCCATTAACTCGACATTTGCATAATAAACTTGCCGCCGCCCGATGCATTTACATAAACGTTTATACATCTATACATATACACAAGTATATAATATTAGCCAAACACGTGAAATGTATTACGCATAATAATATATGATTTTCGTACCCACAACTCACAAATATATACACAATATTATATATGTATATGTTTATATATATATACATTATATTCAAATGATTATGAATATTATTATCGCGTATAATAAATTGATACCGTAACGACTTTAATTGAAACTGAGTGCTCGCGAATAATAAGCGAGCTTGACTGATGGCCGGGGGGGGGGGGGGTTGTAGAGTATGACAATGATAATGTGGAAGAGGGGGAGGAGATCTAAGGGTAGAATATTAGTAGGAGGAGTAGCGGAGTAGTAATAGCAGCAGCGGTGGTAGTGTATAGTATAGTGTAAGAAGGAAGCAGAAGTGGACGAGGACGACGGAGACGACCGCATTGAATATAATTCAAAATATTTTTGACTGTGCGCGCTGTGTATAATAGTATTATTATATTTATACATAGCTAGTCGTATAATGTAGTTCGTTCGGTGTGGTGACGCGGCGCGTGGCGACAACGGAAGTGATTTGAAGTGGCGGTGGCAGCAGCGATTCCTCCACGACCCCGCCGCTCAACGTCACGGTCGGAGAGGATATTATTGTTATGATCGAAATCCGTCGCAAAGATTTTTCACAAAAAAAAAAACCCTGACAATCGTAAACATAATGGATAATAATTTATAATATTACTAAAGTATTATAATCCGGCGCCTCGTATACACCCCCTGCTCAAGAAAAATCGGTTTACTGTCGCGCACGTTCTAGCTATAGACGTATAGCTATAACACGTTCGTCACAACAACATTTGTGATGAAAATACGATTGTTATTATGGTACTATGATAAAAAATAAAAACACAATATTATAATATTAGCAATTTAATCTGAATTCAATTGTTTGCCAACCATTTCAACTTCGATGTGTTGTTAATTGGAGGCTCTATTATAATATGACGTGTATCTTGAAGATACAAACATTGAAACATATAAGCTTTATTTTAAGTTTGATCTGCTCAATTGATTATTTAGTTATCGATTGGAACTTGAAAGTATTATAGGTACAACGCGAGTAATATGTGTAACGTCGAAATATAAATTTTCTCCCTTCTTTTCAATTACGCAAATATAAGTGACGGTAAATGATTTAAAATTATTTTTGCTGATGATTATGAGGGTCAGAAAAATTACATTTATCATAATCCAAAATATGTTCCCAATCAGTCGTATCGAAAATAAAAATTGTATATTATATTACTACTAGAGTCCGGATTTATATTCTGTTAAAACGTTTGAAACATTATGATGCTTATATGCAGCTAAAATTGATGAAATATTCCCAAAAATATTCGTAATATTCTCAAAATATTCTGAAAATATTGATAATACTAACTAATAAGTAAAAAAAAAATGCAATATGATTATTGATTATGATTATGAACTTATAATTTATCATTATTTATATACCTAAGTGTGTCTTATGTTATATTATGCAATTAAAAAAAATATATATTATACAATGTTTTTAAAAGATATGTACAATAATATATTTTTCCAAATTTTCCTGAGTAAAGTTAGTATGGCGGTCCGTGATTATTGTCTTATATATGCTGAATATCCCTTATTAATACATAGGTTCTCAACCTTTTGAGGTCCACGCCCCAGATTATCGTCAAAACAGTGATATCATTAATACCCAGAAGACTAAAGAGCATACATATAATATGATTTGTACAATCTTATATAATCGTAATAATCGCTCGGTGTATATCTACTGATCGACCGCGGCGGCGACCAACACACCAACACACAAACGGCAACGTTTTCATTTTTCGTTTTTTTTCAACATTTTCACGCCTCCCCTGAAATTTTGTCACGCCTCCCTAGGGAGGCGCACCCCCCCCCCCAGGTTGAGAACCACTGCCTTAATATAATTCAATATAATGGAAATATGCTAAAATATTCTATAATATGTACCATAAACTAAAATTTTCTGAAATATTCTATGAAGTCAAAAACTCAAAATAATGATAAAAAAAAATATGCACTAATATGCAAAAAAAACTTTTTTTGACAGATTCTACAGATTATGAAATACAAACATTTCTTACTCCCATCAAACAGCATACGCTAATTAAAAATATGTTTTTGCATAAAAATCCGGACTCTAATTATTACCTATGCGGTGGGTTTTTAACTATTTTCTCATTACACATTGGCCATTTCGTGCTTATATATTCACATTTCGTTGTAAATAATATTTAATTGCAATGAATATTATTGTTAAATTTAGCAAAACTTAATCAACCGGCATTAATCTAAATAAAATAATAATAATAACGTTAAATAGACGCTATCTCCTCAATCTTATTATTTGTATAGCTTTTTAAGGACTGTCGTTAGGTATAAGAAAGCGGGTACCACTTTATAGCTGCAGCTGTACGCCTGTACATTAGAGACCACTGTAATGAACGTGTAAAATTAGAATTCATAAATTAACTTTCAGTCTTTAAATATAAAAAATGAGCATTTTGTATATTGTTAGCCATAAAATAATTTGTAAAGGTTTGAGATTTTTGTTAAAATTCGAACTTCAAAGTTTAAATAGTAAGAATAATTACTAAATACTACTACTACTAATAATAATTGTGCTTATTTGTTATTTTTTTTTTTTTAAATTACTTCAATAACAATTTATAAAGAATCATTTGTATTAAATTTTCTAGCTTTTTGGACCAATTTAAATGTTTTTTATCGATATCAAATGAAAAAAAAAAGGAAAATTCTTCACACGCCTATAAATAGCTCGAAAAAAGTTATAATATTTTGAAAATTGTATTATGTAAAGAAAAATATAAATATAACATAAACATTTGGTTACAATGTCAAGTATCTTTGATTATTCGTTTTTGAATTACAATAAAATATCAAAAACTATTAAAAAAAAAATTTTTATTTTACTTATTTTATTTTTATCTGATCCAATAATCAGGCCCAGATCGGACGGACGAACTACCAAGAAAATCTCGATGGGCCACTGAAAATATGGGCCAGTTATGAATCTTAGGTTGTAATTTAATTATTTAATGATAGTAATAAATTAGTACTAACATTATTAGAAAATATATAATGTAGTTATAATTAAACCGTACAGTACTACACTGTGTGTGATAATTGCACTTGAATGCAGACTGTAATTTTTAATTGATATCAAACTGAAATGTACATGTACATACCTAGCTGTCATTATTATAGCTCTAAATCAATATCACGGTTCGTATATATTGGGCAACTCGTGAACGATCTTTTCCGTTACTTGTTTGTCGTTCCTCGCTTGTATGGTAAAGTTTCCAATCGCTTTATTGTTAGTTGACTTCTGAAATAATGAACGTTTTGGAGGCATAATTTTTGATTTCCACTCATTTAAAGTTGCATAAATATTATTATTGTTGAATGTAGGCCGGATGAAAGGGGAGAATCTGGAGCTGTAGCCCGGCCAAGTCCACCAGGTCTTATTTTTAGTATTATGGAACCGATATCGTTTTAAGATTACGTAGATACGAGTAAGTAGCATTTTTGAGGAATGACCTACCTATATAAATAACTATTTTAAACTATAAAAAATAAAAATTTTACTTTGTAATAACTAATAATCATGGCTTTATAGGTACCATATATATTATATACCATATATTATATTATATAGTATGTATTAGTGACAATATGACTGTTGTTTTTTAAATTAATACCTATATACCTCTGTCTATACCTTAACGGCTTAAACCAGCACAATTTTTTTCACGAATAACAAACAAATTATTTATTTAGTACCTATTAGGGTATAGTTATATAATAATAATTATATAATATCAAAATTGTATAATATTTATACGACATATTTTTGATATACACGACGATGCTGGGTCTTAGTAATAAGTATAATGCTTGACTATGGGGGAGGGCCCGGATTAGCTTATTGTTACTGGGGTCTGGGGTCCTTGATTTCTCTCCACGGCCCTGGTTGAATATAACAATTTGGCTAGTGAGGTGCGCACAATTTTGATGAATTTTTATGTAGGTACTTCATACTTATTAATCATTATAATATATAAAGGCTAGTAAATTTATCAGTGTTTCCCAAAGGTTGTTCTTGAAGCGATTAAAAGAATATCGGAAATACGACTTAAAGATATAAATAGTATTTTGGTACTGGTTTAGTTGACGCCCGCCAGCCCGCGTATTATCTCGTCACTCAGGTTTAGTTAATGCCCGCAACTTATAATTCTCGTATTTTCGATGTGCTATAATCATCTTTTATACAATTTTTTTTTTTAAACTGCAGATAAAAAAGGTACGAAAAACCGCGATATTAAAAATAATACAATTTATACACAGTATTTAAAAAAATAATTATAATAATAATATAATAAATTAATAAATATAAAAGTATAAAAAATTATATTTATAAATAATATTATAAAATAAAAATAAAAATAGATAAACTTATGCAGGTGGCCAAAATTCGGATATATCTTTAATTATTTCCTCAAACAGATCGCGTCTGTTTAATTTACTTCGCCCCATAAACTGATATGGCGATATATCATACTTTTGTATTTATTGAGTTGTAATTATTATTATTTTTAATATCGCGGTTTTTCGTACCTTTTTTATCTGCAGTATATAAAAAAAAAATTGTATAAAAGATGATTATAGCACATCGAAAATACGAGAATTATAAGTTGCGGGCGTTAACTAAACCAGTAGGTGCCAAATATTATTAAATGAAACATATGAATAATTTCAAATAAAAGTATTTATTGTTAATTTAAATATCTACTTTATATTTTGAATGTGGATGCATTTTATACACTAAACAAGTTAGTAGGTCATGAAATAGTTTTGTTATTCATTATTTATTATTATTATTTTTTTCAGTAATATTTAGATATATAATGCAAACCAGGCGGATAGTAGTATTATTCACATTCACACTCACAACAGTCTCACTACTACCAGGCGTACTCGAATAGACAGTAGTGGTAGGTATAGATACCTACGTCATTTTCATGAAAACATTTGTTAATTTAGACATTTTAGAATTTATTTTACAAAAAAGTAAACGGGTACAATACTACAAAATTAACGTACCAAACGCAAACTAGAGTAAAAGAACGTCCGGTCAGTACAAAACTGATAACAAAAAAAAAGGGTGGGCAAGTGAGTATCGCTCTGCTGTATAGTATCTAGAGATGGAGAGTAGGTCACTTCATGGATGTGTTAAATTTGAATGCAATGACAGGTATCATTTAAGTATACGAAAAATGATTCTGAACGGAGATGATTTATCAGTTGGCGCCGAACCCGTGTAGCAAGGGGGGCAATCACGCTTCCCCCCTGTTTGAATAGGTTGGGGGTGGGTGGGTTTTAAGTAAATTTGAGTATTATGATTTGAAAATAATATACTTATTTTATGAAGTGTATGTGTATACAGATTATTATTTTACTCATATAGCCTCCTCTTCTAACTTCTACTAGGTAGGTAACTGTTTAATTTTTAATTGTAGCCAATATTTACGTAGTAGTTATTGTATATAAATAAAATCGTTATCGGGTTATTGTACGACATAGTTTCTCGATTCCTCAAGACCAGCGTTCGTCTATGAGCATAATACCTAAGGTTATGAGTGTGAAATATTTAAAAATATATTTTTTTATGATTTTTAGTTTTTTGGTATGTTTCATGAAGTAAACACTAAATGGTCACACTAATTTCATACCATTAAATTATAAATTATAATTAGGTATAATATTTTATGAAGCTTTGTTTCTATGTATTTTATAAGTTTTTAAAATCATAACTAAACATGGGGAAAAATAAGCACTTGATTCATAAATGTTTTCGACAAATTACATCTAAAGAAGGTAACAAAAACGTTACAAAAAGTATTTGCAATTATTACAATTGAGGAACTGTTCCAAATGCGACTCGTAAAAAAAAAACATTTTACATTTGAAAAATAATTCTACTCTTAGTAAGTTATCTACATAATAATATAATCAATAATCATAACAATTTTAAATACATATAACCATATAAGCTAATATCTATAGCTCATAATTTATAAATTATAATTCAAAAATTTTAATATAAATTATACTATATTATAAATTTACAAATTTTATATTTGTATCTTATTTTAATTCAAATAGGCAATAGCAAAACTATATAAAGGTAAAATCAGTAGTTCCCAACCTTTTCATTCTGCGCCACCCGGTCCCCCTGTAAATTTACTAAAATCTCATTCCCCCTTCTTAAATTAGAGTTTAGGCGATTTTTTATTTTGTGAGTGGTACAAATAAATCATACAAAATAACTATATATTATACAATATACAACTTTTTACTTTTATTATTTTCATAATTTTAAAAATGTATTATAAATAAACTTATAAAATAATAATATTAAGTATAAGAAAAATCAAAAATTTTATTAGTCTGCAAATAGCTTAAAAAAAAGTCAAAATATTTTGAAAATTTAATCGTAAATAAATAACGCTAATAAAAACATTTGGTGAAAATCTCAAGTACATATTTACAATGATTCGTTTTTGAGTTACAGCAAAATAAAAAATCGATTTTATCGAAAACTGGTTATACGTAAAAATTCCCGTTTTTCCGTTAATTTTTTAGGGTTTTTCCTGGCGCATTTAAAAACTACTGGAAATTTTTGATCCCCACAGTACTAACTAGATGAATTTTCCTTTTCAAAGAGGGGCTGAAATTAAAAATTAAAGCACTATTAGATACTACCCCAAAACGTGATGACAGACACAAAAAAAAAAAAAGAAACACACATCATTGTAAAATCAAAAAATGTATCATTCCGTTCAGAATCTAAAATAATCATTAATCACGATGTTTGAAATATGAATACTTACTGATTATTGTTAAACTAATAATTAACGATAATTATTAGTTTCTTCATAAGCCAGGGGTGTATTTGAGCGTATACTACGGAAGTTTACGGCGTATACTCATAACATTATTTATAAAGAAATGGGTATAGACGTGAAAAAAATATTCATTTTATAGGTGTAGGTATACGGTTGATAAATGTTGAGTATACGGTGTATGGCGACAAATGGAAAAGGGTAAACTATTTTATTAATTGTTTTTGAAAATTAAAAATTGGTTTTTTAAATTCTATTATAAAAAATTAAAAATAATAAAGGTTGAATATTACTTATCAGGTCGTTTATGGTATACCTACTCGTATAATCTAAGACCGTGGTACAAATGGTAAAATCGAGTATAACATAATATTTACGGCTGTTATTAATAGTAGGTACTATTTATTTTCTACAGCGGTAGGTACATGGGCGTAATGAGGTTAGGGCAGGGGGGGGGAAGTGCCCTCCCCTTGCATTTCAAACTATATTATATTTCTTACACCTTATAAATTGATTTTTAATGATTTAAAATTGGCTATGCCACTGCTCTCCCCGATTGAAATTCTAGCTATGCCCATGGGTAGGTACTAGCCACTAGGTATGTTACATTTATATAATTTTTCGAGCGGAGCGAAAAAAATTTTTGGTATAGATATTGACTAATTGTCGAGCGAAGTAAGAACATTTTTTTGAGATACCTAAATTTTAAAAAATATGGCGAATACTCAACTTAAGACATTATTTACCAATATATCTCTGTCTATAGTAAAATTTGTTATTTATAGTATGTTATTGTTCTACAGAAGCAGAATAAGTGCAATTTTAACTATTGTGTAGTTGTTCCCCCTTCAAGTCAACAGTCCAAGATAATGGACTCTAATTAAAAAAAGAATCTTATCGTTTTTCAACTGGCAAATGGCAACTATGCATAACAAATTATGATAACATTGTTTTTCGCCGATTACGTAAAAAAATAACATTTTATGACTTTATGTGGTTACAACTTTTGTTACCCACAGAATATATTAATATACATATAGATTATATACTTTTATGTAAGTATGGAGCCAATGGTGGGAAGGGGATCAGGACTCTCCCTTGTAAATACGCCACTGCTTGTCATAGGTTACCTATTAGTAGGTGCTGTCTCACTGTCTGTGTGTATACCTATATCTGTGGTCAGCACTTAAATAAAATCTTTTCAAGAGTTCGTGATTTTGTTCAGAAGTTTAGACATATTAGGCAATAGGCATGATCGTATTGTAATGTCAAACACTTAAAAAACGTTTCATCAAAAAGTTTTTAATATAGTCAAATTTTGTTAGTTAATTAATAATTATAAAATCCATTAAAAATTACTATCATAAAAGATTATATCGCCACAAAGTTTTAAAACTGAAATTTAAGTACAACAATACAACACTAGGTTTGTTTTCTTCTGTTCTTTTATAATAAATAATAATAAATCGTTTTATTAAATTTTCTGTATACCTAGTTATGTTATTATTTAACAGACAATGACAATGACCAATGAAAAAAAATAGTATACCAACAAGATTTTTATTAAAGATATTTGAGTGTAATGATATGTATCAGTTCATTCAGTTCAAAATCGAGTACTCAATAAGTTACATGAAGTATATTCCATAAAATTGACATATTATTATATGTCATAACATAGTAAATGCCAAAATTAATATCTACTTCAGAATATAAAATATAAATATGGATCACATCATTAAAAAAAAAAAGAATACACCACAAAGAAAAGTTGAAATACCTATTTGAAAAAATAATTGCATATTTTACCAATTAGAGTATTTATTTTAATAACTTGAATATTTCATGTATCTTACCTTATAAGAATATTATTTCAGCTTGCATACCTTTATATGCTTTTAATTTATGAACTTTATTTACATAAATAATACATATACATTTTGGCTGAAAAATATTGTGCAAGAACTGTAGGTAAAACTAATTGTATCAATGAACTAAACAAGTATTGCATTGAAGAATTTAATTTTAAGTTAAAAATAAAAAAAAAGGTTTTCTTTTACACACCTATACCTTCTGTATAGTCATACAATTATATAATTATATATTATTGTACATTACTATATACTCATAGCTGAAAAAATATTAATATTAACATATAACATTTTTTTAAGCGAAACTCATATTTTGTCCATTGGTTTTATTCAATGAGTTCATCAAAATATATTTTAACTATTAAAACAAATAAAAAATAACAATTTGATGAATTATTCTTCATACTATTATGCAATATGACCATTAGAATATAAATATTTTAGGCAAAATAATTCAACACAAATACAGTACACTTAATAATTGTATATTATTCCTATAAATAATAAAGTAAATTAACAATATCATTACAGTAGCATAAACAGAATGAGAATCAATATATTTATGTACAGTTTATTTTTAACCTAAATAAATGCTTAATTTTTTAGTGTCTAGTAGGTATTTTTATAAAACTAAATAAAAAAAACATCATATATATTTTTATATTATAACATCAAATATCTTATTTAAATCGGATGAAAAAATAATAATAATCAATAAATAAATAAAATTTGTATTTAACATTTTTCTGGAAAATAAATGGTTCAAGTATGTGGGTACAGTGGACATTTATAAATGATACATTGTTAATATAGTATATGAGGACATAATATTACAGAAAACGATAAACAATATCACTATATCCTATATTATTTTTTAATATAGAATTGTTTAATTTTTAAATTTAGGATACGTTTAATAATCATAAAAAAAAGTAAATAAATAAAAAAAACAAAAACTTAACAAAAATGTTATCAAATATGGGGTACTAAATATCAGTTTGGATTTTCGTTTTCTTATTATGTACCCATTGCAAATAAAATATATAGTAATATCTTAAAAGAGGGATTATTATAAAAAAATAAAACATAATATTATGACAACTCTGTTTGGTTGCGTATACTGTTTTCAATAATGTATGCTCAAATATTGTTGCAAATACTCAAGCACATATTTTCATACAGAATACGACCAATACACAACAATAAATTTATTAACAATTATATAAGGACAGTAAAATGGGTTTTAACATTATTGCGTAAGATTTATTAATAAAATTAAAAAAAAAAAAAAAAAAAGTACAGTAAGATAACACAATTCCATCACCGAAACAATAGTGCAAATTAAAGGTAATTTTCTAATGCTCGGACAGCTTATAACAGATCATTTGATTTTAATATACTTATAAGTTATATCAACGTCACAACTGGTTAGTACTTAGATGGTAGTTGATTGATATTACTTAATGTTTATAACATTGGAGACATGTAAAAAGTAATATTAAATTTTAAATATGTATGTAATATATATCTGTATATTTTATACAGGTATAAATCAATAAGTTTTTAAGTATTGCTATTTACATATTTTTTTTTATCATTGACTCCATATTTTGTTATATGCTACACTTCAATAATTGAAATAGAGAAAATCTGATAGTCTACTTTGAATACATGTACAATATATAGGCACATAATATATGGAATTATTCAAAATAATATCTAAGACAGTCATCGTAATTTGTTTAATTTTGTTGGACAATTACGGTGAAAGAGAAGAAGAAGAGTGTATTTATTTTATTTAACTATAATAAATCCATTTTATTATATACACATTTTTTAAAGAATAATTCTATTGAAATTAATTTTTGAGCTTTAGAGAAGAAACGAGAACATTTCTAAATACTCTACATTATCACATAACTGACAAAAATCTATAAACATAGTCTTGTACACCACACAAGTTTGAATTAAGCTCTTAACTTATAAATGTTTTTAATTATAACCAATTCAACTTTTAATAAAAAATATATATATAAATATATATAATCAAATTTATTAAAAAAAACTTGGAAAATTTGAGATTGATAACTTAAAACTTAAATATAACTGTATTAGTAACAAGTCATATAAAACATGGCGTCTTTGTTTAATTAATTATCAGAATAATATTTAGACAAATGAAAAACAAATATAATTATAAATAATGTACTAATAATAAGTTTTATAAATTTTAATACATAACAATATTAATAAGTAAGGACATCTGAATAAATATTTTTATCATTGGAATTATACAAAATGCTTTGATTAAATGTTTAATAATTAAAATGCTATACTTAAACAAGGTAATTTTTATTTTAATATTGTAGGTATTTACATACAGAAAACCAAACTAAATAAATTTAATAAGAGACTAGCTTTCTAGAAAACTCAACCTTAGTGATGTATTACTTCACTTTTTTTTAAATTTTGTTTATAAATTATTATTATTTTATTTACTTAATAACATATTTCCATGAGCTATAATTCTTATTATAAATAATACAATAAGAACAGTTATATAAAATGTTTATATTATTAATAAGAAATTGTTTGATTTGTGTTTATGGTTACTATCTACTATTAGCAATGATTAAACTTAAGACTTTAAAAATACATAACAGATGTTTAAAAATTACCTTATAAGTACATGTGATTATCTTTAGGGTGGGAATAAAATCTATGTACATTTTATTTTAAATTTATGATTTAATCAATTAATTAAACATGATGTTTTAAATTGTAATGTAATGTACGTAATTTTAATTTTAGTCATATCGGCTTTTGTGTAATTGGATATTTTATGGTGAATAATAGTGAACAATTAAATAAGCTATGAATAAGTATTTATCCGTAATTTTTGTCAATAATTTAGTTTCAAAAGGGTCAACTTATACATATATATAACAATATAATTAGGACTGAGGATTTGAATAAAATAAAAATAAAACAAAGTAAATATAGGCAATAAGTCAATTAATAAAAATAATAATATTTTTTCATCTACACATTTCATAAATTTACGAAAAATACCTGAACAAAATTTTGTGTTATAGTTTAACATAATATTTTTAGTATCATACTTTGAGCTTTATTATCGGATAAGACACGTTACACAAAGTTTAGAAGGGCCAATGCAATCGTCATGACAAAATGCCCCACATTTCTTACATACTACCATAGCATTAAGACTACAAGAACAATCATTAGTTTGTTGTGACTGACCATAGGTAGATACTTGTATACCTACACTTGCTGGTCTTCCACCGTTTAAAATTGGAGCTATTTTGTTATTGGTCGGAGGAGCACTAGATGATCGGCGTATACCTGTTATTCCACCAGACCTCTGAACCAACAGGTACTGCCCCATTTGTTTTTCGGTTAATTGCTGTTGCTATAAAATTAAAATAAACATAATATTAATTTCATAAAATAATATTTTTAACAATAGATATTGGAATGTTTTTTGGTAACTAAAAATGAAGAATACAAATAAAATTACTTGATAATTTGATTTCAAAATTCAAAATATTATTGCTGACAAAAATGATTCTAGAGGATTAAATTATCAAAAAACACATGACTATTTTTTATAGCCGTGTATAAATATTTCGAGTTTTAATTAAAATTTAGAAATAGTGTCTTAATGAAATTGAGAGGCATTTAATAATAGTTTAAACAATACAATATTTAACGTGTTTATTACTTACATCAGATGCATATGGAGGTCCAACAGACATTGTTACTGGAATGCCACGAGAAGATGCAAACACATGCCTAACAACTAGAGGTTGTGAACTGCTGGTAATATTTATATTTTTTATTGGTTTTGGTCCATTACGTATACTATTATAAAATAAAATAATCAATTTTCAATGATTTAATATTCATACCTAAAATATTGTTTTACTTACAAAGAACTTTTGCCAATTAATACTGATGGTGGTGGTTTCAGTTGACATCTAAGTTGATTACGATTAGGACTATTTTGTATAACAGCTTGACATATTTGGTAACTTCTTTCTAAATTGATAGCACCAGGTGGTTGCTTCAATGTTGATCTACTATTAGTTCTACTTGTTGTACAACTACTTGAGCTCACCTTAAAAACATAAGTAATACAAGTTGTTGATACAATTTGATTTGTGTATCAATAAAAATATAATGTAAAAATGTATATATCTTACCTGTGATTTGATTGATGACACATAAGTATGATGAACTGGACGATCAGAAGGAGCTGATGATATATTAGATATTGTGTTGATAAATGAAAAATCATTAGGGATATTAGACTCTAAAGGAGATTGAAGTAAAGGAGATATTGATAAAGATGGTGTACTGGGTAATGGTGAACTGTTAGAAGAAGTAATAACAAGAGGTTGAATAACACTAGGCATTCGAACAACCACAGGCGGAGAAATGGTTTTTGGAAGTTCTTGTATAATATTCATATTCATATTCATATTCATATTACTATCATTTGTTTCGTTTGATGGAATTTGATTAGTTGTTGAGTTTACATCATCTATTTTTGGAGTTAAAGTTACTGAAAATACATTTTCACATATAAAACAGTTTATATATTAATAAACTAAATAATTTAAATTTAAATATACCTTCCAACTCCAATTGAACTTCACTTTCACTTTGTTCTTTTTCTTTTGAAGTAGAAACATTATCATATTCTGGAATTAATGTACCCAGATCATCATTCATTAACGAAGACCAGTTTTTAATCACTGATGTTTCATCTAAATTAACATCATCAATTTTACCAACATCGCTTATAAATTCATCTTTCAATGGAATATCTATTTCAATGTCTTCATCCTAAATAAAAAAAAAAAAAAACAGTTTTATTACATTATTAAAATTATACAATTAATATATTTATAAATACAAATTAATATTACATAATCATTAAAATCTTTTTTTTTTTAATGGAATTTTCAATAAGTAATATGAAGTTATATCAATGGATATTTTTAAACATTTTAATTTAAATAAATAATATTGTGAAAATAAAAAGTTACCAATCTAAGATCGATAAAAATAATTCAGTATCCATGGTCATTATTTAGTTTAGTTTCCTTTCATTGAAATAGAAAATAACATATTCTTTTTATATTTTTATTAATCATCACGCAAAACATCAATATTTGTAAGGAATTTATACTTAATTATTAATTATATGTAATAAAGTATTTACTTTTGGTAAAACCATATCCTCTACTAATGGTTTTATTGTAGAATCAGTCGTGGAATCAACAGAATCCCATGGTAAATCTAATTTTGTATCTTCACTTTTAATATCATCCGATGAAGAACAAGTAGTTGGTATTGTTGTTGTTGCTGTTGTTGTTGTAATTGTAGTCGTTGTCGTCGTTGTTGTTGTCTCTTTTGTTGTTGTTATTATTGCATTTATTGTTACATCCTTGGTAACTGCAATAACTGGTGGTGTGTTTACCGGAACAGTAATAGTTTCGGTTTTTTTATGCTTAGGATTACGCCAATCCGAAACAGCAGCATTCGAACTTGATAGTCTATTTTCACCCCATATAGGTTCAAAATACTTCAACTGAAATTAAAAATCCATCATATTAATTGTAATTAGATTACAATAATAATAATAATCCTGTTTAAGTGTAATATAATTTCAAGAGCATGATTTTTATAACTGAATTTTATATAATAAGAACCCAATGCTTTTAAAAAACCTACAAATATTCTCTATACTTTCAAAAATGAAAATATAATAAATATTATGCTTTAATATTCAAATTAAACAATGTTTTGTTTTGTACATTAGATAGAAGTATTAGATGCAAAGCTAGGCAAGTTAACTAATTATTTTAACTCGTTAAGTTAAGTTAATACAGAAAAATGTAAGTTAGATTGAAAGTTAAAAGTTACTATTTATTTAACTCGTTAGAAGTTAACTTGAAAAATAAGTAACTTACCTTAATTAAAAATAAGTTAGTTTTCTTTTTTACGTGTAAAATTAATTACATGAAAGGTCACAGGAAACAATACGAATAAAATGTTATGAATAAATAATTATTGTTGACAACACAACAAATTTATTGGTTAATAGTTAATATATTTAAATCATTCTGGGTTTTCTCGCTAAGTTAGAAGTTACTTATAAAAATAAAAGTAACTCATAATGTTACTTAGTTAATATAACTTAATTTTAACTTTTTAACTCGTTAGTGCCCAGCCTTGATTGGATGCACTTTAAACTAATTTATAATTTTAAAAGATGAGGTAGTAAATGCTTTATAAAAATGTCTATAGTTGCCACGAAATTGAGATTAATAATGATTCGAGTATTAAAATACATTTGTATATTTTTCTCATAATTTACAAAATATTCCTACATATTCTATAGACAAAACTAAATCTTCTCAAACTCCAGAAATATTCTCAAATAAGTAAGCAATAAAATCCATTTTTCCGTAAACTAAATAATTTTAATCTTTTATTCTAATTGAACTGCATACACATAATGAAGACAATATGTTAAAATATAATTAATAATAACTTACTTTAAATGGATCTAGCTTGCTTTTTTCACGATCAATATCCATTTTCATTTTTTGCTGATTTTCAGGTGTAAATTCTCCTTCTGATAATCTATCAGTCCATTCAAGACAAGCTTGAGCAAAGAACTCATTATTTAAAACAGATGAATTTAATAATGGCCTATAAAATAAAAAGATTTATTATTTTATTTTAAATATTATATTCTGTCATTAGTTATATTTAACTTGAGTACACAAACCTGAAATCAGATTGAGTATCACTTAAACTTTCTCGATCAACATGTGGTAACAATTGAACAAGTTTGTGTTGATAGAGACGAGGGAGCATAGAAAAAGTTTGTTTATTCAAAAGTGATCTTAAATTAACTTGTGCAAGAACAGAATCTGGTGTTTCTAGATCAACACAACCTTCAGCCTTTGCTTGTTGCAATTGAGCAGCAGCTGACAATCGTTTAGATCCAGGACGTTTACGTGGTTTTACCAAACTAAATCCTGGAATAGATGATAAAACTTCTAACATTGTAGGCACCCTAGTAGATTCATCTTCAATGGCTGTAAAACATAAGTAAATGTATTAAACTTTTGTTTTATAAACAATAATAATTTAAAGATTACAAATATAAAATAAATATATACAGCCAAACTTGACTATTAAAAAATTTTTTTCAAAGGTCAAAATGATAAAGTCTTGGCAGAAAGATAGCATTTATAGTGTATTTTAACCTGTACAGTTTTACTACCATTTTACTATTACAGGTATAGACCGTAATATTTTTCCACAATACTTTAATAACGAACAAAAATCTTAGTTTAAACTCAAATACAATCTTATATGTTTGAGCATACTATACCATAGACGTTACCGGTCGCGACAATAAAGCATATAATTACACAATATTATAGCACAGATTACGACTGAGTACCTATATATATATATATATATAATACTAGTGAGCTAATCCTATATAAATATATCTATATTCTATATATATCAAAGTACTCTTGTATTGCCGATAACAATAATATTAATTGTGTATATTTTTAATTATATATAATGTATAATTAATTATGAGAGTACCAATGTATAATAATATTATAAACTGTTGGATTTTATCATAAAAATATAATATTTTTATTAAATAAGCAAGTGAATTTGAATACTATAAATGTTTAAAATGAACACTTTTATACTCTAAAACTGAAACTATAAAAAATTCAAGATTTTAATACATTCATTAGGCTGATATCCGAGATACATAGCCATCAAAGTCATTTTATAGCACAATTATCACGAACATAGAAAGACAAAATTATGGACCAATAAGAAACGAAGACTAAACATACGAAATGTGATGTAACAGGAAATTACAGGAATAATTCTGATAACCAGATATAATAATGGAAATACAACACAAGAGACTAGGTTGACTAGGTCATGTACTAAGGGCTAAATCGATAATAAAAATTATATACTAAACTGAACTCTTAAGGAAAGAAACTGATTGAAAGACCAAAGTAGAGATGAATTGACAAAAACAAGAAGGAACTAAGACGACAAGAAATAGATAATGTTAATGAAGTAGCTCTAGATAGAGACAGATGAAAAGAAAAACTAAAAATAGAGTAAATAAGAACTTTTTAATGTTATTGATAAGTGTGATCTTCCATTATATACTTTGCATATTAATTTTCTAGGTGAACACAAAAGTATATTCTCGTTAATATAGTATTCACTACATTTTGTTCAGTTATTCTAACCAAAAGTAAAACATAATAGAAAATAACTAACAAAATGTTAACAATATTTTTAAATTAAAACCTCTGATTTTGGTGCTGCATTTACCTAAGAAGTACCGAGATAATTAATTGATGCATAATATTATGTCATATTTAAATTAACATAGAATATCCAGAACCAAAGGAGTAAGTTCAGATATTAAAAGACATAAGATGGCAATTTTAAAACTGAATATTGATAATCCAAGTCAAAAAAATATAAATAAAATGGTTCAAGAATGTTCCAAATATACAGAGAAGCAGCAATCTTGACAACATTTAGAACCCAGGTGGATTTTACATAAGACGTAAGTGAATGTGGAAATAATAATATAGTTATTATTATTTATATAAGTATTTATTATTAAAATCAATAATGATGTATTATTAGTAGTGCAGTACTACTAAGTACTAAGTAGTAAGTACTTAGTGTTGTTCAGTCAGTTATATTGTCTAAATAAAACATTTTTTTATTTTTATTTTAAGCTGTAAGTGTTACCACTGACTTAAATGCATATCACATATCAAATCTATGTACCGGACTCTTATATTAAAATAAATTATTTGTTTGAGCAGTTAATATTCTCTAATGTAAAATTGTTCATACGTAAATTTGCTCTAATGTTAACTATTAATAAACTATAATAAGAATCAGTTACGTCGATTAAATGTGTTATGCGCGTAAGATAGACAACCTATTCTAATCCTCTTAATCATAGTTACCTCATTCATTACATTTAATAAAAGAAAAAATAACAAACTGCATAGAAAACTAAGTATATTATCAATTATCATACATAAGAATCAATAAAATTAAATGATTAGGACACATATGGAAAACCATATATGTGTCGTAAAAAAAGTCCTAATTTAAATCAAATACAAGAAAAAAACCACTAGGTAAACTAGGCTTACTTTAAAATTTGAGATTAGAACAAATGTATAAATTACATATTATAGTTAATGATTTTTTTTTAAATTACTTAAATTTTCAAATTGATTAATAGAAATGTAGAATACATAAGTTAATAAATAAACATTAATTTTATCTTTAAATACCCTACCGATTTTTTATGTTTTATTTTAAGAAAATTCAATTAAATTATACACCTATAAAATAATATTACAATTATTTATTTAAAAATATGTAATTCTAAAAGCATTATTAAATGAATATTCAGGAATAATTAAAAAAGTATTTTTATAATAAAGAAAATGTATAAGTAATTTAATTGGGACAACTAAAAAAATAATGTGATACTATTAAATTTTACATTATACTGTCAAACAAGGTAAGTGAACAAATATAATTAGTTTTAGCATTGGAATATATAAACTTTCTAATACCCAGTCTTGCTTATAAAATGTATAGCTATGAATTAAATTATAATATCATATTTACTGTTTATTTGATTGGAGGGAAGTATAATTCTTGGAATAGGAGCAACATTTCCAGCTGCAATAGTAGTGTTTTTGCGCCTTCGTTTAGCTTGTTGCCGTAGAGCATGTTTCATTACCGTTTTAGAACCTGAACTCTTTGCACTAGCTCCTCTAGTTACTTTTGAAATGCTCCAAATATTATCATTTTCATTAGTTATCTTATCATTTTCTGAAAAAAATTATTTTAAAATTTTAAATATTATACTAAATAGAATTTACTATATTTTTAAAAGGAAGTTATACCCACATGTGTTGTCTGTCTTACTAATGTACATCATAGCAAATTTGTGTTCAGCAGAACAAATTTTATGTGGTTAGCTTTAATACTGGAGTAAAATAATCTATTATCAACCATAAAGGGAACAATATTATCTAGAATATGTCATATGCTTTTATTGATATAATTATTTTAAAGTGAGTTATAGGTATGTCAAATATTACAACTTTAAATGATAATATCAATAAAAGTATATGAAATTTCCTAGACAATATTTTTACCTTTAATTTTGATAATAGGTAAATTTACTCTAATACTAAAGCTAACAACACAAAATTAATTCTGCTGAATAAAAATTTTCCATATTGTATGTATATAAGATAAAGACAACACATGCGTGTATAACATCCTCTTAAGTATAAAATATTACAATTTAAAAAAAATTATAAACAATTTACAAATAAATTGAACAGTATTCATGAAAAAAATTAATTCATATGATGTGATTCTTAGTTTTTATTTCATACCTTTAAGTTTTTGAAGTTTAACAGGAGTTAATGATGTGTTGGAATTGCCAGAAGAAAGAATTGTCCTTTTTCTGTCCTCCATTTTATTCATTTCATAATATGACATATACCTAAAATAAAATAAACAATAAATATATTATTATTTTAGTCAATACAAATTATTTTACTTAAATTCATAAGGGTACTAAAATATATTATAACATAAATAGGTAACAGTAAAAACTTGTTATTTAAAAAAATGATTAATATATAGATTTATAAAAGCCAATGTTTTGTTTTACTCCTCTTTTCTCACATATTTTTCATTAAAAATATCATCAAAAATCTAAAGGTCCACAAACAAAAATTTGTTAAAAATAATTAAAAGTTAATAAAAAATGTTATAATTTTGCATTACTTAAAAACACTTAAGAAATAGCAGAACATTCTTTGATGATTCAAAAAAACTAAAATTAAAAATTTAATTTTGCATATTTAGGTACTTTTAGATTTTAGGGTTTATTTTTACCTTTTTTTTGGTCGGCCAAAAGCTTAAAAAAATTGAATACATGAGTTTTTTTAATGGGTCTGTAAAAATATTTAAAATACATAGATACAATTTATTTCTATAAGCATTTGAAATTCAAATGTTGTCAAAATACGTAAATCACGAAAATTTGCAAATTCTTGAAAATTTAATAAAAGTTTTCTCAACCAAAAAATGGAAATGAAAATCTAAAAAATACATATTTTTTTTCTATAGACATTTTAAGTTTAAATTTGCATGGAACTACAAATTTTAACACAGAATAACAGTATTTATTATTTTGTTATATTTCAAAAACATTATATGTAGGGACATATAATTTAAACATATATTATTATATTTAATATATTCAATAATATCTTCAAATGCAATTTTTTCAGTAAAAATTAATTCAACTTACTATATTATTATTAATAGTAAAATAAATTATTTTACCTAATAGCTATATGCTATATCAAATAAAAATATCATGAAATATACTTAGTGATATATATATATATATAGGCTGACGGATAGTCTCCACTCAGAATTGTTTTTCATATACAATGATATATCATTAAATTCAAATTTAACCCATCCATCATAATGACTCATTTGACGCCTACTGTACAGCAGAGTAGTATCCAGTCGCCCACCTTTTTTTGATAATGGTTTGTAACATATGTTGATAATTTATTACCTTTTAGCTAACATTTCTTTAAAGTTACCTAAAATTAAATTTAAATAATTATTCAGTTTTCCTAAGCTTTTCATTATTAGTTGATAGCAAATAAAAATATATGGCAAAAAATTAAAGAAATAGATTAGTAAAAAAAATATCCATTTATGAAACTATGATGTTTTAGAATCAATTATTTTATTAAAAAATAAAAAATTCTTCCATAGATGATATCTGTATATATGTTTTCTATTACTAGGTATATCATGTTCTGTAAATTGTGATGTTTATGAATTGATTTTATATGATGGATAAGTACAAATTGAGAATAATATGTTCATTTTTAACTGTTACTTTGATCATCAACAAAATACTTAAGTTATAGAAATAAAATGAAAAATTATAAAATAAAGATGAATATACCTTTCAATAGTTATTAAAATTTTAAATTTAAATAACTAAATATTTTAAATGAGCATATGAATATATTTTCAGAATATTTTAAAATTAAAAAAAATTCTATTATCATTATATAATCAAATACTATTTGATTTTTTTCTGTTAAACATTATTTAACGTTGAATACATAAAATTTTTTTTTTATAAATTCTATTGTTATTTGTACTTTGTAGCATAATTAATCACACTGTGGTATAAGAAACTAAGAACTTTAAAACTAATAGAATTTGTAGGCCAGGTTATTAGGTTGTATTCAATCATTGAACTTATTCACTAAAACCATACAACCCTAGTTTTACACTAATGACAATGAACGTAAACATGATAATAATATTTGAGTAACAGATAAAAACTAATATAATATGTTCTATACAGATATATTCAATATTTATAAATAAAAAAAAACAGCATTAAAAAATTCAGAAAATATAAATTATTATTAATACAGATTAGCTAACATTGAATTGTGCCCAATATCAAAATATAATAACGTTTACCTAATAATAAAAACAATGTCAGAATCAACGTAAACAATTTTTCAATTCTTGATGAGAAGTTTTGAAAGTTAAAGAGTTTAGTAGATATTATAATTTTATTTTTGTCATACCAAAATGATGCTCAATAATAAATAATAATTATCTCACAATTATCTTTTTAATTTAATTATTATTTAGACAATCTGTTAAGAACATTTTTGAACAATAAATGGATTTGATGTTGGTAATGTTGATGTGAATGGATAGATAAAAAAATAAAAATTTTGATCAATTTTAAATAAGTAGACAGAAAGTAAGTTATTACGCATAAGAAATGTTTAGTGTTTTTATAAATTTTTGTATAAACTACAAAAATAAAATTACAATAAGATTGTAAAATGGAAGACCTTCTATTACTACTTCTTAGTTTTCATTAAAAGAATTTGTAACTCGAATATTTGCAGTCGGCTTGAATATATGAATTTTACGTACATACATTAATTAAAATACAAAGTAGCTATTTATTATAGGTAATAAATAGTTAATGTTATTACTCAAAAAATTATCTTTTATTAAAATAGTATTTAACAATTTTAGTGTAAACATATGTATAAAATTTATTTAAATGTTACTAAAGTTAAGAAAAATATTAATGTGACACTAAGTATTCCTCAACTTTGTTTACAATTTAAAAGTAAAATCATCATCTACTTCCTCGATGTTTATTATATGTTATGAAGATAACATATAGAAATGTATAAAAAATAATTTTAACAATTAATAGGTATTGGTAATTATTATGTATAAAGTAGGTAGGTGGGCAAGACCAATCAAGTAATATTATTAGTACCTATTATTAATGAGAGAACGAGCATGTATACATGTTGTTATAATTGTATTATAAGCTTATAAATACAGAACTATAAAGCTCTGCTATTATTTGATTTGAGTTTTCGAGATAGTTTCAGAAAAAAACATTTGTGATTTAGTTACTTCCTAATACTGATTCTTGGTATATTAATATTCAATTGAGTACTTGACTGAAATTTAAAGTTATTACTTTAGCCTTCGTTTTTAATTAAAATAACAACTCGATCACAACATTTAAAGTACAAAATGAATGCAATCTTTTGAACATATATATTAAACAAAATATGTAAGTAATATAATACGACTGATCATCTTGGCACTCAACAACTGTTACAATTTAAAAAAAATTGAGATCCAAAAACTTTATTTTTTTAATATAATATAGTTTAAGGACCATTGGTTTCTTTTAAAATCGTAACAGTAAGCGAGTGCTAAGATGAACTGGAAGGGTTATACAAACTGATATATAATTTACTAAGGATGACATCATTTCCACCAAGGCATTTTGAGAAACATTTATTTTCATATTTATTCATTTTCGTTCATTTTATATTTTATAATATATATTATAACTTTTTTAAGTAATATTTCTTATAAATTTAATGGAATTTGTACATTTTATTTCTAGCTACATGTTTATCAAGATATTCTGTTTTTAATATTTATTCTATTATGATAAAAACATTATTAATTATTTAAAACTATTGATTTAACAAAAATGCAGTAATTCCGTGTTTTATTTTAAATTAGC
Organism: Rhopalosiphum padi; assembly: GCF_020882245.1. Lineage (NCBI taxonomy): Eukaryota > Metazoa > Arthropoda > Insecta > Hemiptera > Aphididae > Rhopalosiphum > Rhopalosiphum padi. The sequence goes on from NC_083599.1 coordinate 32,620,431, forward strand.
AAAAATAATATTTAAAATTTAAAGTTTTAAATTTAAATTATATTTTTATAATCAAAAACTATTGATGACTTAACCAAATATGTGTATGTAGGGACAACTATGCAGCATAACTGCATAACAGTTAAATTATGACAGTGCTGGTTTGGCAAGATATCGGCCTACCGAGTTAAATCATTTTTAAATAATTCTAATCAGTATTATTTTCTACCAATGTTTGTAGTAATTTATCACAAAAAAAAAAAATGACCAAACACTCAAATCCGGCCCATATTTTAAGCGGCTCACTGAGTTTTACTCAGTAGCTCGCTAAACCAATCCGGCCTTGAATGATGACCAGTTTCCTAAACAACAATACCATACATATAAGATTATAGGTAAGTGCTAAATAAATACAATACACTGTACCTACCCATTAAAAATTTAACATATGGCATCTTTCTTAGCAAATAGTGTTTATAGCATTTTTGCTGAACACTGATTATATTCTAATTGAGGCAATCTTATTTGCTTATAAAGAAAAATGTCTATACAATTAACCACAGTTACAGATGTCTTACTTACTAAAAAAAGGAAAAAAATTGTATGTTACAAGAAAGAGGGCAAATATTATTTTATTTTTATTCATATTACACCATTCATTCAAAACAGGGTAGTATGTGTATGAACAAAAAAGAAACAATAAAAAGGTTACTGAGTTGATTACATCCATTAAATATTGACACAAATAACAAAAAAAAAAGATAAAACGTAAGGTATCAATTTTTGGAAAACATTGAGAATTCTAAAATCAAATAAATCTAGTTTAAATACAACATACACCGTGTCAACACTAAAGTCCATCAGACTATAATGGGTTAATGAAAACAACAACGTCCACGACACAACATCACCCAATAACTGGCTTCCTAAGAAAAACAATACTGTTCAGAGAACGCAGCAGAGATACAATATGTGAGAGGACGAACCGTAGGCATACCTAATATTGTTACGGACACTGACCTTTTCTGAGTGATGTTTCTTGGCAACTGCGAATCGCATGTACTCGTGCGGGGAAAAGAGCCGTAGCCAGATAAGTATCACCAGTGTGGGTCGAGCAGTTGTTGTAGTTGTTGTTGAAGTGGGTGGTTTAGACAGAGGGTCGCGTTAACTACGGTGCTCGGGCGACGACCGGATCGCGGACAGACACCAATGGACGATGCGTCGACGACAAAACGACCGGCCGAGCAAATGGACAACAACAACACGGGTCGTCGGCAATGGGACCCGTCGTCATACGTATTCTCCGCGGCCGCGGTCTTCGTCGTCTTTACCTTCTTTTCCTTCTTCTTCTTCTTCTTCTTCCTCGACGTCGTCTTCGTCTTCTCGTTCGCGCCGGGTCCGTCGTTTACGCATTTCGTCGACAACCGTTTTCCGAACGCTGAACGCCGTGCGCGCAGAACAATAACAATCGCATATTATCGTCACCGGGCCGCGTCGTGATGAGACGATATGGACGGAGCGCGGACGTGGACGGGCGACAAGCAGCAGCAGACCGCACCAGAACGGACAGGAGACAAAAACTCAATAATTACGTACGGTACGTGCACCGTGTGTGCGATTGTAAAATAAAAACAACGACAGTGCGCTGCGTGCCGATGGTCCGACGCCGTACCAACTACATGCGCGCGTAATTCACGTACGTTATCGTTAACGGACGCGCGTTGCCGTTTCGGCTCGTCGTCGAAGTCCGACGCGTACAACGTAATGTCGACTAATTAACAAACACTACCGATATTTTTACAATACCGCTGGCGACGGACGAGCGTGCGTGCGTGCGCGCGAGTTCACTGTGCGCGTTTATTATTTCAATAATAATAATATTATATAGGCGGTATTTATTATTTCAACAATAATAATAACGAATGATAATATAATGCGATATTATTGTACGTTGTTGGAAGTGAAAAAAAATAATAATAATAGTAATAATAATATTATCTACGCGAGTTATCAGCGAACGGGCCAGTGGTGTAGAGTCGCAGACGAATCGCAGCGGTGGTGGCGGCGGTGAGAACGTCGTCGTCGTCGCTGCGTACAACACATACAACCACTACGGATGCGGGTGCCGTCAGCGTGGTGGGGGTAATCGTCCGTGCCGCCGCGTCGTCGGTGTTTGTGTGTGTTCTTATTATTATTATTGTGAAATTCCGCCGTAGACGTGTGCGCAGCGCTCGACGTAACGACCGCGGCGGTGGCGGCGGCGGCGATGATAATAATAATAATATTATTATTGTATACTGTTGCGTGCGAAACCTGCGGCGGCGGCGGCGATGGCGACCGAAACGATCCGAGCGGAGTCGGTTGGCGTTTTTTTATTCCTCTTATTACCTACGGCTTGCTTATACACGCACACACATATATATAAATGATACATCTATTCTATCCACATCTATGCGCGTTGTATTATACCTTTGGCTCGGCTCTTATTCGCATTTCGTTTTATTCTTTTTATTATTATTATTATTATTGTTTCTCCCCGTTTTCCATTCGCTTAACGTTTGAATACGCGAACGGGTTGCCGTGTACACATAAAATAATAATAATAATAATAATATTGTCGCGATCCTTTCGGCGGCGCGGCGACAAAAACCTACTGGCTACCGCCGCCAGCCAGACGCGCCGTAAGCCCGTGACCTCCTCCTCCGCCGCCGCCGCCGCCGCTACGTGGAGGATTCGCGAGAAAACGTCGACGGATCGTATTGCGCTCAACCCGCTCCCCGCCGCCGCCGCCCCGGCCGACACCCCAACCGCCATCGCCGCCATTCGGTCGGACCGTTTGGTTTTATCGTACCTACCTACCCTACCTATCTACATAATATTATGTTATTATCGTTGCACGACTGAGAGAAAAAAAGAATTAAGCGTACACCGTCGTACTACCATATCGAACACACCATCACAGACCAGACGATTCCATAGTTCATCCATTATTTCTATCTACGATTTAATGTAGATGAGCTATACGCGAAATCAAAATAGTCCCAATATTTATAAGTTGCTTTGATTATTGCTACAGACGACGTATCCAACGTACATAGTCTCGGGTGAACGGGTGAAGAGCAATATAATATGTAGATGGTATAGGTAGGTACTTTAAAGTACTTTTACCTCAATTAATAGAAAAATTATTTCAGTATTTTTAATAACGGATTCCCCGTTAAAAAATTATAACAGATGAGTGTATAACGATACAATACTGTTATTCACGTTATCAGAAATGGCTGAGGTCGCGCGTCCTGGTTTAATATCATGCTATAATATAATATAATCATTGCACACCGCGCGCCCGAACACGTAAATTCTACACTCCTCGTACACGAACTCAATTAAACCGAATATCGATCGGTCGAATTATTAAATTTCAACGCCTAGCTGGCTGGTTCGTTCGCATAACCCACTTTTATTCAAATACACAGGCACCTTTGTAGGCGGCTTTTAAATTACATTTAAGCTGCATGCAAACTGCAGAGTCCTAATAAAACCTTTTAGAACGAATTATTTTAAGGTTTACCAACTACCAATTGAGTCCACCTTTAAAATATTAACTGAATTCCATTAAACTTTAAAAAAAAAACCATTTTCCTTCCTATTTGTATAGATTTAGGAGACTGTAATAAAATATGCTACAGGTATATATGGTTCAAAATGTTTTTTATGTTTATTTTGAAAAATTGTATTAATATAATGTATAATTCAATTTTTTTTAAATATAATAAAATATTTATTAATGGGTATATTGGGTTTAAGTATAAAGTATAATATATGTTAAAATATTTAATTCAGTTTTTACGTCTCGTTTATATATAACAAATATACATATAGCCATATGGGCTATTTAGTTGAATTTCTTGTATTGGTAAAAATGTAACATTGACATCTGACGGTTTAAAAACAAATACCTAAAATATTATTTATCGATTTCAGTTTTTATTTTTGTATAGCTATACTGTATGTAATTAAATCCATTGATCGGATTTTTCTAAACTACGTTTGTATAGTTATCTCAAATTAAATCTACAATCTCTAAATAGTACTGATGAGTGATGAATGATAGTCAAACTTAATAGATATGGCAACATGAATTGCCTTCAGTAACACCGTTTTAGGATTAAAATATAAATGAAGTTTTTGACATTCTGAAATGATTAATCGATTCATACATTGTTGAATCTTTATCTAGAAATGAACAAAATATATACTAAAGGCGAATGTAGTTATTATTTTTTATTCCGTAGAGAGTAGGTATACTTATACAATTGAATAAATTGTATTGGGTGGTTTTTAAAAGCCCCTTTATTATACATAGTGACACGAGTAATTAAATTTTTTAAATAACACTTGTAAACTATTATATATTGTTTGGTTATTGATCAATAGATCTTTTATTTATTTTACATAACTTTATTTGAAATAGCATTCGGTTGGTGCTCGGTGTACCTTGTAAACTAGTACAGTAGATAGTAGAGTGTAAAATAAAATATTTGTAATTATTATCAATGGTACAAATAAAATCCAAAATACCGGCGTATAAATGTTTTATGTTATCATATTATTATTTTTATCTGAAAAAAATCATAAAAATAATATGAACGATATCATGTAGTTGCCTACCGGTTTCCGTTATACGGCTGATGTTATATTTTACTCAAAATAATTATATATATGCTTCAGTTAATATTATTTTTCGTTTCACAACCGCGGACTTCATTGGTACCTATGTATTTAATTTGGGTTAGATCATTTTCTTTCAAAAAAAGAAAGGTACATTCAATTTTTCTCCGCTCATTTTTTTTAACTAAATTCATGTCTATTTTCCTCCAAATATTAAGGTCATATATTAGTTTTTTAAATATTAAAATTATTTATTATAAATATTTTATTAATTAAAATGAAATTATTTTACAAATTAGTTGATTTGTATTCGTATAGGTAACTCTCAAGTAACAACCAAACATTCAATAAATATTACACAAATATTTATTTTCTAATATTGTAAAAATTAAATCTATATTCAACATTAGTTTTTGATTGATTAAATGTTTTTTTAATATTTGCCCAATACCTATTGAATAATCATTGAATGAACCAAATTTATATAATATTTATCTTATATTTATTTATCAATATTTTATAAGCATTTAAACCGATTAATTATCCAATATTATAAATAAAATATTGAATTATATATATTTAAAAATGTTAGCTATTATTAATTTAAATTATTTATTAATATTATGCTGGTGACATATTATATGCAGATACAAAATAAATTCTAAAAAAAGTGTAATTTAAATTTTGACTCTGCTGTCATAATAAATATGTTGTTTAAATGTATAATGAATGTGTACCTAATTATGTACAACTGCGTTAATATAGTTGTGGCTTTTTCATAATTGTATCATGGTGGAATACGGAAAAATTCACTTATATGCAAAAAAGCATTATTATATTTTTTAGCTATATACGAGTATATAAGAGTATAGCACTCGGCACTCCTAATATTAATAATATGTACTTAGATAATTAAACAATTAACGATAATTTGATTTTATAGTAAACAATTATTATAAAATAATATTTCACTATACCTATTATTTAATATGAATTAATTTTATATTTAATATTTACTTATGATATAATTAAATAATATCAAACAATACTCTTTCCCAGAAAATGATAGGTATAGTAGGTAGGATTTTTTTTTTTTTAGGATAATATAAACAGTGGAAAAGTATGGTATTTCATTTTTAATGGAAATTGACTTAATTGACACTTCGCAACCATTTTATATTATTTTTATATAGATAGATACAAAATACTAGATTGTAGATAGTTTTAAAAAAAATAGTAATCCTATCTCTGTCATCTTTACTGCACTGACTGACTGCACACTATCATATCGATTGATAGGTTTTATTTTCAACATTTTCCAAAAATGTATATTTTAGGGAAACCATTTGCTTAAAATCGTTTTGATTACGATTTTTAATCGGTAGGGGCGGTAAATCATCCATATTATAATTTATATTATATTTATGTACAAATAATAATAATATATTATAATAATAATAATAAACATAGAATAAAAAGAAATACGCAAGAAATTACTCACAACTGGTTAGATATAACCATTATAATTTATAACCAAGCCCAGATTAAGTCATTTGGAGGTCCTAAGCACTTTCTCCATGTCATGGAGAAACAATATCATAAATTATTTGGTTATGCATACCAAAGAAATAAATATTAAATTTACAATAATTTAATAAAATTATTTTTATTTTTACAGCATTAATAGTACGTACATATTTTAATAACAATGTTGTCGATAAAATAATTTTTCTATCAATTTTTCAATTACATAATATGTGATATATATTATATTAAATTATTATTGAAAATGTAGTGGGCCTTATGCATAGCGTCTACAGTATTTATGCGGTAATACGGCTCTAGATGTTTATTATAATATAATAATATATAATATTAAGAACTTAAGTAAGTAAGATAACAAAACCTTATAGGTTATCTCATTGATTAAACTAGATAAATAAACTTACATATATCATATATAATGTATACATAATTATAATTTCATAAAAACTACTACACCAATAAGGCGTACGTGTAATTTTTAAGGTTCTTGTTCATTAAACATAAGATATTGAAAGGTAGTAACATACTAACATATTATAATTAAAAAAAAAAATGAATATCATTTTATCCTTATTATTATTTATTATAATTAATTAATAACATATGATTTTTTATCATATTATGTATACCATAATTAAATTAATCACTTTCACTTACGACTTTGAAATTCTAACTAGTAATATTATACTTAGGTCTAAGCAATCAATGATATTAAATATGATACCTAGTATCTACATGGCTACATAAACATTAAACACTACTAGAGGGAGTAGGAGGAACTAAATCCATTCCCAAAATTAGTTATCTCACCTAAAAAATAAAAAATAAAATTAATTCATAATATGTATAAAAATCTTAATCGCATGAATACAATTTTAAATTTATTTAAAAATAAATAAAATAAATTGTTTTCAAAATATTTTTCCTCTGCTTATTAAATAATTTATATAATGAAAACTAGGTATCCATTATTTTTTCTGGAATTCGGTGGATTCCGTGGGTCATAAAGTCACACAGACAAGAATACGAAGTTTGTATTTACATTTACATTTTTTGTAGTTTTATCGGTATCAGTCATCAGATAACATCAATAAAACGTTGTCATTATCCTTTCGGGCCAAAAGATTGTTTAAGCAGTCGCTTAAAAATCGTGTTACAGTGTATACTGCTTATTGGTTTATTTTTTAAGAAAACTTTTAATGTTAAAAGATATAGTTAAGGAGGTGAATCAACATTTATTTTTCAATAATACAATTCTCTGTAGACTTTCTCCGGAGATCATTAGTTTCACCTACATACAAAAAATATACTAGTTACCTACCAATATTATTTATTATTTCATGTAAGGTTTATATGTAATATAAATAAAATGATAATAAATAGTTCTTCCTCAATGTACTTTCATCGGTTAATAATATTACTTTATTTTTTTAAAAATTGTCAACATTTTTATTTTTAATCTATGTACCTATAATAGTATGTGAGGTGAAATTAATATTAAACAGAGTTCTTTTAACAAATTGAGATTGATTTTCAGTTGAAGTAAATGCTTACCTTAAAAATCAACGACAGCTGTATTGGTATTATGTATTATAAAATATAAAGTATCAGCTATACTGCTATAGTCCTTTATATTTTTAACGCAAAAGTTGAAACGCGTGTAACATACGTGTGTGTATATACTGTATATGACTATATATGAGTAGGTAGGTATACGCTATTGTATTGTTTGACACACACTCGATCTACAGTTGTGTTTATATTCACTACATTGAGTAAGTGAACAATCTAGTTTCTTACGTATTATAGTTGTTATATCGTGACTGAAACATTTGACAATCACGTTTTGGGGTACGTCACTGCTGTAGGTAAGACTGCTTAAGTGCAAGTACCCTATACTTACTATGTTTTTATAGAAATACTTTTATTATTAAAGATTAAAGAACCACATTGACGAGTGTTTTTAATATTTTAGAAACAATATACTCGTACATTATACATAGGCATCTATTTAATTTTAATCAACTGCCACATGATTCTACAAAAATCAAGATTATTGTTATAAGTACTGTTTTGGCTTCAAAAACTGTGCACATATTGACATATTATATGTATCATATATCTTTATTATTAGTAAATTATAATTTATAAAAATTCTAACATATTAATTATTAACAAGCAACAGCGACGAGCCAATATTAATGTATTAGTATTACTCCACAACTACGTAGAGCTAATAATATTTGTACAACTCGACAATGTATGCAATCAACTCTTGTCTCTTATTATACAGCAGAGCAGTTATCTACTTGTCTAGCTTTTTAATTTATAAACAAAACTTAATATTTTTGATTTCAAACTTAAATAAATAATTACATTTTTTTTTAATTTGGATGCTTAAGTATTTACAAATTTACAATATTATGATTATTTCTTATTAATTATTTTTAAACACATTTAATAATAAAAATGTAGTTTGTCTTTTTTTAATCCATAAAAAAACCATCGTACTTATAAAATCAAATGCAAAACACTTTGAAATTCGTAATATTATGTTCAAAATACAATTTTTTAAATATTTCACTTTATGTTATATTTTTGTTATCACAGCTGGGATTTAATTTTATTAAACTATCAATTAAAAACGATACGTGCTGTCCTTTTCCAGAAAATTATGATGTGCCGGCTGCTCATAGAGGTTGATACACATTAATCACATACGTATGGTTATAGTATACAGTGACCAAGACGGCGTCGTAGTAAAAACAGACCGATTTAACATTTTTACACAATGCGTGTGGATGACGTCAAGTGAGTTTTTAAACTCGGTATCATTGTATCGGGGTAATACCTTATTAATTATTATCAAATTGTACTGCTGCACAGTGTTTAATCGTAGTAAGATATAAACGCTGATTTATTTTATTATAAATTAGTAACTACAATATTATTCAGTTTAAAATTAATAATTATATAATTTTGTTACGAAATGTAACCATGATAACTATTTTTGTAAGTTTGTAACTTACAAGGAACTATTAATAATTGCAATTTTCAATACAAGGCGCTGGGGTAATGTCACTTATTTATTTTCAAGATAAATTTTTTGGAATAGAAATTTTTATAAAATGTTGTAACCATTTTATTACTGAAAAAATATCCAAAATTCAAAATTCGTAACATAACTCAAATCTCATAAAAATAATTTTAAGTTTTGTCAATATTGTGAACTTATGATTGCCAATTGCCATTGATTGGTACTCATCGTCAAAATAACTATTTTAAGTTTTGATTCATTATTGTATTATAGTTTTTACTCGTTAAATAATTCTTATGAATATAGTATGTTCATATTTTTATATTTATAATGAATGTTATTAAATTCCGCTAGGTTTTTTTTAAGTCAAAATAATAAATATCGACTTTAAAAAGTTTATATTATAAGAAATATGGCAATATGACGACTGTTTAATTTCTGAGGACATTCGTTATTACTTATTACTTATTAGTAATTAGTCAATTTTATATGATTACCTAGTATTTTTTGTTTTTCCGAAAATCTCCTTTTCATTCTTGATTGATTAGTTTATGTCTTAATATTACTGCTACAATCCTACAATTAAATAATGGTTTGAGTATTGTTATTTAATATAAAATAATAATAAAATATTTAATTGATTTATTTGATTATGATGATGACAGTCCGGCATGACTACGTTTTTTGAGTGAGATTTAGAATATCTAATGTCATAGCCATGTAAGCTCTTAAATGTATTAAAAATCATATTTCTTTACAAACTAATAGATAGGCCTAAACGTAAAATGTAGCCCCTTTCTACTAATATAAAAAATTACAGTTTATTCAAATTTTAACTACGGGATGTTAGTGTTACCTACCAAACTTTATTCTAATTTCTAAATTCATAAAAATAACAGTTTATCAAAAATACTTTTAATTATATTAGAAAAAATTATTACGTACCAAAAAAATAATAATCATTTTAAAGCGAAATATTTTTCATAAAAATATAAGTTCAAGTTTTGGTTCTGACTATTTTAAAATATTTAAATTATAGGTTCTGGTTACCATAATTCTGTTTTAAGAACCGGTTCTTTTTGGTTTGGTTCCAATCCTTGAGAGAAATAAAGTATTTTAATTTGAATGTCTTGTAGGAGTAAAAACTAACATACATAAATATTCACATTTAATATTTATGTATATGAAATAAGAATTTTGTATTCTTAGTTTATTTCTTAATTATTATAACTACACGATTGAAAATATAAAGTCTGTACTTTGTATAATAACAGTTGTTTTCAATAAAGTACCATTCAAATATAGATGATATATTGTGAAATTTTTATTTTTGAAAAATTATGTTTTTACTATAAAATAAAAAATATATATGTATTCTTACTGTAAATATGTAATACATTATGTCTATGTAATTATATAAAAATTCATCTCGAAAAATGTAACTTCATATCACGATTTAAGATATATTTTTAGTATATCTTAAGCCGTGCTTCATATATTACATCACCCACAAGCCACAGATGGTAGCTTCCATCAGTTTGGTCACTAATAAAATATTTGGACTTAGTGTGATAATTTAAAAATCGTCTGCACTGCACCTATATAGAGGCTATAGGGTATCTTATAAAACGCCCAGTTTTTTTACTTACCCCTAACATATTAAATATATATATATAAATATAATATGACGAGTAGTGCTCAGCCGCTCAGGTAATTATATTATATTGTAGTGTTTAATGTGTATTTTGTAATTTACATCATCATTGTTACACCCAGTGATTATATTGATTAGGTATAAACCAACGAAATGTGGCTGACAGATTAAAAATTTCTTATATGATGGTAATAACTGATAATATTTTAAATTACTAGTAGAGTTTTAGTATAGCCATATAATATTATATTATATCATAAATTAAAACAAAACTATTGTATAAAAACTTTATTTAAAAAATAATACCACTTATTTTTACAATTGAGTTTATATACTATATAGTCATTTTTATCTTATAAATGTATTTTTTCTAAATTTGGTCACTAATCTTATAAAACCTATACCTATACACATTAAATTACACAATGTACTTTCATAAATTTGTTCACATAAATAATATTTATAAATATATAATTACTATATTATTTACAGTGTTTCAGAGAAACCTCAAAATATATTATCACAATAATAATTACTTTGATACAAATACCCAGCTTAATAATTCAAATGGATTTATACCTTAACCAGTTTTAGATTCAATATTTTATATTGCTCGTAAAAATGCCTTATTGCCTTAAAATTATTAAGACACTCAATATGAAAATTGTAACATAGCATAAATAGTATTAATAGTATTCTAACAAATACTGTTTTATTTCAGGAACATGAACAAACAAAAATTGTCATTATATACTGTTATTATTAAATAAAAAATATTACATATTTAATTTAAAAAAATTATTATAAGAAAAAATTACGTGTGTAATTAATCTAAAATATAAATTGGGTTTCTCTGGAACATGTTAACTTACCATAGGTACTAGTTATAAATATAAATAGAATGAGCACTGGCTAAAATGTGCTACATCTTATAAGGATATAAAATTTATTATATACTTATAATAAATATATAATAAAAATATATTTACTTTTATAATTAAGTTATATCACAATACATAAATTATTAATTAAATTTATATTAACAATAAATTACAAAGATACTATAATAAATTAGATAATTAAAATAATTTAATTCCCATTATTTTAGTATACTTAAATATATTTTTTTTAAAACACCCTCAAAATATATTCGATCTCAAACTCCTAAAAATACATGTACTTTCTTCATTTGAATGTACTTGTATGTTGTCAAAGTGAAATCAAAACCAAATTTAATTACGTTTTGGTAGTAAAAGTTATATGCCTATAAACCAGTTAACGGTAAATTGTACTTACGGTAGCATTTAACAACAAATATATCTATAGATAATAATAATATATATTATATACGTATAAATTATTAAATTATAATAAATCAATAGACATAAAATATAAAATGAAACAATTGTCCGATAGATAATTTAAAAATATTCAATGAAATTGGTATTTTAATATTAACTAATTCGTTTATGATTTTTAATTTCAATTAAATTCATATTTTTCCAACGGAATATTTACCATGATAGTTTAAATTTCAAATTGACAATTTAAAACATTTTTAAAAACATGATTTAAGGAGAAATTAATAAATTAAATCAATGATAAATTAACAACCATTATTTGAACAATAAAATATTATGGAAATTATAAATACGAATTAACAATTAGGTAAATAAAATGTTTAGTCGTAATAATAATTAATATTTTTGTCTTCAGTTGAAATATTATGCATCAACGGATTAGATGATATTATTTTTTGATAAATTATTTATATTCATACCCAATGTTATACAAAATAAATGTTTGAATACTTTTTATCTTTGATTTTTTCTATTAATTAGTATTTATTTAATAAAAACTATTAAATCGCATATAATTTTAAGTATTATGGTGTTTGAAATAAAAGGAACATTGTGAGTCGTAACAATATTTTGTCCTTTGTATAGCAAAATCAATTCGTGAAGGTGTCTGTCAAGTATTAAACTGATGGACAATTCAATAGTTTAAAGACGAGCGTACTTCCACGTGAATAAGAATAATAAGACATACATCTAGTGAAAACAACTATAACAAGTATACAATATGTGACATGTCGATCAATATCTAAAAAAGATGTTCTATTAAATTGCATCCGTTGACGTAATAGTCTACAGAGATCAATAAAAGGGCTGTGTTCGCTGTAAATAAAACATCTTTCCTATTAGAAATAAACGTATACGAACAAAATTAGAAACTATTCAAACTGATCGATGACACTTAAACTGACCATTCCGCATGATGTTCTTTTGTTGCAAGTCGTGCGAAAAAAACACTATGTGTACTGTATAAAATCATTAGGAACAAAAAAAATTGTCTAAAAACTGTGGTTGTATAACCGACCGACTTGATAATGATATTTTGAATGGAAATGTCGAGTGTTGCGTTAAAATTGTCCGTTAAAATTGCAATATCTGATTGATCCAGTCTTTGAACTTAGAAATTCTAGTGTATACACCAGGTTGATTTGGTTCAGCACATCCAATACCCCATGATATGATACCGGCTAATAACCATCTCTTGTCCGGTCTTTGAATTACCATTGGTCCACCGGAATCACCCTAAGCACAAAACATTTTTTTTAAATTAATTTTCATACCTTTTAAGTCATTCAAAGACTAAGCTATGGTATAATTCTCACTTCGCACGAATCGAATCCTCCTTTTTTCCAACCAGCGCAGATAAATATATCTGGTATGTGTTCAATATATCCAGCTGCACGATACATTGTTTCGCAAACAGAATTGTTAATCACAGGAACTGTTACTTCTTGTAGAACACTAGGTAGAGGTCCGTCTATTTATGAAAAAGAAGTTGATTTTATTTTAAAAATTAAGTTATTTAAAAAAATTAATATATATATATAATTATTATATATATACAGACATTATAATCAATAAAACACAAATAATATAATATTGCATACTAAAATACTAAATATGCGTAGTTTTGTAATGTATTATATTTTTACGTTAGATACAGTAAAATATACTTAAATGTATATTGTTTATAAATTTGTTTGCAATGATAAACCTTTGATTTTTTGTAATAGGTATGTTATTCTTTAAATGTTTACCTTCATATAATCTCCCCCATCCGGTGACGTAGGCAGAAGAACCTACAAAATTTGAATCGTCCTCAGGAACGCAAACGGGTATGATATTAGGTTGAAATTTTACGGGTTCGTAGAACCGCAAAAGGGCCAAATCATATTCAAAAGTTCTAGGATCAAACTGTGGATGTGATGCGACTATTTGTATTCTTCGTTCTTCGTAACCGTAAGGTTCTTCTTCTACTGACAAATCGTGTTCACCGAGTCTGAGGAGTAAGTCACTCGGAGGAACACTAAAATGATTAAATTTAAAAATGCAATCAGTATAATTATAAGAATACATTTAATACAAAAAATAAAACCGATAAACCTATCTTATATTTTATTTACTTTTCAACGCAATGCGCAGCAGTTACAGCCCAGTTTTCGTTGAATAATGCCGCCCCACATTTGTGTAAGTATGTTGACGTCCTCCACTGTCTTAATGAAATCTTTAATCCAAAAAATCATTTTATTAGTTATATTTTATCGACATTTTACTCTAAACTTTTAAATTGACTTACCTGCCATGGCCACTTGCCAAAGGAAACTTTTTCACCTCCTACTATTCTAGCCGTTGGGAAAAGTCGTCTTCCACAAACTTTTTTATGAAAATAAAGATTTCATCAATTTATTTCATTCATAACATACATTATAATATATCATATAAATGATTAACTTACCATCTTTGTAGTTGGACATATTAAGGGGAGCATTTCCGGCTTCAGTGGAATCCGTCGAGGTCGACTGCGTAAGCATTGACAATGTACTCGAAGGATTTTGTGTGCTACTGTAGGTCGTATCGATACTGTTTGAAGTCATAACGATGTCATTATCGGATGGACTTGGAAGGGTCGTCGGCTTGGACATCATCATCGTTGACGTGTATGCATTAGAGCTGCTTTCTTTGGGTGGTGTGCCGACAGTGTTTGGTTCATGTGTCTCGACCGGAAGTTTGACCCAAGAAGGAAGCGTCGAACCGTCAACGGTCGATGGTTTGTGTGTCACTAAAACAGGAATTAAACATCATTAATATTAAAAACAGTTTTAATAGTCTGAGAGTTTCAAACTTACTGCTCGGCGACGACGACGACGACGACGGGGATGACGATGGGGACGGCGGTGGTTTCGTGTTTTCGGCCGGTACAACGGGAACTTTGTCGAGCGTGGTCCAAGTGACCAGAGTCGGTGAAGTAGACGTGACGGTTGTCATGCTGCCGTAGCTGGGCGTCTGGCTCTGACCGTTTGCGGTGGCCGCAGTGAAATCGGTGATGACTTCGGTGACGTTTTCAACCGTCGAGCGGGTCGAGTACGAGGACCCAGTCGTGGATTCAACTGTGGATCCGATCGTTTCCGGTTTTCCGGTGGTAGGTTTTGGTTTGACCGTCGTCGCGGCGGGCTTGGCCGCGGTTTGTGGTTTGACCTTTTGCGCGGACGCGACGGTTGTCGATGACGGGGCCGCGGACGCTACCGTCGATTTGTACGTGGTGCTTGACGGTTTCACGACGGGTTTGGTGGTGGAGAACGTGGCCGTGACGGTGGAGCTGTGCTGCGGGCTGGGGCGCATCGACGTCATCGTGGTGTGCTGTTGCCCGGTCGTGGCCGGCTTCGTAGTCGGTTCGTGCGAAGAGCCGGCCGTTGAGCTAGGAACGCTGAACTGGACGGTTGGTCTCGCGGTCTGAGGTTTTGGCTTTTGGGCGGCGGCCGTGGTGACAGCCGCGGTGGCCGTAGCGGTGGTGGCTTGGTCCCTGATCGGTGGCGGTTTGAACGACGTCGGCTTGACCATAGGCTTGGCCGTGGAGAAAGTGGTGGACGGCATCGGCTTCGTCGAATGCGATATCGTAGTCGTGTACGAAGACGATATCGAACCGGACGGCGGCGAACTGCTGCTGCTGCTGCTCGCGAACGTCGGCTTCGTGCCGCTCGAAACCGATATCTCTGTGTATTGGGTGCGCGACGTGGACGTGGACGTGGTGGTGGACGGCGTGGACGACACGGCGAATTGACCGGTGGGCTTGTACGATTGCGCGGTGGACGACGGGTAACCAGTTGAAGCTGACGAGCTCGGTCTCGGCGTGCTGTACCTGTCGGTGGCCGCGGTTGCGCCTGTCGTCTGCTGTTGTAGCAGATGCAGTGGCGCGCCCGTTTTCGTGTCGGTGGACCCGGGCGGGCCGGCTACGTCGTTGTTGTCCACGCTGTTCAGGTAGTTGTCCGGTTCGCTGGCCGCATCGATGTCAGCGACAGACTGGGTCTTGCAGCAACTACCGAAGTAGAATCGATCGATGCAGGTGCCCAGGTGCGTGCCGTTCGCTTTGGCGCACGAGTAGGCGAACATGCACACGCCCGTCTCTCCGGACCTCCGGCTGACGCATGGCAGTTGTCTGATATTGCGTCCAAAATCTGCAATAGGTACACGATATTATAATTGATTTATCGCAGTATTACAAGATAGTATAGAATATTGATATTGACGTGTCAACTGTCAGTTTATAATGAGAATAATGAGATGTTTGTAGTTTAAAATCTAAAAACTACTCAGCGTGTTGTACTGCAGTAGGTAGGTGTCGACTGTCGAGTGTATATATTTTATTGTCATCGAGTAAGTCATTATAATGTATATAGTTTATGTCTTATTGTATAATTCAACGATAAATCATTGTATATGAAATATGATTCTGAACGTAGATGTTTAAAATACGATAGGTATATCGTCTATAGTTATCAAGTATTTTTTTTATTATTATACAGTATACACTTAATAATATTAGGTATATATTATATCATCGTTATTAACCTTTGAATCAATATTAACTTACCGTGGAACGATGTGAATAGATTCGTGGTATAAATAGACAACAATTTAGAAATTAAACTAAATATTTTAAAAACGTCATTGTTAAAGTTGAAGTTTAATAATATAGGTACGTAAAAGTTTCAAGTCCAACGAATAATATTTTTGAATTACAAATGTACAACAAAATAACTTAAGCCATTACGCTTTATTTAAATGTCTAACTTCGTTCAAATTTTAGCTTCAAGTATCTATGAAATTGGCTAATATTTTAGTTCCAGTAAGAACAATACTTTCAAGGTACTTTCTACTAAATTTTCATAGCTTTAAACATTTTTATTAAAATTTTAACTTTGTATCTTAATATAAAAAAAAAAATCATGCCTTTGTACTTCTATATTTTTATATACCAATATATGAACATCTTATATGGGATAATATATTAACTATAGGAACCTTGTATTATTTTAAAGTTTTTTCCCAGTCAAAATATTTTTATCAATACTTGAAAAAAATTAAAAATTTTTTAATTTCTATCTTTAAATATAGTTTAAATCTAAATATTTTGGAAATTGTACTGAGTAAGATTATAATTTAAGTAACATTGAAATGTTATCGTAGTATAAATGCGTAGTATAAAAATTAAAATATTTTGATAAGGCATTGTTATTTTATAACTTAAATTCAAACCTAACCTTTCTATTGTAAACTGAAATTTGAATAAGACATTCATGAAAAATATTTGTGTAATTAGGCTTATTTTTTTAAAATTCTAGTTTGTCCAATTCATATAGACCCTTGTAATAGATTTTTAAGATATTTAACATTTTATACATTTTTAACAGCAAAATAATTTACAATTTTCGTGATTTGTTAACATTAAAATTCAAATTCAAAAACTAGTTTTTTGTAAAAACTTTCGTGTTTTTGAATTTATTTTCCTCAATTATTTTGAGTTATTAGAGTTATTTCAATAACTTTTTTTTTTTTTTATTGGGCATTTTTTCTCCCAGAGAATCAACTATTAAAAACTATCTTTGAAGTTGAAATTCTTATTAATTTTCTACTATAAAAAGTGTTTTCAGAAACTAATATATATGTAAAAAACCCATACATCATTATAAAATTAATGTTCAATTTCCAGGTCAGAATCTAAAACTATAATATATTATGTAATAATAAAACACATTAAAGTTTCATATTATCTTAACAAAAGAGAACAAATAGTATAAATAATAAAGAGTTATGAATTATAATACACTAAAAACAATGGGTCCTCTTACTCGTCTTTTACCATTCACATCACGCGTATCAGGGGATCTGTCTATCTATGTATCAGAAATATCATAACTCATAATGTTGTACGGGATTTTTGTTAGTTCACGGCCGTCTTTTTATACAGGCATACAGCCATATGCCCATATCCTATAAGTATCGTGCGATTTGTATTAAAGTAAGAAATTTGCTTTATTATTTATTACATGTATTAAGAGTCTAAGACATCGCAGTTAAAACATATTAAGCAATCTATTGAATTTATTTATTACAAGTATAGTGTTGAAAAATACACCTAAACAGAATAAATATAATATGTTACAAAATGTCACTTCACTATGCATCTCATTTATTGTCCATCTCCAACAATAATAGGTATATTAATTAAAATCAAAAACCAATATTATATATAGGTACTTGAATCCACTAACACATACACATGTAGAATGTAGATGTACAGTAAGTATATTATTGTGTTATAGTACATATTATATATATTTATTATAGAGATGAGCGATTATTACATTTACGATACCAATAATTATTATTTATGACGTTAAGTTAATCATAAATTCTATATTGCGTTCAATTTATACCTGCTATGACAAATTATTTTTAATTGCACTTATAACTGGTTCTGTCTTGTGAATGAATGCTGGTTAGACTGGTCAAGCTTATAAAAATGTGGGAATTTTAACTTCACTGAACTTTATGTATGCTGTGTGAATTCTATATTGAATATAAAATTATTAAATAATGAGATGGTTAAAAAAGAAACAGTGCATATGTGACTTGTGTGTAAATTTCTTATATTGATCATAAATCGATAAAAGGTGAAGAACATTTTTTATAAGATTAATACAAAACGTATAAAATGTACTGACGATAATTATTTTTTGTTCATACAAATAATTGTTAATTTTAAAATATAACCTACTGTTAATAGTATTGATTTAGCAAGTAGTTATTAAATAGGTACCTCATAAACATTATAGTATTACTCATTATAATTAATAAGTAACAATAAACAATCATATAATATTATATTATCTAATTACAACAAAATATCAAAAATTGTTTGAGGAAAAATAAAGTTATTTTATGGGTAAATACAAGGTTATAAAAATTTCAACTTCAAACGCTTATAAAAAATTAATGTAGTATGTACACTTTTTTTTGAGGTAAAAAAATCCATGAGAAATATTGTATTCAATTTTTAAATCTTAGGTATAAAAAGAAACATATTTATGAAATAAAATAATTTAAAAATTTTCGAGATGATAAGTCACATTTGCTTATAAAAAAATATTTTGACTATATATTTTCGATATATTTTATTTGGTAAATTAAGAATTTATAAAGAACTTCTTTTGCTAACATAAACATTTAGTAAAAATTTAAGTTTTGAATTACAAAAAAAAAAACAAAATCGATTTTATCAATAGGTATATCTATATTGACTATATTGCATTTTCGTCCATGCAGGTCACGCGAAATGCAAGTTGTAAACAATAGGTACCTATTTACTAACCAATTTGCTTTATAATATAAATTATAATGGTATAATGTATCATTTTTTGTTTTATGATGATCAGAAATCCATACCAACCATACCTATTTACAGTTTTAGTATACAATAATAATTAATAATATCATATAGTCATATATTATATGAAATGATTTTTTGTTTAATCATTAATCAGTCAATATTGTCTACGTATGGTTTAATAATTTATTATATTATATTTAATCACCGTTTTCAATATGGGATGACGTTAGATAGTTTGCTGAATAATAGTACATTTTATCGAAGATACAAACATATCTATAGTTGTCTACCTAACGTTAATTTATTATAGCGATTAATCTATCTCAAATCTATCGACAGTTTTAAATTGTTAGCAGGTAGCAAGGTATTACTTTCAGCATATTGCTCATCTGTCCGCGATGAGTCTTTCCGACTGTGGAAAGAATGCTGCTTCCCTTATCTTTAATCGGGTTATGCGTGTACAAGTGATGGTGGGTGTGTGTGGTATTATTATTACCTATTAAAAATACCTATATGGTGAAAAATGTTCATAAAACACTGACACACATAACAACATATACGGAATGGATCAAGTCAGTTGTTGGGTTTTTGAAAAAAGTATTCTTATAAATGTATTTATGATGTTACATTGTATTATGTTCATAAAAACAATTTTCTTATCTTATGGTTTTTTAAAAAAAAATTTAATGACGATCTATGTATTCTTAATTGCATAACTAGATACAGATACTTTTATAAAAACGTCAATGTATAAATATTAAACATTGAATAAATAGTTTTTTTATAAATAATAAATAATTTAAGTTGATAACATCAGTGGACAAAGAACAAGGGATTTTAAGTTGTAGTGAATTACTCGTGAGCCACGCGTGAATTTAAAAAAGTGAAAAACATACTTATATTAATCAATAACTTTTTGTTTGGTATCCAATATTAATACGTCTACGTTTTAGATGTATTCTGCTTCTATAATCACAAAGTTAAAAAGACTGTATACTGTCATAAAAAATAACAAAAAAAAAAAATTGGATAGTATTATCTAAATGTATATTTAAAACCATATAAAACGTTTTTTCTCTTCAAAAATACAAAAGTTGACTTGGAAAATTATTACAGGAATTATCACAGTTAAATTGATCGCCCTGTATACACCGCATCATATAGGTACACACACATATACACGTGTATATGTGTATAATATATACATATATATATAGGTGTAGACAATGGGCCACGGTTATGTCTGGCCAGTTTGTAGGTCAGTAGATTGAGAGTGTATACGCGCGCGCCAGCGTGTGTTTCGATTAACAGTTATCTTGTCTTGTATTGTGCCCACAAAAAACCCGTACCCGTAAAGGTAGTGGAAAAACAAGTTTTTTTAATGTATGCGCCAATGTTCAGCTTGCATTGTGCGCATAGTTGTTTGTTGAACGTGATTTTATTTTGCCTCCGAGAAAAATAAAAACGCAAGACGTTTGTCGTTCTACTTAGGTGTTCGATTGTCACTGCAGTTGTTACACATTAAAATTTAAAATATTATAACCTACCTATCCACCATCGTAGTCGATCGCGTATTATCTGTGTATTATAATAAAAGGAACGCGTTTCATTCACACGACTCAGTATTTTTTTTTTTAAATCAATTTATTATTGTTCGTTCCATATTTATATAGGACGGCGACTTTTCGTAAAAAAAATCCATAAACAATACAAACTTAACTCTGGTTCACAATATTGTAATAGACACACCATCCAAGCACAAACTTTATAAAGTCAACATTTCTCTCAACTGGATAAATTAATCGGGTCAGAAATAATTTAAAAACACAATCAAACGTAGCGAATTGAAAAAATAATTATTTTACAGATATTGTGGTTTAATTTAATGAAAACGGTTGAAATGCAATCTTAGATGCTTCAATGCACAAAAAATATGGCTTCTGCGACTAATATTATAGTATAGATAGGTACATGTTGAAAAGTACCTATGTTTGAGAATAGTATATACCTATATTATAACAGTAATGACTCATTCCTAACTGTAAACATAGTTTGTTTATACCTCCCAAAGACTATTATTCACTTCATTATAATACGAGTTGAACTAAAGAAAGTGTCATCAGGACATCAGTTATACCTTTCTTGAAAAGTCATCGAGTTTATTATACTCGGATGTGTTCTAAAACGATCGTGACCTTACTGTTTTCCTGATTTGGTGTATAAAGATTAAAGATAAAATGTACTTATTTGATTTCTAGTATCGATAAAGTTGAAAAATGATAACAGTAAAATAATACTCTCCTAATCACATATTTATTCGAACTTGCAGCTACTAAAATAAATACACATAGTGTTAAAGTATCACGAGTTACATATTACATTTTGAGACACGATTTTTTTTTTTTTTTAATATTATTAGTTTATTAGTTATTATTAATAAACGTGGATGTTTTTACAAAATGATCAGTTTCTGAGTAATTTATAATTTTACAATTGATATACAGTATTCAACCTAAACTATAATAATGTTTATTTCTGTATATAGTTCTAATTTTAAGAAAATCAAATTAAAAACGATTTTAGGATTGAATAAAAAGATGCTTAAGGAAAACCATAATGGCATTGTTACATACGAACTTACTAAACCATTAACTAATAAGTAATAAAACACAATTTAATAGGTATTAAATCTTCTAATCTTTATATTCCTATATATTTTAACCTAAGAATAATATTTATATATACCTAATACATAATAATATTATGTTTAAAATAATTTTTAATTAATTTAAAAATTATTTCTACTGTCACAATTACTGAACAAATAAATGTCGATCCTTTATTACTAGTTTAAAAATATTCCAAATTTCAATAGACTAAAATTATGTTCATGCATATTTTCTTACAAACCTCAAGTTCCTAATAATTTATATACATATATTAACGGTTTAAAATGGTATATGCAGAATAAAACATATAATTATTATAACATTGTTCGTATACTGTAATACCTGTAGTAGATTTTGACCGAGGTTAATAACCTACGTCTGATGAACCAATTGCACTACGATTTCAAAACTCTAATATTTGTATATTATAATTTTGTCTTAATATTTTGTTTAAAATTTAATTTTTTTAAATATATTCAAGTAAAATCACGATTACTTTGTTATTATTCATTTTCGCTTTTTGAAATGATACTTTTTATTGAGTAAAGGCTTACAACAGTTACAACAGGTATGTAATATTATTTATTTTAATAAAAATGTTCACTTTCTATCAACTAACGTACAATGTTATAGTTATCTAAAATGTATATGTGTAGTGTGTAGTGTTTGAATTTTTAATGATTAAAATGTAGGTAAGTACTTTATTATTATTTTTAATATACAATTACCCGTATACACTAAAAGTGTATTATGATTATGTTGGTTAATATACATGTTTATACGAGTAGTAAATAAATTATTTAGGTATTATAGTCATTATTACAATTTGGAATATTACCTGTAATTGTAGTTGGTGTGTCCCACGAGGGATACGATTTTACTAAACTTTGACTGATAATCAATCCAATTATGGTTATCTTAAGTAAAAATGTTTTATTGTACGAAGACTTCATTGCTGAACAAATTCCATGTCTCTTCATTCTAAATATAAAAATAACATTTTTAATAACATAATTTTTGATTACTAATATGTACAATAATATTATAATAATTAATATGGAATTCCTTATAATATTGTATTAAGTGCGTGTCATAGAACAAGTTTAGGACGATAAATCGATTTCCGTTAAGTCCATATTGTGTGAAAACCAAATATTTTTATTTTCATTACTTATAATTAAATTTTTAAATTTCAAAATTTTTGAGGTTTTATTTAAAATTTTTATTTTTATAAATATACTTATACTATAGTTTTTATGGATTTTTAATTGTTTTTCTATGATAATAATACAGCAAATATTTTTGTAAATAATATTGAAATTTAAATATTTTAAGTACCAAAATTTAGGTTCCTAGTAAAATTAATACGGATTCAATAAGAAGTAATAATATTTATTTTTTATTGTTCTTCGTAAAAAAATGTAGATGTATAATATAGTTTAGTATGCAGTTGATTAACATTACACACAGTATCTAATATATTACAAAGTATAATTATTATGTATTAATATATTATGCCCAAATTAAAGCATTAAATTGTAGTCTGTATAACTTGTCTTAAATACAATAATTTACAGAGACTTAAATGACGTTTAACTATACAAACCGTTAATACATAATAGTATAATACTACCTAATATCTATTGTAACTCTATCTATTATTATTCATTAGTTATACATTATGAAATATTGGTACTGTTATTTTAAAATACGTATACAAATATATAAAATAAACAGGACACAAATTTATAGGAATGAATTTCACAAAAACCAAAAGTCGTATAGAATAATTTTATCATTATAATCGTAACTTCACATTCATACCATAATGTATAATAAACAAATTAGTATAAATGCGCATGTACGGAAGTATAGGACAGCGATTTTTAATTATATTAATAATATGCACCATTTTAACTTGACAAGAATGTGGTACACGTAACACCCCCTTATATATACTATAATAAATGTATACTTTTAATGTTATTGATGAATTCATAATTATATACGTTATTAGTTTTAAATCATAGATAGATGTGGATATCCACGTCACATTTGTTACATTTCTATAGTACATTTACCTATGCTATACAAAAATACAAATAAGTTATACGTCATCTAATAAAATATAATAATATTTTATGTGATAATTAAAATATTAAAATGTATTGTTATATATTTTATTCAACTCACAAGAGTGATGATTAATGTTATGGAATATGAGAAAAAATATATTCGAAAACAAAAAATATTAACAGTCGTTTAAGTATCTACCTACAATACGTATAATATTGTATAATGTATATTATATTGTAGCTTATGATTTTGGTTATACTAAAATACTGTTACATTTCAATTAAATGATAGTAACCGTGTTTGAAATATGATATAGGAACATTGATTGTACTCAATAATTGAGTACGAGTATGCAATTAAAGTGTATTGAATCGTATTATGACGGAAAATGTAAATTAACCGAGGGTGAAGTGTCACTGCATTCATACCATACAAATTGTCTTGGTTAAAAACATGAATATATATATATTCTTTTTTTAGTCGAACCCGGCGATCCATTTCTGAGAAATAATACGCCATAGATGCGAAAAAAATCTAGCGGAAAATCAATTGCATCCTTGATCTTTTTCAATTAGAATTTAAATCATGCGTAAAATGTAAGTCTATATAAAATGTAAATCTTTATTATTCAAAAAAGTATTTTAAAATAGAACAGTGATTTTTTTTTTTGATTTTATTTATTCCAACACGATTTAATCTTCTACGATAAAATATTCCTACTTCAGGTTTTGGTAACACGGTAGTGCATATAAGTACAAGCACTTATTACAATTCTATAAACATAATATAACTATAGATTATCTGAGTGCAGATACAATAGAGTTTTTAATTTTATTTTAGTGTCCAAAAATGATACGGTACGTATATATTATATACGTATACTATATTATAGGTCATAGTAAAATATATACCGAGCTTTTAATTCTTATTTGAAGAGATAATTTTTATATACAACAATACAACGCAATAATAATCACATATAATAGGTAATATTTTTAGTAATACAGTGAATATATAGAATTATATAGTGAATGCACTTAACATCATAAAATCGATTAATTAATAATATGATAACATTTTGATAAATTATAATAATAACGGTTTAAATATATATATAAATAAATAAATTTACATTTCGCATTTCGTGGGTATAAACAACACGACCCATATATATATATAATATATGTCATTGAATTTAAATTATAAACATTATAGGACTTATCTTCATGATAGACGTTACGGTGTGGTTTCCTATACATAATATACCCGTTGGTCATCATTGCCTACCCGTATATTATATTATGTCGTATAATATATGTATAAAGATAATGAATTAACTATAGTGGATGGTTTAAGAGTAATATTATTATTAGTTAATGCTTCCGTATGATATACCCACCCTGAATTATTTATGTGCCCAACAAGTATATCAGTTTATAATTTTGCCTACAATGCAATCATTAAATTCCAACAATAATAAATATATTATAATATAGTATGTATTAAACAGAAAACTTGAACATTATATTAAATAATAAATATAATCATTTATCATTTATATTATGTTTTACACATTTATTTGCTTAAATTCAATAATAAATGCATTAAAAAGAGTTAAGAGGCACGTGATAATTCTAAACGAACAATTTTATATAATTTTCAAAGGTATGGAAAATAAAAATGTAAATAATATTACATTATATTCAGTATGTTTTGTTGTACGATTAAAATAACAATTATAAATATAATTGAATACAAGCATTTGTAAATATTTCGTAATTTGTTTTCTTGAAAAATAAATCATATTATGTAAATGCATGCAATTAAAATCTATTTGAACACAAAATTGAGGAAAATTTAAAAAAATATAACCAACAATAGAATACTTTTCTTAAACGTTTTGAAAAAATTAAGTAAATTTACTTAGTCGATGCAAACAATCTAATTTGAATACCTACTCTAATTTATTTTTTGATTCCAGAAATAAAGTTTAAAGAATAAAATAATATATTATTATATAATGATTATAGTAAAGACGATTATTTACACAATACACATTCAATTTTCATAAATACAATGAATACCAACTCATAAGTCATAAGTACCAAACTCTATAGTTATGGTCAATAACATTGTTTGTAAGTAGTAATACAAGATATTATTATAGTATAGAAAAAATAAACTTCAAAATATGTGTTAAAGATTTACCAAGCTTGTAATTATTGCTCATAAGTCATAAATTATATGTACCGTCAACATATATAATATTGTATTGATAGGATAAGCGAATATTGGAACAACCATGCATTTTATCGAAAAATATAAGCACTGAGCACAAATAAATTTTATGTCTATCAATAAATTAATAACAATAAATAATAATACCAATAATAACGATCTATTGGTTTCCAACAGGTAATATTATTTTTTAGAAATAATACATATTCATTTTGTACACGAGTTCTGCGGCGATGGTATACAAGACACGCTCGAAGTCAGAGAGCGATGCCCGAGTATGAATTTTTTTTATATGATATAATATGTTGGTATTAGATATGTATAACAACAAAAAAACTCACCGAATAATCGTTGTCTAAAAAATTCATGAAATCGAATAGGTATTCTCGTAATATAATATGTAATTTTATATTATAATAGTGCCAGAGTGGGCGGACAATACGTAAAGTTACTAGCCGATTCTGACTAATTGCGTGCTGAAATTTAATGTCCATATGTGACTGACAAAAATATGACCAGATTTAAAAATCAAATTAGTATTTTTTGATAATGATAACTCTGCTTGAATGCTATATTGTGTCAAGAAATACAGTAACGTACCTATATAAGTTCAAGCACGAACAAGAAACGTTTTATTCTGACTTGAGTCTTACTAGAAGGCTAGAGCATATCCATATGCAATGCAATGTATATTGGCCCCTTCCAAATGTGTAGAATAATTTTTTTTGTAACCCTTTGTTAGATTTGTAGCTTGTAGGTTGGGATTTCGCTATTCTGACATAAATACAAATATAAGAAACAGACTCATAACTAATAAATTAAAATACATTTAGAATCGGTATATGTACACTTCGCAATAAATAATAATCACTTCACTTCTCATATTATATTATATTATTATAATAATCAATAATGTTTCTACGTTTTACGAAAGTCTACATAAAGCCGCTCTAAAAATCAAATCCCTATAGTCCACAAACAGTCTAGTATAACGTATTATATTTAGTAATTATTAATAGGTAACGTCGTGATATATCCTAGTCAACATAATGTATGCATCACGTATTCATTGTTTACCAATTCATCCGCCATCGACTTTCCATAATCGTATATTATGATATTAACGCATAAGCTTTGGATTCCTGGTCGATTATTAGTCATTTATTCGTAAGCGTTAAAACCGTGATCACGTAGAAAGTCGTATTAAGTATAAAATGGAACGCGTGGTCGTACCGAATCCTGTGTGTGAATTTATTTTTTATGTCACTATTATTCATTCGAACGGATACGGTGTATAGTGCAGACGTAATGTACATGTTATGAGTACGTTATATTATTATATGACGAGCGTAGGTCAAATATTATTATAACAACCATTTGGTATTTCTAGGTCAGCAATTTAAAACGGCGAAAGTTTTTTCGCAAACAGAGGTACGTGTTCTAAAATTTAAATTTTTTCCTCGGAAATAACCCGAGAAAAAGTCAAAACGTCGTCTACTGCTATTACTATTTTCGGATATTGAGTCATGAATTTGCATTATCTAGCAATTTCTGTCGTCTGCGTGTATATTATATATTTATTTCACGAGAGTCGTAACTGTAAAATGGTTTATACTGACGTGAACGATCCAATGAATACTAATTTTTTCTGCGGTCAAGTTAACAGAGAAATACGACCAACAAATTGTATATACAATCGAATCATTCGAATCAAATGAGATATATTGTAGGTACGTGAAAAATATTCGATGTTTTATTTTATCCCTTCTAAATGTTTATCAACCAGTAACCACCATTTTATTCATAGCTTGCATACTAAATCTGTGTATACAGTTACTTAAGATTGAATTTTGACTTTTATCATATATACTATATAGGTATATAATATGAACTTATATTTTAATTAAGTAGTTACCAAACATTTTCGTCATAATTTTATTGAGTAAAATCTCATTAAAAACCCAATTCCGGTCATCAGAAAATTATCTTGAAAAATGTTAATACTATATAAATAATAATACGTCTATAGTTATTAAATTTGAACGAGTACATAACACTATAACAGAACATAATTAAAGAATCACAACAAGGAAATATAGTAAAAAACAAATTAGAAACATTGAAACTGTCTTTATCGTATAAATCAAAATCATACTACATGTCTACATTGTACTGGAAATATGCGTATTGATTAAATATAGATGATTTACTGATGTGTTTGTTTGTTGAAACCTTTATTGATTAACACGAGAATGGTTGGTATCTAGTTTTTATTTTTTCAACTAAATAAAGTTATCATTTGTAGGTTTCCGGATCCTCAGAAATACCCTC
Source organism: Rhopalosiphum padi (assembly GCF_020882245.1). Classification (NCBI taxonomy): domain Eukaryota; kingdom Metazoa; phylum Arthropoda; class Insecta; order Hemiptera; family Aphididae; genus Rhopalosiphum; species Rhopalosiphum padi. The sequence goes on from NC_083599.1 coordinate 32,649,373, forward strand.
AATAACATATATTATTTTGAGAATAGCCACTACTGATCATAGGCGTTTCCATGGGGGGTGCAGGGTATGCACTTGCGCCCCTTGCGATTTTAGGTGGCACCATAAACTAAGAAAAATTGTTCAAAAAGGGGGCTAAAGCACCTTAGTCCCTTGGGTACGCACCAGGTTGTACACTCTGCATCAAAGATCCGGACATGCCTATGCTACTGATACATTTAATCAATAAACGTTGTACATTTTACCGCCGTGGTGTGAAAAATAATTCATAAATATAGTAAACTGGATTGAATCGAACAAAAAATGATGATCTACTGCAATAGGTATACTAAAAACATTTAAAACGGGGAGTCACTCGCGATCAAATACAAAATTGACCGGGTAAATTTTACCGATGTTTTTTGTTTAACCATAAACGTTACGATAATAATAATGATAATAATAATAAATAAATAATAAGTAATAACTAATAAGTAATAACTATAATACTAATTACTATAATAATATATTTGTTCCCACTCCGCGTAATATCGTAATATCGTTACGTCGGTCAATTTGATATTTTGTAGCGTTTGCCGTCCGCTGCGGCAGCAAATATATATCTACAAGCACAGTATGTATATATTCGCCGTATACAGTAAAATCGCAGTGGCGTACATACATAATAATATATACCTAACCTATTATATTACAATGGCGTTGCGGACCAATATCGACAATCGTTCGGAATGTTAATGGATATAATATTGTGTGTACGTGTTGGCCGCACGAGATCCAAGAGGAGAGGTTATTCCTATATATATAATAATTATTATTATCGTAAAGAAGGCGAGCCGTCTGCCGAAGCAGAAGTAGCGGATACATGTAGTTGGTAATTATACGCGCGCGGCGTGGTCGGTGGACGCGTGTGTCCGGATTAAAGAAGGAAAAAAGGAAAAAAGTTCTCTCTCCTCTCTTTTATGATATAAAAACACGACTACGTTAAAACGACAATAATTAATACTGTCTGGGCTCGTGTGTAATTATCGATTTACAAAAAAAAAAAAATACCGTTGAAATCGTAATAATATCGGAAAATTGCTGAATACGCGTGTTACACGTACAACATATAGTGACAAACGCGCGCGTTACATACCATCACATGAGTATATATATTATTATTGCTTACACCGTAGCAGATAATAAGATAACGTAACGTTATACTATATATGTTATAATACCTGTACACATTAAACGTCATATTATAATATTATAATAAGTACTTATGATATTCGATATACGGTTGACGGTTCGGTCTCATGATCCGTATAAAAATATAAACTACTCGTATGTAGGAATAGTATAGTATATGAATATAATATAATATTATTATAATATGCGTTGTATATGTTTAACACAGTAGCGGGCTATCTGATGCGAGATATTTGTATATATATATATATATATATATATACGATAAATATACGCACACAGCGAAGGAAAACACGTTTTACATATTATTATTACTATTTTATTGGGTAGGTTGTGTATGTTGAGTATGTATATAAAGGCGCACCTACGTAAAAGCGAATTATTACGTTGAACCCGTCACCCAGATATTTATATAAACGCTTCCGATGAGTGTTATGCCTGCAGACGATAGGCCTCCCAAGAATCCAATGACTGTATATATTATTATGTATAAAATGTTTAGGCGTTGAGAAAGTCACGTTTGTAAATCACCACTGGTCGTAGATACTACAATCAGAAACCGAATAATATCGACCGTGATATACATAACAGTATAACGATCGTTCCCTATGTAAGAAATATATAATATGTCTGCTGCCATAAGAATTTAACAATATGTCAAAATTGCAATGTTTACCTTTTTACAAATAATTTATAATAACAATTTTGCTTCTTTAACTTAATTTTACTGTTGGAAATCTATTCCCCCTTCCCGCCTCATTGAATACTACACTTCTGCTCTCACATAGTATTCGAGTTCATAATAAAGATCTGAGATATATTATGTTTGAGTTGAGAACATCACGGCCACGTGTTAGACGTGTAGTAAAAACTTCGTTAGGTCATGGTCGTTTAAGTCTCTTCGAGATATTTCGAATATCCGCTATATATTATGATATAGCGGCAGTACAACGGACACGTGTATTGTTAAACAAATTAAGCACTCCCATAATTTTGTTCATAAGTATTATTAATAATTAATATTAATATGGAATATAGATTATATAATAATATGAATATATAACGTGTTATTTACCGTGATAAATATACTACATTAGTAATTTTATTATCTATATTATTTATACAGAAATAAATGCGTTTAAATAATTTTTAGTGGAAAATATTGTTAGATATATTATATAATTTTATTGTATCGTCGTGAAAAATATATGTTTTATGTCTTAAGTGGACTATCGTGGTGATAATTATTAGAAATTATCAAATCATAAATATATAATGGAATATCATTTCGTATTAGTCAATATTGTAGAAAATGCTTGATGTATCGTGTCCTATAAGCATACGAGTACTACCTACATTGCATTGGTGACTAATATTTCCCTTTATTCCATACTGGTATTTCTGAGCTATAGCAGTACTTATTAAATATGTAATTTATGACATACTTTGAGGTACCTACTTAATCAATTCTTGTATTTTTTTTCCAGTGAACATATGTGTTCCGATGTTAAAAATATCTCTGAAAACGTATACACAAATATATAAAACACTTTCAATAATCAAATACGTTGATCTGAAACCGACAAATATAATATATTTATACGCATTACATAGATTATCAAATACGTCACAGATTTTATTTTCATCAAATAAAACCAAAAACCGTTGTACGGAATTACCATATAAATGCACAATAGTATTATAATATTACTATATATAATATTATAAATTAAAATATATAATAAAATAAAATTCATCTTCGTCAGTGTGCCATTATATTCACGCATATTTACACTGACTTGACAAGGGTGGTTCGTTATGAGCTACAAACCTTACACAAGTGATGTATCTATGTTACTAATAAATATAAATAATTCAGACAAGAGTAAATTTTATTTTTAAATGTAAAATATTTAGTGGTCATAGTATATATTATAATTATTTAACGGGTGGGCAGAATAGAATGGCTTGAGACTTGCTTATCGAGAGTCAAAACCTCAGACCAGTCAGACTACCAGTGATGGAGAGTAACAATAACAATTTTTTATTCATAGTATAACATACAAATATACAATATAAAACTGTTTAATAATACACATACGAGACGAACAACTTCGATTTGTCTGAGTTCTCTGATAATATGATACAGTGAAACACCCGTATTAAATTGTCATTCCATAATGACCAAAATAATTACGTGAACAAAAATACGATAACATAATATTATAATATATAAAAAACTAAAAAATGTATATACATATTTTATTACATGACGTAATCCATCGCTTTGCCCTTAGACAAAAGTATATAATCGCTCGACGACCATACGGATGGGGCTTAAATGATTCAAACTGTTTTTAATAAGTAATAACTGTTTCATGTTGGACTTGCATATTTTTGCATATAATATAATAAACGCTAAATTTATAAGGTATCTTCTTAAAATAATATTTGGTTTCGATTTTTTTTTTAAAATACGAATATTTTAAAATAAATTTATATAATTTTTTTTTATCTATTATTTTGTAAAAGCACTATATAATAATTAGATCATACCTCTACAATGACAATCTCGACACGCCCGCTAGCGAGCATCTAATAATCGTGTAAAAATGGTAAAGGTATAAAGTATACATTTTAATGTAGGACACTTATAACACGATGTAAAACCATGTAAATGTAGGTATATATAAATAGATTGTTTCGATGAGAATCTTCGAAACTAGGAAGGTCCGCTTGATCACGTATATATTATATATAGATTATAATTTATAGGTACGCATATAATCGTATAACGGGAAAGCGCGATTCGCTGCAGTGCGCGATGAAAATGCTTTTTTACCATCGAGGCGATCGTGCAGTGGTCCCGCATTGTTTTATTCAAAGTTAATTTATCTTTAACGAATCGTAATACTCGTATTAATAATAAATTAAAATACAATAATGACAACAATTACAACATAAAAACAAATTTATTTTTCTTAACCTTATAGGTATTATAGTTTTAAGATAAAGTTTTAGAAATTTGTGAAATTTTGACTTAAGTTGTTTAATATATTGAACGTATTAATAGAAATCGGACTTTTACCCGACTTTTAGAATGTTCACTCCTAATAAAAATAAATTTGTTCAAATTTGCTACATCACCTACGTAAATAACTCAGCGGTATAGACGGAGTGAATGCTACAAAATCACTTCACCAATTTAATAGACTTCGAATTAAATTTGTATTACCGTGAATAGCAATGTAGCCCTTCATTAAATTTACGCTTTTGTTCTTTTTATTACGGTAAAGAAATGATGGAAAAACTAGTTGTTGATCCTTATCCTTTTAAGGAGTATTCAAAAAACTTACAGCTTTTAGCAATATTAATTTATAATACTTGAATTTATCGTTAGTGTGTATAATATGTAGAAACAAATTTATTTTGCATTTTTAGACTTCGATACTATAGAAAAAAATGTAAAAAAATGTACAACATATATGTATTATTTTTTTTTAATGTCAACGGCGAAGATGCCTGACCCAATTCTCTTTTTTATAAATATACGACCTCATGGTCCATTTGCTATTATATAATCACTTATATATGATTTAAATAACTTTATTATATGCCAATACCACGAACTCCCCAAAAGTCATAGTCCAAGTCCACCTATATATTATACATGCATTTCGCATGCAACGGCAGTGGTGTAAAATAAAACTTGTTAGCCGCCTAGTATAGCTACTTACTATTACCTATAGTATAGTTAGATATGTATATATCCATCCTGTAGGTACTTGGTAAGTATATTATTACGATCGCGCGTGCAGCGTGTATCACAGAACGACCGCAGCGTAAATCATATAACGGTACACGTCGAAAAGAAATCTCAATGACCTTGTGGCGTTGGGTCGTGTCCGCGGTCCTCTTGACGCAGTCGTGTATAACGTAGTTATATACAAAGCAACTCGCGGTCGCACCGAAATCGTATACATATATAATATAATTACTATATATACGATATATATATATATATTATGTATATTTACATCGTAATGACGACAACCACGTATATGTATACACATAATATACCGTACAGCAAACGCAAATTTTCTCGATATACCGTTTGTCGTCTGTTTGTTGAACAGATTGATAATATTAAGTAGGTATATTATTAGTATATTTAGTAGAATTATTATTAACGGTTAGATGGTTTATAACAATACTAGTTGACTGACTTGGAGATGCAATTGTGAATCTGTAAAGAATATGACATGGTTACGTGAAAAAAGTGTTATACAGAAACTATGGATGAAATAATTTCATTAAAAGTGCATCAATACATAATTTAAAATATAAGTCACCTACGGTGTACTTACATCCGTCGAACGATGATAATGTTAAACCTAATAGAAATTACAATTTTTTTGTCGATATTTAGCTAATTACCGTTTCGTTTTTTAAACAATCACCTCTCATAAAAGAATTATCGGTTATTTCACAAATGATGCCGATCATCATGATCATCTAGATTGCAAAACTCGATATTCTTACATTGTAAAAACATCGAGTTTTGCAATCTAGTATTTACTATTTATTTGTAGTATATAGATACGCGGAAGCGACGACGACAATGACCGACCGCCGCGCCGCCAGAAACGGTTCTCGCACAGCACAAGTACCATCTCCCCGAACGTCCTTACGTTTATATATATAATTAAATATCATTAGTTCTATGTAATCGTACCTATAATAAGCATATAATATATATCTATATATGCTTAGGTAGGATTTCCGATACAAGTGACTATGTGTATAACATACCTAGTAATTTCTCTTATAGTATAGGATATTACACACGTGTGTGTGTGTGTGTGAGTGTCCGTGTGAGTATGTATAATAACGGACTCAAGCAAGTGAATAACGGTCGACGTGTAATCCTGTTTGACTAGATTCTACAAAACACCCAACGTTTTATCATTATATATATTATATATTATTGTTAAGTACCCATCATACACTAATTTGATTTTCTCACTGTTATTTAATAAGTACGCGTTTTGTTTTTTCCCTAGGTAACGAATTTTTGTTTACCTTAAAGTAGGTATTCGATGCACCCGATCATAATAATATATTAATGTATGCTACGAGTACAAGTACATCATACGTGATATCGCTACACCCATCGTAGGCGTAAACTACAGAGGACATTCAAAGCGAAACGATTTTAAATTAACAAGGGGAATGTCCCACACTCCCACCTTGTTTTTTTTTAAACATTTATTGAATAAATAAATACATTTATAATGAATTAAAAATTATTTAAAAAGTATTCTATAATAGTTTAATTTTACTAGCAGAAATGTAGTATTGTTTTAATGATTAACTAAAAAATAATCTTTTGAATTCCACATTTTATGTTGATAATTTTGTATGAAAAATAACTGATTAAATTATTAAAATGTGATTATAGTTTGTTTCCTTACTTGCTTCTATGCTAAAAACCTGGTAGAATTTAGAAGTAGGCAAAAGTTGCTAGTATACTATAACATTTAAATTGGCCGCTCACTTTTATACATAAAAAATAATAATGGTATAATCGATGTAAGGGCGAAGGAGTTCAATACTATTGCTCAGAGGTAACAAAAGTTAAAATATAAATTAAATTAAAATAATGTTAAACACGTTATTATTCAACTGCGGATACGATTGTTTTGCTATCGTCGTCCACCTGATCCCGTTTTCTCTAGAATAATCATTCACGATTAATATTATAATTTGTTTATCCAGTCTTTTAGCGCTCTTTTTCTTAATAGGTACCCAATACCCATACATATATTATATGTGCCTACGTGAGATGACGTACATGTAGCGTATAGATAAATTCTTATGTAAAACGATGCGACGCACCGTTATGGTTTAAACAACGGATTTTAGGATCGTAGTGTTTAAATATATCTGTATAATTATCAACACGATTGTAGTCGTAAAACATCGTACGAGACGAATTTATTCCTGGACTCGCGGTCGCGGGCTTTCATGATTTTAGATTTGGAACGGCTTTTAGTTGTTTCTTTCCGGTAGGTACAAAAAAATTTATCGAGCGTATAGTTCGTTGACCGGTCGTTAGATCGAAACATGCCGATGACAAGGACGAAATATATAAACTGAATATATAAAATAAAAATATTTAATCTACAGATGAAATTCGCAAATTTCCTGATGTCTTAATTTTCGAGACAGTGCGGCGCGGCGGGACCTAGTTTTCATGAGCACGATGACGTCAACTACGTAATAACTAATAAGCTAATCGAATTATTTCGTGAATTTTTGTAATTGTAATCGTGTATATATTATACTAACGTAAATTTGAATCGAATTTGAGAATCAAACGAATAGGTTAGGTTATAACAACCAATATTCAATTATATTAATAATTCAATAATAGAACAAATACGAATATTTTTTTCGCCGATATACTTAATAATTACTAGGTATTTTTGATTTACGCATTATTTTTATTTTTAACAATAACGTTTTACACGCCTTTTTAAATAAATTTGAATGCTCGATGACGACTATTATCTACGGACTTATTTGATACGGCATAAAATAAATTCGGCATTCGATGTCTTCTTTGTCTTTGCTCCAAAATAATTGTAATCTGTGTTGGACTCAGTGTCGGTTTAATGATCTATAACTGAACGCGGATGTCGAATAGAGGTACCTACATACAGTATAGTACACTACTTTTCACTACAAGAGAAATCTTATTCAATATCTGTACTCAATTAAATATCATAATTAAAAAAAACAGAGGGATATGCGTTATTGTTAACGGGTGCATATTATAATATGTGAGTGGCCCATTACACAAAGATTGTTATTAACAATAATGTGATCGAACGTATTTTATCTTTGGACTAAATTTATTTTGCGAATCACAAAAGCGTATTTAAAATTTGGGTATATTAACTAGCACGATCGCCACGATCTAGACTACTTATTATAATTATGTATTGTTTCTATAATAATTATTATTGTTAGAAAATGTGATTTCTATTTTATTAGGTATGAATATATAAATATATAATTGTATGGATTAGGAACAAACATTATCTAGAACTCTAGAAGGCATGTTATTGTTTATGAAACAGTGCTATATATACTATAATTATTATTAGGTATCTAAAACGGCAGTGAATTGTTAAAAGCAAAAGATTTGTTTTATCATTTTAGGTCTTAGGTACATACTACCAGCTATGTATCCTAGATAATTTTAAAAGTAAAAAATATAAACAAAAATTATAAAATCTAAAAAACTATATAATAACCATAATATCACTAAATTTTATACGACTGGCTTTCATACAATTTAATTATTTTTATAGTATCATTATTTGAATATAAAAATTCTTATTATGGAAAATAATTTGTCCATTTTAGTTATTATTTATTGTGTTACGTAATATTAAAAAAAAAAAATCATAATATACATCTAAATACCTATTAGATATTTTCTTTAATTTTTTGTCACAGCAAAATTAAAATGAATACCTGTTACCTAGGTATGTAGATTTTGAAAATACACTGATAAAAAACGATTGGAATGTAACGAAAAAAAAAAATAAAATATTCTATCAAAACATTATTATGTTTTTATGAACTTGACTGAACTCGTAGGTCATTCAGTCATGGTATATTAGTAAATCCCATTATGTTATATTATGTCTATTAATTTTTTTTTTGTGTAAATTTTAATTGTCTATAAAATAGTATTTTTACGACAGAGTAAAAGTTTTGTAAGTTAATTAATGATAACGAAAACCAAATTAACTATAAGCATTATAACTATATAAATAAGCCATAAGGTGTAAATTCATTGACACTAATTTTACTATTTAATATATAATTAGAGTACACTAATATCTATGTAGATAATTTCTATTAAATATCGTTTATTTGTTCATTAAATATTAAAAACCATGAAACTTTATTTTATCAGGCATCTTCCAGAGAGAACAACCTACCAATTACGTAGTTAATAGGTATACTAATTAAATAATCATACAATAGAAATATTAATTTTAATATTTTTTCACGTAATTTAAATATAGAATATTTAAATAATCTGTAGGTTCTCTACTTTCCTATAGGTTAGGTAATTATCCAATGATAATAAATTTACCTATAGAGATACAGACTACTACTCAAAGTTTATAAAACAAAATAATTATATTAAGTCAACTATTATTTCTTATTCAAACGATTTAATATTGTTTTATTTGTTTTTAATTTAAGACCTCAATAGCCGTTATAGTAAGAGATAATAGATTTTGATTAATACAAATATATTCAATATTATATTTTGTGATATTTAGCTGTTCTCCAATAATAAAAGTATAAAACTAATATTTTATAATGATTTCTAACTTATTTTTCAAAATTTAAAAATGTAATATTGTTAAAGGTCAATTGTTATGATAATTACTCAAAATTGTAATGTCTGTCTATAGATGAAACATTTTTCTGTATCTTATTCTTATAGAATAAAAAAAATATATTCGACTACAAATCAAAATTGTTCATTATCCTTAAACATATTATAAGCTAATCAACTTTAAAAAACTGATTGGATGCTTTGAACATAGTTTCAATAATTTCATTAAAACTTTTCTCATAAACGTACAATAGGTTATAGGTAACTACTTAATATATTGGTACATGTACAATTGTACATACCTATTAATATACATCGGGCCGAGTGCACAGCTAGAAAAATACAGTTTTGTTACATTATTTTAATTTTGTTATAAAATTAATACATTTTAAGAAGCACGCATAGATATTAAGTGCAATGTGCCTAGTTATTTTTTTAATAAAAATGTATTTTTAATTTGTTATATTAATAATATTTTTAATCCTATTATATTTGTTATAAAAAATCTTTTTCAAATTAAATTTTACAATTCTTATAAAGCCAGCTCATCAATAATATACATATACTCGTATTGAGAGTTTTGTAGGAAACTAATGTTATTTCGCACAAAGAATTCTGATTTAAAAAAAATAACCACGATGAATGGGTCATTCTCCTGTCTACAATTACGGCTACTAAGGTCATTAAAAGTGACCATCTAAAATACAATTTCATGGTTGATGCTTGTCTTGTCGAAATAGTAAAGGTAATATGTTTCTTAACATATGAAAAAATTTTAAGGACTCCCATATTCATTTTTGTTATTAATTGTAAAAATTTAAGAAAATTAATCATTTCCTAATATATAGTAAGTTATATTTTAATGAATAAAACTGTTGAAAATTCCGTATAAAAATACTAAGACCATATAGTTTAAAATAAAATTAGAATTCTATGATCTATTATACATTATATATATATATATTATCATCAATAATTAATTTAATATATATATATAAAGACTAAATATTTTAATTTTCTCATTCATATTATAATACTGTCATATTTTAATATTGTATATAATATTATATTATGTTTATAAATACTAGTTACTACTATAACGTAAATAATTACTAACTGTATATTAATACCTATACCTTAATATTTAAAAACAGTTTAAAGAAGATTGTTTACCTGTAGGATTCGTTGTGTCTTCTAATCTCGTGACAAATAATATTGTAGATAGTTGGTTATTTCGGTAGTTTCGAAGACTATTGCACCACAGCTTATATATTTTCAGATTGTACTCAAGTATCGATCAATATCAACACAGTAGACGTAGAGTAAATTGACTAATAATGTTTTTTTCTCGTTTAACTGTCGTTGATGTCTCCTCAACCGCATGGCGCGGTTCTTCTCGACATGATAGTCATTGATGCATAGGGAAGATGATCGTTCTGTTTTTTCAAACCTAACGGATTTCAATAATTAGTCCATTAAAAAATAAATATTCAAGTTCAATGCCATCATTTGCGTTTATTATGGTATTTTTATATGTTCGAATCGCAAAACAAATACAAAATTAAACACTCGAAAATCTCTATATTATACACTCAGACACCCTCGAGACCTCCAAGAATAAAAAATAAATAATATATTTAAGGTTTATGCCTCGTACCGGTATTATGTTTGTGCTTTTAATATATTTATAGGTTTTAAAACTTTAAATTCGCTCCATTCTCGGTTACATAGAAATTAAATTCCCGGTGTATATTATATATTATTTTCAATTAATATATAATAAACATTAATTGTGTATTTTCGGATCGTTCGAAGTCTTATAACGTTCAATTCGCACCTTAATATGTATTATGTATACTGCGACTTACCTGTAGCAGCGAAATTCGTGACGCGGAAAATGCGACGTCGAACAGAACTGCACCGAATCGGTATGTATAATATATTATTTATAAATAATATTGGCAAATGGCACAATGCACGTGCGACTATCCGGCGTTATGTTTTATTATTATATAATAATAAACCTAAACTAGATGATTTATAGATATTATATAATTTGTGATATCGTCGAAACAGCGGAGCGGACGTGAAAAACTCGGACGCGTAACGATTTTCTTAAAATCTAATAATGATATTAAATCCTAGAAATTTGAACGAGCGCGCGCGAAAAGTAAAAAAAAAAATCAGACTCAGAAGACGAAACGTACAAGTGCGCGTGCAGAAATCGGCGACGGCGACGGAGACCGATTCAATGACCCGTTGTTCCGGACGGACCGGTGGCGATTGTGTGACGCTGCGCGCGGCGATACGATAGGTATACTATTCCACCGGCAACTCGCGTATCGTGCGCGGACTGCTGCAGCAGCTGTGTACAACGATATTTATCTGTGGCGGTCGCGCGCGCAGGATCGTCGACGGGAATTATTATTATTATTATTATTATTACAGCGGCGCGTCGCTTTCCTTCTGTTCGCGTTTGATGACCGACGGCGCGCGCGGAGTCGTCGTCGTCGTCTCCGCGGAAGACGATGGCACAGGACGTATATACACCACTGTGCTGCAACAGGCGAGGCGTTCGGCGGCGGCCCCATCAGCTGATCGCCGCCCGCGCCCGGTATTTGCCCACTCCTCGCGCGCAAGGTTGCGGCCGCGAGCCATAGTAATAGTAACAAGAAAATATATTACCGTACCTATATAGATATGAAATATGTATAACGTTTATGCGGCGGCGGTGTTCTCGATTCATTGCCGCAAATATGGGGTTGAAATTTAGCCCCTCCCGCCCACTATTCTGTAAAAATATTGTAACGTATTTTAGTTCGACTGTCCGCGGCGTTGTGTTACACGTCAAGTTTATGTCAAAATTATATTACCATAATGATGTCAACGTGGAAAGCGATCTGTGAAGTAACCAACGTTGCTCTAATACCAACGATTTGTACTTGGTATTTTCAATACCAAATACAAAACAAATAAATATTGTGCCATGTATATTAATGATATGTATCATTATAATTAATTCTGTAAAGTGTAAATTAATAACATAATATAAATAAGTTAATTTTTTAGAAAAATTTTTGTATAATTATTCTATTATTTTGCACGGAGATTCCTTGGGAATACTCGACGTTACATTTTATTAAAAAATTATAAGACTCACCATTAATTTTCTTGTTGATTTTATTTTCTATTTACACCTATAGTTCCCATATAGAATATGCTACTATAAACAGTATAAACATATTTTATACATACGCCCGCCGTAAAGTGACATCATTTTTTTGAAAAATTATAGGTATTGTAAAATTCTTAAATAATTCAGAAAAAAACTCTTAAACCACCAAAAAGGGGCCTCGCTACCTTTTTGACCGATTTTATTGTAAATTTTGAATTTTATTTGTAAATATTAAATATGGTCATTGGTCATATACTCATATGGGTTTTTTTGGTCTTTGGAATTATGGCTGTTGGAAATTATAAAAAACAAATCACCGCAGGTTTCTCTGAGAGAGTACTTTGTAAAATATAATTTGATTAATTAAATTTACTTATTTTTATACCGTACAGATTTTTTTTTTTGTATTTAGTTATAAACGCAATTCGTAGATGATATTATGACAAGATAAATTTTAAAAGTATAAACTCATAATAATAAATTACTTGGTAACCAGTACTCTAACTATTCTAAATAATAAACGAGAAACTATAAATAAAGATCATTACTTCTTCATATACTATTGATTTAAGCCAAAACTCTTGTTAATGAGTCATTTTTTTTTATAATTCTTGATACTTTATTCTTACTAAAGCTAAGTTTCAAATTTCTATATTACATAACAATCCGTATGAATCATTTAAACGATAAGCCGAATAATTAAAAAATTTAATATTAGTCATGTATTATCTCTCCTTTCACTAAGTGTAGAATACTAGAATGCAAATAGATTGAGTACCATTAAATTTCAAATTTGGAGATGGGACTTAAGTTCAATCTAATGTAAGCTGTAGCATAAGCATTTAAAGAATAAATCAGCATCACTACGTCATATAGTATGCATAGTAAATAAATAATAAGTATACGCATATATTTTTAACAAAAATTTTAAATTATGCAAGTATCGTCATATTATAATAGTTTTAATTTATAACTCATAATAAAATACTTGAAGTATTATAATTTATATAATCAGCAATGAAAACCATGCCTGCAAAGTATTAAACCTCGTATAGACTATTATAAACTTGAGTAATTAAAATAATTGTATTCTTCTTCCAGTTCCTGAAAATGTTATAATATCCTTTTCATTATATTTAGGACAGGAGAATCTTTTATAATAAAAGATAAAAGTTTTACCTAGTATTGTTTATATAAATAATAATAAATTATATCATAAAATAAATGAAATAATATTAACACTGGGCATGCGCTGTTTCACGGAATGGTATTCATGATTTATAACGCGTATGACACGAATCGCCAAGATACTGACCACGGTGTCTATATATTATGGTAAACACAATATAATTTTGATAGACTGTATTCGTCGCATTGAAAATACACTTACCCTATGCTTATATTTTTTCTCTATATATGTTTACTAGTCCAAAATATTTTATTTAACTACTGCAGAAATTCGTATACAGACTTTTTGGTGGAGGGGGCTCTAATTGCATCATTTTCGTCGTCATCGTCGAAATAATATATAATATTCCGGTAGATGTACTGCAGTTGCGATTATGTACGCGCACGCACGTACATCTCGCACACACATAAAAACACAACTCGCATATATATATATTTAATATATATAATATATTGTATTAATAATAGCAATACACACACATACACACACGTGCATGCGTGTACGTTCGTTCGTATATAATATAAGACATTGGGTGTACGCGTTTGTGTGTATGTGTGTGTGTGTGTGTGTGTGTGTGTGTGTGTGAGCGCGCGCTATTCTCTTCCATTGGTCGTTTGTATAGTAGGGGGAATGAACTTTTCAGACAATATACCGACCGCCGCCGTCGCCGTCGCTACTGCGATCGTCTCGCAACTGCGTACCTGTATACAGCTGCCGGTGCTACAGAATCTATACGCACTAGCGACGACCAAGACGACTCACACACAGACGCGCGCACTCACTCGCGTGTAAGTATACTTGCGTTCTGCTTGGAATCATCTCGCGAAAAAAAGAGACGACGGGGACAATAAAAAAGTTATAAATAAATAAATGATAGAAAAAATCTCCAAACAAAATGCACACAACCGAGGCAACAAGTATACCTATATACAATAATAATATGATGTATAATATTATAGCATTATACATTTATACACTAGCTAGCCGTTGCCATCGTGTTTCACGAATAATTCATGTACATTGTATTCGTATATATATATTATGTAAGTTATAAGCATATAATTGTATGTAATACATCATTCGTAATAACCTTACAATAATTCACCAAGGGCTTGGTTAACTATAAACAATTAATAAATATATATATTATATTTAGGTTCTTTAAATTTAAATTACAAACCTTTCGTATTTTGATCATTAAGCTGATAGACTTCAATCAACTGCAGCTAACTTATTTATGTCTATAAATTATTAAATTCTCTAAACACACATGTTTCTGCATATTAACTAATTCATGAACTGCGTATGGATATTTCTCAATATTAAATATTGTCTGTAATTGAAGTTTAACTGCGAAAGATTATTTAGCGCATTCTAAAATCACGTCTCGTTCTAATTTATATCTAGAAAACTTAGACGTATCAATAATATTACGTCAGTAAAGAGATAATTGTTAAACAACTTCCAATGTCTCTGAAGTTCTAGAATTGCAGGAATCATCAACTTCCGGACCACGAACACTTTTATTACGGACCTTTATTCGCGAAGTAGATTTTAAAATTTTTATGATATAAATTAATAAAAACTATAAGTGTGTCATATAATATTTATATTACGACAAAAAAATTATTTATGTAGGTAATGGAAATTAATCTGTATTTTTGTAATCACTATAACTGTTAGGGACTGCGACCCGTTTGGTAAGTTTCAAAACGGACCACCATAAAAATTAGTTGGTGACCCAACTATGAAAATGGTGTTCTAAATCTAGAATACCTAATTTAAATTCTTAAAAACAACTCAAGTTTAATCTATACGATTTTATCCAGAACGGCCTTAATTAATATTATATTTTGTTAACTATTTTATCAAAATAAAAGTTAATAATAAATTGTTTACACAATATAAACATTGATTATATTAAAATAATTATTCAATGAAAAATAATTATGGAAATAGAAGAAAAATTTTTTACCGATAAACTAATAAGTAATATGTGTAGGTACGTATTAACATAATAGATTTAGATGTAATAAAACATTATCTAGTATTTAGTGGAAACTCCATATAAATATATTTATTATGGTAGTGCCTAATTATTTATTTTAGAATTCACCAAGACGCCAAATTACCTATAGTGCTTTAATTAATTGTGAAATTGTTTTTGTTTGATTTAAATTACTGTACTCTTTTTCAATATAAAGTATATAATATTATCGTATATTGCATATCATTTAATAAAAAAATGTATTATTATAAATATAGTAATTTTTGTTCGGTATATTTCATTGCTAATATTATTTTACCAGTCCGCTCCTGATTTATTTATACAGTAACGTACTAACGTTAATATATAGGGAGGATTAAGAGAGCCTCCGTGGCTCCATCTATATAATATTATATATACAGAGTATTAATTATGCGAGTACATCTTCCAATTTATATTTCCTTAAACACTTATAAAAAACGAAAAATTGCTATAATATTGTTAAATTTTTCGATGAAATGACGAAAGTATTTATACCATCATATAGATCATAGGTTCTCAACCTTTTGAGGTCCACGCCCCAGGTTATCGTCAAAACAGTGATTTTATTAATACCCAGAAGACCAAAGAGCATACATATAATATGATTTGTACAATCTTAAATAATCGTAATAATCGCTTGGTGTATATCTACTGATCGACCGCGGCGGCAACCAACACACCGGCAAGGCACGGCGTAGAAAACGGCAACGTTTTCATTTTTTGTTTTTTTTCAACATTTTCACGTCTTCCCTGAAATTTTGTCACGCCTCCCTAGGGAGGCGCACCCCCCAGGTTGAGAACCACTGAATTATAGATAAAATATATAAAACTACCTACTGTGATATTCATTATATAATTTCAGAATTAGTAATTAGCGACATTATTTTCGGGAAAACATATAAAGACAATATACTTTATAAATTTATTTATCCTATTTTTAGATTTATGATACATTTTACTTAAACAAAAAATAAATTCAAATTTTAGCATTATTAGGGATTTATATACTTATTCTTTGTATAGTTCTATCTCACTACCCTACTACATACAAAAAATCTTAAAATACACCACAGTCTGTCAATATATATACATAATAATAATATATTATATATATATTATATATTTATATGATGTATTATAGTGTTTAATGTTTATATATAGGTATTAGGTAGTAATGATATTATACTAGTGTCTAGTTTAATTATATGTACAACTGGAACTAGAATATTTCTTATTGGGCATCAC
The DNA here is from genome assembly GCF_020882245.1 of Rhopalosiphum padi. Classification (NCBI taxonomy): domain Eukaryota; kingdom Metazoa; phylum Arthropoda; class Insecta; order Hemiptera; family Aphididae; genus Rhopalosiphum; species Rhopalosiphum padi. The sequence continues at coordinate 32,666,627 of NC_083599.1, forward strand.
TAGAACATTATTGATATCGTATAGACTATAGAGAAAGAGAAAAAACTTTATTTTTGAGATGATCGAATTTTAGATTGATGAGCGCACTATTATATAAATGCGCTCATCAAAAATTTATAAAAATCTGTTATGTCCTATATTGATTAGAAACTCCAATTTCACCGACACGAGGTTTTACCTCAGTGATGAATTGTGTCAAACTATTTGTATTTTAGTAATATTTTATTAATACTGTTAACAAATATGCGATGTATTAAATTGTTTTATGGCCAAAAAAAATTTACAATTTAGTTAACATAATTACATATTATATAAAAAAAAATTACCGAGAAACTCACTCTCCTGTATAGTAGGTGTTGAATGTACCAACTTCATAATTATAATTGCAGGTAGAACTGAAAATGGATGTACTTCATTTGAATTAAAATACGAAAAATAATTTTGAATGTAAACGGTCTGCCAGCATACTTTTTTCTAAGGATATTTTATTATTTGTTTATATTTATTTTAGTTCTTTATTTAGGACTTAAAACTATTGTTAAAATACATTCATAGTATAATCATATTTATTATTTATTCATTTACCCATGTTTCTAAATAAAAACAAATATACTTAGTATAAATGAATTAGACTATATAAGTATATCTGAGTCGGAATAAGTCCGTATCATAAATAGTGTGTAGGACGTCTTATTCTATTATCGTTTTATTATAATTTATTAAACGAGTTTTTATATACTCCAATTACTCCTGCATAATATAGTTATCATATTATGTTAGGTACGCCTATTTTTATAAATATTTATTTTAATGAACCTTAAAATTATTTTTATGTTTAGAGTACTTAATAATAGGAAAATATAAGATTTTATTTTTTGGTTTATTTTACTTTAACTAATATTTGTCTTGGCGTGTTGCATTAATAGACAAATTGACGTATACGATAATTTATGACTGCAGATATTACAGGACTCTATTCCGTAATATGAAATAACCAATACAGGTTACCAGTTAAAATATTAATGGCATATCCGTATTTATGGGCAAGAGTGAAGAATTTTCTATTTGACAGTGGTAACATTTGTTATACAACATTTGTATAACCCTTTTTCATGTTTAGACAACTATACCTGTAACTATGAAACAATTCTATGACAATTAATTTTCATATTTCCAATAATATTGCTTATTGGGTAGTTTCAGAATAAAAATACCTATTGTCGATATTATAAAAGAGAAGTGCTGTAATAATAATTATAGTTCCGAACCTTTCTTCCGTCGTGTTTTAATTTTAGCAAACCGTATTGTCAATCATATTGATTTCTTTTTATGTCCACGATGGCGACGGATTTAAACAGAATGTCTACAAAACTTTGAATTTAATTAATACTTAATTTTATTTTTGTATATTTTACTACTCTTGTTATGAACCTTTATGCTTTATTATTATTTATTCGAACTTTATTTTTATACCATTAATTTTTTATACCTATCGTCATTATTATATTATTATAATTTTTCATAAGCTAAATAAGTTTATTAACATTTATTAATTACTCTTATTGTAGTTATTAAGTGAAATTGTGTACAATTATTCTAGCAGTCTAGCGTTCTAAAGGGTTTTATCCGTCTATTATAATACTCGTTAATACATAAATATTAAATTAAAAATGAATGTTGTCATTATAAAAAAAAAATAAAAAAAAAAAATCATAACAATAAAAATCGTTAAATATAATTTTAAATATTTTGAAATAGCATAAAACATATATAAAAATTATATTTTCAAAAAAGTTAAAACTTTTTAGAATAACGTGTAGATACTTAAATTTATCACCTTATTAAGTTATATATCTGTACTAGGTAGGTATCTTCCTAATTTATTGGATATACAAATGTATAATGGAAAACTGTATAGTAAAACTAGAAATTGTATTCTATTAAAAATTGAAAATTATTAGTTATTAAAAATATTTTGATAGTTATGTATATTAGTGATTTATTATTACAAGCATTCAAACCTAACTTCATAGTAACGATTTTAAGGGGCTAAGTAGGCAATATCTATAACTTTTCAATACATTTTAACTACTTACAGTTATTAATTTTATTAGCAATACCATTTTGTCCAAACTTTTTTGAGCTCTATTATAGTGTTCCATAATTCTTACCTGTGTTTTAGATTATGCGTGGAGCGATGATATTTATTTTATAATGATTTGTATTTTTTTAAATTTTTTTTTGAATCTTTTATCATTTTTTGGGGCTCTGTTTGCTCTGATTTTCAACTTTGAGTGTAGTTTGTAATAGTAAATTGTATCTAGTTGATACTTTTGTGTTCAAAAGGGAAAAATTCCCAATACTTATCAAAACATTCAAAACAACCTGTAAAAATAATAACGATAAACGAAAATGTTTACGTAAATCAGTATTTTATTTTTTTGGTGTAACTCAAAAACGAAAAAATTATATCTATAGATTATACTGATTATAGATATTTGAAATTTTTATTTTTGAATATTTTATAAAAGATAAATAATTTTGAAGTATTTTAACTCTTTTTGCAATTGGCATTTGACAATTTTTCATTTTTTCTAATAAATATCGATAAAAAAAATGTATCTGGGTCAAACTCAAAATGCTTGTATTCAAACATTTTAAACTTAGAATTTTGTCAAATTTCGTCAAAATTGTGAATATATTATAGAAGAATCCCAGTTTTCAACCCAACATCTAATAAAAAAAGTTTTATAGAAAGCCAAATTTCTCTCTAAAATTACTGAAAAATATAAATATTTGATTTTGTGTGAATGCGTTTTTTTTATGTTGCGCGTGGGTCAGAGAGAAAACAAGCAGTGCACTAACATCTTCTTAAAAATACAAATCGCTTGGAGATCAGGAAATTCCTGTTACCATTTGTCAAAATATAATAAATATCTTATTCCAATATGTTTTAATAGTTATTAAGTACTGACTAAAGTTAATATTTCATTACGTTTTCTTAATTTTATAATGTAGATTAAAATTAATTATAATATATTATTTAGATTATGTATATATGATGACAATAATTTTTGTTATAGGATTATAGGCTTATAGCCAATTTCATCACTCGTATGAATATAAAAAAATCTTCTTTATAGACTTTGCAGAAGACTTTTTGCATAGAATTGACTATAGTGATTAATGTCATCATATTATTATACCTGTCTATCTTTTTTTTTTTTTGTAATTTGTCATCGCTTACATTATATTGGTACAGAACTAAGAACTATCTTATAGGATAACTTAATATCAGTACGACAGTATCCTCATATACATTTGTCTGGCCAAATGAAATTTAAAATAGCTAGATAATATAGGAGTACTTACTACTTACATTATTATAATAACGAAGACAGACGAATGGACGATGCATATTATGCCTATTGCCAAATCTATAGCCAATCTTAGACATTTCCCTTCGTGATATTTTCTTCCTATATAAATAAAACGCTAAAGCATATATTTATACTTAATAAAATATATTTATTTAATAATATACTAAATTAATCCTATAAGCAGGTATATCGTATGTAAACAAAAAAGATTAAAAAAATATAATGATAAAAATAGATATTATAATATAATGTGTCATATATTACATAGTGTTTAAGTTTATGTATATAACTTAAAACTTGTGATTTTTAAATAATATTTACAATTTTATTTTGATCAAAATTATCACACAGTATCTTCAATTTGTCACGAAATGAAATCTCAAAAATATAACTAAACAATATCTCGGCAATCAGCAATCGTCATAGCATCACATATAATACCATAATAAAGATAAATTATAAATAATATACAATTTAGGAATTAATTCTCGACACTTGTATACTATTATTAAATTATTATATGTTACGGGTAATGTAGGAAATTGGGCATTGTGTATAGTAGGTATCCGAGCTGTACACAATGCCCGATTTAGTGTACAAAGTGAAAATAAAACACATTGTTCACTTGTTCAGGGCTTCAGGCATCATCGTTTACAAAGAACAAATCCGCGTAGGACAATGTAAACTACTAAATAAAAATAACTATACACCTATTGTACAGCAAAAAAAAAATACATTATATTAATTATTTATTTATTATTATATGTTATTATCGAGTACCTATATTTATTTATTTGAGCACAAATTACTACTGTAGCACTTCCGACTTTCCGAGTTATCAGCACAATTACCTAACATAACGTTTTGTAAGACAATCCTGTGTGCAAATATATCTATCATTCCTTTTACATCTAAGTAACAACTGTGTCGACGAGTGGTCTCTCTTAAAGATATATGTTTTGAGGAACTTCGCTGATAAACATAATAATAATTAATAGACTTCGGGCACAATGTTAACTGGTTTTGACTGTTACAAATTTTAACTGTACATTTTACGTTTAAAAAAACCCCAAATAAAATTAATTTTATAAACGTTCACTTCGAAGAGCATGAACACATAAATAGAAACTAGCAGAAATAGTGACATATCACTCAACTTATTTAAGACAAGTACAAACACCAGTAGGCACTGGGCAGTAATTAATATTATCAGAATACAAAGAACACAATAATAACTGATATAGTGCTATTAAAATATTATCTGTAAAATATAATATACAGTATCATAAAATTGATATTTCAAAAACATATCACAAAATTTAACCAATGATAAAAAGAATCTAGGAAAAAACCACGGGTCAAAAACAACAAGGGTAAAAAAGACAATGTAAAAAACGTCAAATTCATTTTACTTTAAAATTCCAAATATTAGTTAAAGTATATTATAAGTGAAATGGTAAGTTAAATAAGTAAATAAAAATAAACCACTGATATCGTATAATATATTTTGCTATTGCTATTAAATATGTGGTAAATATCTTTTTCCACTTATTTAAATATTCTTCACATAATGTTTTGAGTTAATTCTGTAATTTGGCATAGGTATATTTTTGTTTAATTTTTTTTCGTAGTATACGCAGTGAATTATTCGATAATTTTGACTCGTCATTTATCACCTCCAATCGGATTTTTGACTTTTGTTATTAATACCCTTGATTTTAAAATCAATATTAATACTCATATAGAGAAATGACAATGGCTTACTAAATTTGAGAATTCCACCCCTCCGTTTGGTCCGATCACCATTATTTAATGTAATATCATGAACAACATTCCAAATGTGAGGTGGAAATAAGTAAGCATATAGAATTTGTCTTGTGTCTAAATGTACCAGTTACATAAGTATTATCAAAATATTTCAAAATTGGTGAAGCATTATTATTATTTTCAAGTGTCTCATTCTTTCAACTAAATTACACACGGGTAAAAATGCTAATACATCCAACTGTCGGCAAAATAAAGAAAATTCATCTGATCTATAATCATCGTTGCTTGGGTAAGATAAAAACAACCATTCACTTATACGTGTTCGCCTATTACCGTTTTTATTGCATTTGCCATTTATAGCTGTTTTTTAAAAATCAACGTGTATGGGGAAGTAGGATCTAGAAAAAGATTTTTCTCTGCACACTTTTCCATCAAGCAGTTTAATATTCGCTCATAAGATGACTATTTTTTTTAGTGAGCAAGCAATAAATGAAATGGCCGTAATAAAAATACTACTTAGTTTTATTAAATACAACTTACTTATTTAATATAGGTACGAACATCAGTCGTCACTAAATCAAAACTCAAAGATCAAAAATTAATATAAATTTAAAGTTTATTGCTCGGATTTATATATATATATATGTATATAGGTATTTAAAAATAATTGTATTTATTACTAACATAATTATTTTCATAACTTATAACCAAAACTAACGTTTTACACCTAGTCGTTTTTTTCCGAGTCGTTTATTACCGATAAAAATATTGAATTACCTGCATTGGTTTTATAAGTCATATTAAATCTAATAGAGTGTAGATAGTTAAAATGTTTATTAGATATCATTGATTATTATTATTACTATACATAATCAATGATAATATAATATAGCAAAATATTATTGATATATAATAAATTAATAACACTTATAAAAAATAAAAATTGTTTTTAAAGATATTTGGCATAATATAAAATAAAATGTAGGTATTTTCGATAAAATATTTAAAGGGGTATTTAATCGAGTGATAATTTGCAATGTAAAATTCAGTGTTCACATTGCCTGCAATTCACAAATACCTAGGTACGTTGAGCAATTCAAATTACTTGGTCATTGTAATATAAATAATATAATGATCGCCCACCGGTAATTGTAAACAATTATTTGGTATCTAGGTACCAACTTTTTACTTAAATCTGATTGGTCTCGTATACAATGACCGCGACTACTTTACTTTACCGGTAATTTATAAAATATACAGTTTTATTAGATTTTGGTGCACGGAAGGAAAATGTTCAAATGTTCTATTTCGGGGGAAAAATTTCGTACCGTTAAAAAATGCTTTGTGGAAAATATCCGTATAACCGTATACCACTGTGCTGATTGCCGATCGGAAAACCAACAAATAAAAGATAATTACAGATACGTTATACATAACACGTCTTAACGTCCTAATTGCTAATACTAGTAATACCTATAGATAGTGGTTAGTACTAATAGTACCTACTTACTTATACGAAATATCAAATGAACACACGTATCTACCATATTATATACCTACATTACTATAATACGGGGATTTTGATATATAAAGATGACATTTTTTTGATGATATTTGAAGACGTATTTTTCTTCTTTGATACGAAAATATATTTTAGAGGATCTTGATATTCATTTTTGTGATTTGCATTTTTGACAGATTCGAGTATTCAACTATTAGAACATTTTTTACAATAATTTCACTAAGAAGAGACGTATTTTGTATTACAATTGTACAAAATATAAGGTTACAACGAAAACCAGCATAATATTGGTTTTGGTTTATTATGTTTATTGATTTATTGTTATCACATCACAGAGATTAGATAAGAAGGCGAGTGTTCTTAAAAATGATAAAAATATTAAGTACAATATTTGTGACATAATAACAAAATCTAACGATCGAACTAAAAATGTATTAAATCGAACAATTAATTTATGTTTATGCGTCTGATAAACACTAATAGTAAAAGTTATGTATCTATTTAACAATCGAAATCTTACGTTTGTGAATTGGAAGCAAAAAATGCGGACTTTAATTTCAAGTTTTGGATAAGAACCCAGTTTGTTGAAACTATAGGTAAGTGTTCATAATATTATGTTAACCAATAGTTCTACTAATTAATAGCTAATATATTAATATACATGAATGATCATAGTATAACAAATTTATTTATAAAACACCAAAGTGCCTAGAAAATGATTTATCTTGTATGTATCGTGACGATGTGTTTGTGATTGGTACCATGTTAGAATTACATTTTTTCTTACAATAACATAGTTATATTTATGTTACTGTGAGCTGTGAATTATTAAATGATCTTAGGGTAATGCAAAAAAGATAATTGTTATTATCTAATTAAAAACTATAAAATTATATAACTTGTAAGTTGTATCCAGTCTGTATCATTAAAATTTTCTAATTACAAAATATAAAACAAATTTTTGATAGTTAAAAAAATTAAATTATTATATAAAAATTAAATAAAACATAGATCGTTTTGTTCTGTTATAGTATAATATAATAGAACATGTTAATAGTAATCAAAACTGACTCGTATTTGACTATTGCTGTTATATTTAATATTAAAATATGTTTTTTATAATTTAATTTCGTTTCTTAATATTTTGCATACTTTATTATATAATATTGCTTTGTTTTCTTTCTATTGAGAACTAAAAGTATAGTTATTACTTATTATCTTACTAAAAAATAATTATTTTTAAAAGCTATTATTTGAATTACATACATTTATAACTTTTTATTTATTATTAATATTATATTATAAGTGAACAGGACTTTGAAAAAAAAATTGAATCATGATGAGTACACTAACTGGGGATACTTCACGTCGTCGAATAGCAGCCCTGTCATTTTTGACGAATATATCACTTGATGGCACTCATAAGGATACTAACAAATTACTTTTCATCAAAAACAGTATGTATCGTCATCAAAAATCTGAAATGGAGTTTCCGTCACTTCCTGACATTGGAATGGAAAATGAAGAGAATACATTCAGTGAAAATGATATTATCTTGAAACAAATGGATATTGAATTTCATGGTCCTGTAAGATTGACAAAAACACGGTCTTTAACATCTACACCAATAAAATCAAATATGAATGATAAACATAGTATTGATAAATTTTTTGAATTGGATTCAGATAAGAGTTCTGGAAGACTACCATTTCGCGAAAGGTGATTTTGTTTTTTTTTGTGATTAATTATTATTGAATACATTTTTCAATAAAAGAAATTAACATTTTTAGACTTAACACAACTGGAAGTGATGTAACTATGGAATCAAAAAAATTGGCAGCATACTATCGTAAACGCATGATTCCTCAATCTTTATTGTCTGATGATAAAAGTAACACAAATTTCAGCAGTTCTGAAAGTCTTGGCTTAGGTAAAAATATATGCTTATGAAGATATTTAATATATTTTACAAGGCAGCAACCATTTTTAGTAACAATAACATTTAATTATACTCAGTTTTTTCAGAATATATAAATATTTTTATTTCTTACTTCTTAATTATATATTTTTATTTTTTAAATTTCAAGACTAGTTAGAAATATTTCTTTATAATTACTTAAACTTATAGACTTCTCAGACTTGTTATAATACAATACTAATACATTTACTACACACAATATTTAAAACTCTAACTAAGTTACCCAATCATGATATTGTAATAATACTACATTAAATATTTTGTAGAGTGTTCCATATAATTATTAACATATTTTTTAACCAAATTATATTAACAATTATGTATTTTTTTATTAAGAGCTATAAATAAAATGCTTAAATTTGTTATTTTAAACTAAGTAATCTTTTGATTATGTTCTCACTGTTATAAAATTTGTTTTATTTAATAATGTTGTTATATTTATTTACTAGGGAGATTAATGTTTTTATGAAAAATTAAAATTAAAATTTTAATTTAAAATAGATAAAAAATAATTTTAAAAACCAATTACTAGATTCTCAAGAATATATCTTTATTTAGCTATTATGATATTAACTGAAATATCTGCCTAGATATATTTGACAAGTATTAATTCAGTTAAACTACAGCTAAATACAATTATAATAGAATATGTTTAGCCAAAAAATGTTTTACCCAAAACATATAATCAAAATAATTCATACAATAATGCATTCTCTAATAATAATTTATTGTTATAAACGTATAACAGTTATAACATATTAAATTATAATTTCAATTGATTTTGATGGATTCTTCTAACAATTTCTTAGCGTAGATTTATATTCATAGTGAAAATGTTTTGAGATGATGTTACATGAAAGTAAATTTATGTATTAATTTATAAAATAAATAAATAATAATAAATAAATATCAAGTATTAGGCTAGACTAAAAATTATTTAATATACATTTAACTAATTATTAATTAGTTTGTATAAAAAATTACAGCTCTATATAAAACTAGTACTTTGCTTCAAGAAAATAGCTCTTCGAATCAATCTATGGATATTAGAGTTGTACGTCCAACATTACAACATCGATTCAAAAATGAACGTTTAGTATTAGTCACTCCACAGAAAACTCCATTCCTTGTTTATTCGCTAATACCATTCAAAAGATCTAACAGAACCATAATGTTTGTACCACGTTTTTAATAGTTATTCAATAAATATTTAATTATTTTTGTTAATTAATATAATTGTAGTGTGCGATGTGAGCAAAAGAAAGAACCAAATCGTAGAAGACAAACATCTGGAACTCGTCCTTTATCTGCTGTTAATGATATAATTGATGCGTTTGATCTCTTTGGATTAGAAAAAGGCAAAGATGGACAGGTATAGTTCAAAGAATAAACTAATTATTAATTTGATTATTAGGCAATATTTATTTTAATGTTTTCTTTAATACAATAAATTTTCATTTACCATTATTATTAAGCTTATTGACATGTTTATAGTTTATACTTAGATATAATTAGTTTTAATTTTCATGGTTTGAACCCCTTAAGTTGGAATATTTTTTTTCATGATTTCACCAAACATTACAGGAGAATACATTTAAAAAATGTTTCTAGATTAAGTATAATTTATGTTGTACTATCAATCTATACTAAAAAATAAAAATATACGTAAAAAGTATAATATTTTTACCTTTGTGTCATTATGAAGCTTATAATAAAATTAGAGTTTACACAAACTAAAAATATAATAAATTTAATAATTATCATGAGTTTTTGTAGATTTGTTTAAAAAAGCATTTAAACATTGCAATATAATTGTTGTTAATTTGAAATGTTATTAACATAAACGTATGCGTATTTTTAATCTTCCCACAGTAATAAACTTGCAGTAGGCTTGCACTGACTTAGAATATTTTTCATACAATACTCCTTAGTGCTTACTGCCAATTTCACCAATCCATGAACATTCATTGATGCCTGTAATAATACCAGTGTATAATTGTTTTTATTCGCGTAATATACTTGTAAATATATGTACTTTTTTTATAAATTATAATAAATAATCTTGAAATTCATTTTTAATCTAAAAAACAAATAAAAATATTTAAATTGAACTAAATAAAATAATTATTTTAGAATAAGTATAGAATAAAAATAAATACTAAGTTATCAAAGAGAGAACATAAGATTATTTTATACTTACTCTAATAATTTATCAATATGTATGTTTCAAAAAGAAATTTTTTGACTATCACAATACAATAATTAAATTATTTACTTCTTATAATACTTAAATTTAATACACTAATATGTAGTACTTCCCAACCTACAAATCTTAAAATATTTTTGACAGGTCGTTGTTTGTCTACTAATAACAAGGAAAATATTATCTTAGTTATGGAAAATAAAAATAAATATATATATAATAATAATTTAATACATAATTTGAAAAAAAATTTTAGATTATATTTTAGTTGATACTTCTAAATTTAATAATAATGTGAAATAAAACTAGTCTAGGACATAGGTAACCACTATATTCATCATAACTTTTAAATTATTTGAGGAACGATAGTGAAAAATTTTTAGTGGTCTTATTGGTAAATGCGCTAATGACTTGGTTTCATTATGTACTTGTGCAAAATGTAAATTGTCCATATAGTTGGGCAGCACATCAAGACTAAAAGAGTATAAACTAAATTCATTTTATTATTATATTATGTCAAATTATAATTGATTTTGATTTTGATTTAAAAATAATCTTTGTATTTAACAAAGAGTAGTATTCATTATTTAGTCTTGTTTTAAAACAATAAAATTGCTTACAGTAAAAATTAATATTAATGTTACTTTGGAAAACAGTACACTAGAACACAACAAATTCTCATCTGGCTAACAGTCAACTTCATAAATGTTTATCAATTTTTAACAATTTGTATGGTTAATTTTTCTAAGTTCTAACAAAAATTATAAAACGTCATAATCTCATTATAATATGTTGACTTATTTTTTGTTATAATTAAATTCATTAGAAAAAAACAATATTAAAATTAATTAATTTATTTAAGTTTAAATTGTATTTTGCTTAATTTCCTAAGAGGAATATCATTTGATAATACAAAGTTATTTAAATCTGTATTAAATTATTTTAATTTTAAATATAACTTCTAATCTGGCCACATTATTTTGTTTTATATTCTTAATACATTTTTAGAATGAACATTTTGATTAATCTGTTGTGCCTTTATTATTAGTTTATAAAAGTACCAGTTATTATTATGATGAGAAATAATTTATTAATTGTTTTTAGGAAATATCATACAGTCATTTATTAATTCCTTCACGAATTGTTGAACCCAAGACCCCAATTGAAGATATGATGTTAGATACTATACAGTCGAAATCACACACCTTAAGCAGGTAAATAAAATTAATTCATAAATAGTAGTAGTTATTAAAATATTCCTATATTATTGTTACATTAAATTTAAATCACATTAACATTACAGTTATAAATGTTTCACCAAAATAAACTTGAATATTTTTACTGTTTATTTTTTTTAGATAGTTTTTTATTTTTTTAATAATATAAGAAAAGTATTATTAAACAGTGGTGGCAAAACAAAATTGTTACTCTATTTTACCATTAGACGCAAATCATTTTTATTAAAAAAAAAAATAGTATTAAAATATATAAAACATATGATATCAATCAGAGCAATTATATGTAATGAATTTCATTAAATTATTAAAAAAAAAATTTTAATGTTTATATTAACTGTTATTTAATTATTTATTTTGTTAACATTAAAAAGTATACTATCAATAATTTAATTACATTAAATACTATTAGAAATAATGTAACAATAATTATTAACTTTTTAGTTTTTAACTATATATAATTTTGTTTAAGGTGTATTTCAGCTGATGTTCCTGATAATGTAGCGATTGGATCTGGTACTTACAAAATGTGCACTGTTCAACCAACATCATCACCTCCTAAAGGTGATTTGACAAAAGGTAATTAACATGTAATAATCATGAATAATTGTAGAATATAATGTAAACATTTTCTTATTAAATTATTTTATTTTTATAACACTTAATTTCTAATTTATATTTTTAGTTACTAATACTGAACAAGAGGAAAATGGAACGGCCTTGTTTTCTCCAAACATTCTTGATGACCCTGAGTTTTTTGCTGGAAAACATAGAACACTTTTAACATTCATATCTTACATGGTAAGTATATCTAAGGTTCATTATTTTGTATATTTAGAATGTACTGTTAAGTATTTGTTTTACTTAAAGTATTATTTAACTTTATATTCGTTTCATTAATGTACCTTTAAAAAAGCCACATTCCCATGACTGGTGTACTTTGCCAATGTTTAGTACTGGTGAGTGGTGAATTGTGATAACTTTCCAATGGAACCGTATCCTTTTACAATTATTGATCATTGATGCTCTTACTGATGATTGCCCTTTAGATCAAGGCAAATAAACTAATGAATATACTTAAAACAAGTGCACAAGTTATTGGAAATCAAATTTATAATTATAAATAATTATTGTTAAGCGTCATTTACAATAAACTAAAATTTTAAAATTAACATTATTATTCTAATTTGCCATCAAAATTGTTTCACTATGTCAGGGTTATGTAAATGGAATAAAATTATTAAAAACAAGTAGAACATTAAGTATTAATTATATATTTTATTGTTGAAGCTGTTTTAAATCTTAGTTGGAAGTTTAAAATTTGTCTATAATATATATTATATTTCAGACATCAATTATTGATTATGTGCGTCCAGCTGATCTTAAAAAAGAATTGAATGATAAATTTCAAGATAAATTTCCACACATTGAGCTAACATTAAGTAAACTCAGAAGGTAATTCTAATAAACATACCCATAAATTAACACTGAATTATAATTTATATTGGTTTATTAAATATTTAAATTTTTATCTTTTTTTCAGTATTAAACGAGAAATGCGTAAAATTACTAAACCAGATGCTACTTCAGACTTGCTAACTATAGCACAGGCCTATGTATTTTTTGAAAGATTATTAGTTAAAAGCTTGATTAATAAGGAAAATCGGAAGCTATGTGCTGGAGCATGTATTATTTTGTCGGCAAAGTTAAATGATATGAAGGGTGAACCATTAACTAATCTTATTGAAGTAGGTTACTTTACCATCAAACCTCATAATATTTTGATGATTTCTTATCTTTTTCTATTATTATTTATTTACTTAATATGATGGAATAATATTTAAGCTCATATAACTTAGCAATTATGTCCAAATTAATGTTATAAATAAGACTGTGAATTAAATTATTACATTCCATTAAATTTCGAAATTGGTCATAAATCATTTAAAAAACATTCTCATCGCAAAAAATTAAAAACAACAATATCCAAACAGATATTCTGAAACAAATGTAGATGTAACTTTTAAAAGAATGTCATACCTGCATGTGTTGTCTCTGTCTTACAATCATAAAACATAGCAAATTTGTGTTCAGCAGAATCAATGTATTCTGTTAGTTTTAATATTAGAGTAAATTTACCTATTATTTAACTTAAAGGTAATAATATTTTCTAGGGCATCTCATAGACCTTCATTGATATTTTAATTTTTAAGTAAAGTATAGTCATGTAAAATATTAAAAGATTAAAATTCTCATAACTCACTTAAAAATTTAAATATCAATAAAAGCATATGAGTTTCCCTAGATAATAGTATTACCATTAAGTTTGATAATAGGAAAATTAACTAATATCATAGCTAACAGCATAAAATTGATTTCACTAAATGCAAATTTGCTATGTTTTACGTTCATAAAAAAAAACATGCAGATATGATGTCCTCTTAATAAAAATGTTAAATTCATAGCTCTAGTTTTAAATATAAATTCAACATAAATCTACTGACTATACTGATTTAATTTTGTTTTATTAATATTAGTTATTTCTTTTAGTTTTATACTTACCAATTTTACTTTAATCTATATCATATCCTATTTATATAATATTTGCATATCTGTATGATAATTAGTAACAACTTTTAATTATATATTATTTACTTTTATTTTTATTTTTCAGAGAACTGAAATAGTATTTCGATTAAGCAGAAAAGATTTAATGGTTTCTGAGTTTGGAGTATTAGTAGCCCTAGAATTTGGTCTCCATATACCTACTCATGAGATAATGCCTCATTATCAGCGACTATTGTCTGAGTCATGACATAAAATATTTAACTCTAGATAATTTAGAATTTAGTGAAATAGTGAAATATATTAGCATGAATGAATCTAACTACTTTAAATTAAATGTTTTGTTTGCAACACTTTTATGACTGTGGTATGCATTATACTTGTTATTTATTTTTGTTGTATAACTTATTAGATTAACTTGAGTTATAATTGTAATTTAATTTAAAATTCTATGTTTAAATAGTAATTCTGATTAATATTTCAAATTGTTACCAATTTTTTTTTTATGTTGATTATTTTTATGTTACAAGTATTATTATTATTTATTATATAGTTAAAAAAAAAATAATATTGTTTTATTTATTTTTAATTTATTATAAGTATTTAAAAAAACAGTATCGAACAATGATAATAATTTATGAAAGGATGTTATAATATTATGGTTTTTATTCATTGTCATTTATATGTAAAACATGGTAAATACATGTACACAGAGATCATACTGTAAAAAAAAAAAATAGTATGAACTTCGTTTGTGTGCATTTGCCATGTTCTATAAAAGCTCAACTTCTCACACAAAACAAGACAGAAAAATACAATTTACCTTGTAGTATAATATCAAGGTAATTTTACATCAATGTAATTAAATGAAGAAGTAACTTAGCGTAAACTATTTGTATACTTTATTGAGATACAACAACTTAGTATGTAAGTGTGATTTCTTTTTTTTTGTTATTGCTTGTCTGATTTGATTGACTAGATTATATTTAAACTAAGCATTTTATTCTAAGGAAACAATTGATTTTGTTAATATGGTTATTATGTATATGCATAAGTCAAAGAATGTTGCAATAAATAATTTATATAGCTATATAATATGTTCTTCATCTAAATAGAAACCAAAACATCTAAATTTTAAAAATGTAACAATAATTATAGTTCTTACTAGTATTTAAATACATGTTTATCATATAATTTAAAGTTATATATATTTTAATCGATCAGAATAAAAAAAAAAAATATATTGGGTTATAATAAAACATTAAAAATATCCTTTTTGCCAGTATGACAAAAATTTAGGTTTTTATATAGTGTAATCCTGCAAATAATTATATTTAGTGTCATTATTTAAATTCTAAGAATAAGCACCAATAATACTCGGAAAGAAATAATTAAATTAAATTTTTTAGTGTAAAGTCTTACTAAACTAAACTAATTATATTTTTAAAAAAAATTAACTTTTTACACAAATTATATGTGTATGTAAAATATTAATATAAAAATGTTCATAAATCACTTAAAAATTAAAGTATTGTAAAAAAACGACGAGAGAACACATGCGGTATGATTATAGAATAATATAACTCTTTAATATATTATTATGTTATATTCTGTGATACAATATTTTGTTAAACAAACCTATAATAAACAGATAAGTTAAAAATATGCTTTTTAAAATTATTTAATATTGCAAATTTTTTATTTAAAATTAATAAATAATAAATCAGTTTAAATAGCAGTCTGCTGCAGTAATGGACCTAAAAGTTTTATTATACAGAGTGTAACAAGACTATTTAACAAATATAGTTACATTTATTTATTATTTTTCCGATTATTATATCAGAATTGTTAACTTTGATCTCTTTTAAAGACAAACTAGATTATATAATAGCATTAGCTAATTGCTGTCCAAAATCACTTTAAGTTCAAAATTGAAACATTTTATCTTGTACACAAATATACACACAATAAAAAACACAAAACCAATAAATTCATTGTTCCGTTCATCTAAAAAAAATTTGTATATGATTTATTAAATGAATTTGATAATGAAATTTTATCAACAAAAAATAATTATTATATTACATTTATGTCGGTATATTCATTTAGAACTGTAGTTCTCGTAGTAGTATATTATTATAGGTATATAGCTCTTGTAAAACTATGGCGCTTGTCATCCAAAATAAGTTTAACTGCAGAAAATGACCGCGGTCAACATCATAGAACAGTATTTAAACTTATAAACAGGGCTCGGGACTTAAAGCTTTTGCTTATTTTTATGGATTGACTTAAAATGTAGCAGAGTGCTATGGAAGTATATATCATGTTAAAACACCTTCAATTATGAAATTTGAAAGTGCTTTTTTTTCAACGATTTTTTAAAAATATGCTTATTTCCAGTTTTTCTGATTAGTTTTGCTTTTTTGACCAGTTTTTCTACTTTTTACGGTTTTTTTCAGAGAATCTATAAACAATACGACAAAATGTCTCGAAAGTGAAGTTTGTTTTTTTATAATATGAAGATTTATTTTTATTTTTTAGTTAGAAATTTTTCCTATAATCATTTTGTTTCAATATTTTTTGTAGTCTTCAATTATATTATTTTTATCACAGTTACAAATTATGTCTATAATACCTACCTACTTTATCATGTAAAAAGAAAGTATTTTTTTTTTGTTAAATATTTTTACTTAAATCTAAGTTTTTTAAATGCTTATTGGAGTACTTATAATGATGTTTTTAAGTGCCTTTTTAAGCGCTTATTTTAAATATTTTAAGTGCTCTAAGTCCCGAGCCCTACTTATAAGCCATGTTACTCGTTATTGTGTTGGTTAGTACAGTACTTATGCCATTAATGTAAGCGTCGATCATACTTAGGGAATCATAGTCAGGATTTTTGTTCGAGTAGGTAATGTTTGTTCTGATTTTTGATTTCTGAAACTCGATAAGATATATATAACATAGGCAGTAGAAACTCGTCCAGTCAGTATGTACTATTATGTCTGTATAGTATATTAGTATCTGTTTTAACACATTTAATCAATGTGTTTCTTGTATAAAAATACGATTATATGCCATTAACATCACGAATCAATAAAATATGTATACCTACTTGATAAAAAAAAGGCGATCATCTGCAATGGCATATACTATGGTGATCACTGACCAGACGTACTCTTTTTCGTAGGACAGTACTCTTTTTTGATGTGTGTCCTAGTGTCCTTAACAACAGTGTTAAGTAAATACCTAATGTTGTACTCTTTTATTTAATTATCATCGGCTAATACATGTTTATGTGTTTTTGATGCTTTTTATAATTTGATTATTAATTTATATTTTATGGACTTAAATCATTCTTATTGGTTGGTAGCATGATTTAAGATAATATACTAAATCGTATATATTTAAATTTTACACTTGGTATTTTTACCTTTAAAAAATAATTAATACTTTAGTTTAAGTTTACTTTAAATTCTTCAATATCAAAGTATTTTCATCATAAAGACACACACTAAATGAGTTGACATTATAATTTCAAATAGTTGGTTTTTATAATTGATAATAATATTAAAATAAATAGAGTAATCAGATAAAAAAAAAACAAATTTTATAGAAGGAGATGACCTATGGAAATATGGGTGAAACGGGTAGAAATTGTAGAATAGTATACGCATTAGGCAATTACGACAGAGAAGGAGCTAAGTTTTAAAATGTACTGTTTTTAAAATTTTTATATCTGGTCACCATACATATACAGATTACAGATATACAATATACAAAATGCAATAAATGCATATGGTCCGCGGTCTATAGTGATAACTGATAACACGTTGTATCGCCACAGTAATAATAATAATAACAATATGTCATGACATATGACTGATAATAATATATGAAATAATAATAGTAATAATAATATGTCATAAACTCATAGCTGATAATAATATATGAAAGATGGCCTCGAGTGCAGTGGCCGCGGCCCGTTTCACATGGGCGCGTATCATACGCGACGTATCGTACGCGCGCGTTTTTAGTTTACATTGATTGAGTTCATACGCGCCATTCTGGCGAGGGAAACGCGGCATTGTCGAAGTGGCGCGTATATATTTAACCAATGTAACTGAAAACGCGCGCGTACGATACGTCGCGTATGATACGCGCCCATGTGTACGGGTGACGGTAGACGAACGACGAGAACAAGGTTTCTGATCTGTTTTTAATACTATTATTTAGTATTTATTAATTACTATGAATAAATACGATGTTTAATTTTCAACTAATATCGACTAATATCGACAATTTTAATGGTGTTTAAAACGTAATTAAATATACTGAGATCAAATAATTATTTAAAATTGAAAAAAAAATGTTTAGGTAATAATTTTATTTAAAATGAGTATTTGGTTTTCTGTTGCTTAGAAAAATATTATTTTTTTTTAACTTTGAAGCACCTACTAGGTAATCACCATCCTTGCAAATATAGACTATAATTTTATAATTATTAAAAATTAAATGGAGTATATTCGTTTTCAGATTTTTATCGTGTAGTTGATCTGAACACAAATTAGAGAAATTTTATGTATTTAACAATGAAATTAGTTTTTCAATAATGCGATGTAGATAAATATTTTTTTTAAATAATTTATAGTTACTTATTGAATTTTTTAATGATTTTTTCAATTTGTGTATGATATAATTTTTGTTTTGAGGTAAAAAAGCTTGACAATTTAATATAAGTTTTCTCATAATATGCTGTTCATATACCAATTAAATTAAAATATATTGAAAATATTATGTGACTTTTTTTAAGTATTTAAAAGTTCAAATTTTGATAAATTCACGAAAATTAGCAAATTATTTTGTAAATAAAAATCTATAAAATGTTCAATTCCAATAGCTATGACTTAAAAGATTAATAGAAGTCTCCTCATAAGTAAGTTGTTGTGCTTACTGAAACTTAAAAATGATAAATGTCAACAAATAGACACAATTTTTTTTCATAGACATTTGAAGTTAAAATATTAATGGATATTTACCATATAAACCAAGAATAACAGTTTTGATTATTTCCTATTTGGCTATTTATACCACGAACTTAATCACACCATTTTACGGTATTGGTATTGACTCAAATATTAATAATAATATAAAATGATGTTGATATAAGTATATCACCTATTATAATAAATCATAATTAATAATAATAATTAGAATCATTTTTCATAATTTTTATCATACACTTGACATATAATATAGGTAGGTACAACTAAGTCTAATGAGAGTGACCCAGGTATTTGCTCACTTTTTATTGTCATATATATTATATATATTTCACGTTGATCAATTCAGTATTGGTGTGGTGTCGGTTAGTTCTATAGAGACTAGATATGTATAAGTAAGTATACCTACATAAGTACTATCCGCCTAAAAATAAAGATTCTAAAATCAATACATTCATCGCTCCACTCAAAATCTAAAATGAAACTAAAGTAAACGTAATTATTTAACTATTATATTAGAAGTAGGCAATGAATCTCCAAATCTAAAGCCACCGTGGATTTTTTTAGAACATTATGGTGTTTCGGGCCCTATAAAATTTTAGTGTTAATTGAGCTATTTTAGTGAATACCAAATTTCAATATAATGTATACTAATATAATATCAAACTGTAAAACAATTGGATTAGCTTCTATGGTACTAATATATTTAGGGAAATTTACAACATATATTTTTAACTATTCTACCTAAAATTACCTATAATTTAACCTACAGGTATAATATATAATATAATATGTAAACAGGCAAGTCTTGTACACAATATATTAGCTATTTATTTTACTTATTTTTTTAGATTTCATATGATATAAATGATATAATAAATTTATTCTAATTCTTAGTAGTTAGTATAGGTATATTGGTATTAATGGTATATATCTCGGTCTCTTATTAAATTAGTATGCATTCCTATACGCAATTAAACACTAAAATAATATTATTATTATCTTATAATTAACAATTTTTTAATCAAAATATGATATAGGTAATAATAATTCAAATTAAAAACAACAAAATAAAATAACCAAAATGATTATTTAATATGATATTTTGAATAGAATTACCTTCGAAAATCGGTATATCGAGGAATAGGGATTCAAAAGTCAAAGCTGCTTTTTCATACAAATGTGAAGGAAAATCTACCTTCGTCACCTCCGTTTATGGCAAAAAGCACGAGTTCTGTTCATGAATCCCTGGTATTCGCACACTCTATTTACGATCCACCTCCACCAAACGACCTGGAAATGGAACGATTGGAACGTTATACCGGTCACGTCGAACGTTTTGTTGAAGCGCGCTATTCAAATTGTGATACTAGTGATACTACGTGTGTGATTGGTCTGTGCCGCTATTAAAAAGTTATTTAAATTGGTTAATTATAATTTGTAGAAATATAATAGTCTTAATAATTACAATTAATTAATTTAATTAATATACCTACTATGTATTAGAGTAAATAGACGTTTAATCACTTAAATCTATACCTATTATAATATAATATATACCTTATACTTTATAGATACAACATTGTTATATACTTATATCTAATAACATACCTACTATAATACAATATAGTAAAATAGTAGTATGGTTATAGTTTTCTTGATGTAAAAATGGATGTATATCCCATTAAATGTTTAGTATTAATAGTATTCATCTAATTACATAAATAAAGACCAAAATAAAGAATTTGTTTATGTTGAATAGTTCAATGTCGTCTTTAAAACCACTCGGAAAATCAAATATTGCAAGACTACAGAGTGTTTTTAAGCAACTAGTATGTTGCAGATGTAATTATTTTCTTGAGAATTTGAGATAATGTCACCTATACGTTATAAGTTTATAATCTATCCAAACCTATTCTGGGACGCCACAGAGACTTATGGAAAGATCAAATTAAAGGAAGTTCAAAGTATTCAGTTTTATTACTATATCAACTGTTGATATTACACTCCTCTGCTTTATTGTCCGATTAAATTAATAGCCTTAAAATTAAAGACTGTAAAGATCTTTCATGTATTTCACGGATTCATCAACATATCCTAATTGAAATACATTTATACATCGCAGAAAAATAGTTACCGATATAAGGCAGTAGATAAATCTTGAATATTTAGCTAGCATTATATTTGTGGGTTAAACTTTTGACATTAATAGTGCCATTTGTAATAAACTATTATGCAAATGAAACCAATAGTAAAGTTGAATAGATCAATTCACATTTAAAAATCAATATAGGTAGGTAGTAGGAAGTAGGTATTCAAATCTAATTTATAGGATTTTGGGAACGAAATTAGGAAAATTGAATTGATCGATCTAAAATACACAAAATAAAGAATTCAAATCTATTTTCAAAAGCTTCAACATATCACTAGGTTGATCGGTATGATTGACAAAATATTGGTATAGTTATGTTTTAGTTAAAATAACTGACTACACCACTATGACACCATTCACAAAACAACTTAACATAAATTGTAAAATATATATATTGTATACAAAAAAAAAATCATGCCTATGTAGTTATAAGAATAATTTATGAAAAATGTTGTATTCAATTTTCAAGCTATTTAGCCAAAAGTAAAAAATGTTATCAACAATAATTAAAAAAAAAAAAAATTGAACATTTCTCATGTTTTAATAGCCCAAAAATATTAAAAATATTTGGAACAAAATGTAAGTGTAAATACTAAATAGGTATATTTGTGAACATTTCAATTATTTATAGTAGCTCGTACTCGTTTTTGAATTACAAAAAATATCTAAAATAATTTGAGGAGAAATTGCCATTTACAGGTGAATATCCAATAACATCATAAAACTTTTTTTCATAGGTATCTAGTTGGAAATAAAAGTTATCAAAAATGTAATTCATAAACTGCAGTATTATAAGTATTAAACAACAAACAACAAACAGCTGGTTTCGATTTCCCAACATTTTTATGTTTATCAATTTGTCTGGTCATCACGAATGTAATGTTATCATTATCAATATTTAGTATTTACGCGGCTGTAGGCGCGACCTCTGAAAGTCTGAAATGTACGTGGACTTGAACGTCTTAAACTTTAAATTCTGCTTTCATCAAAAGTTAGTATATGAATTAAAAAAACTATTGTATAAATAAAATGTGTAAAATTGTTATTACACAATATAATAATTATCAACATAATATATTCTAATATAATTTTTAATATATATTTTTATGAAATTGTATTATTTTAAGAATCATTATGTGTTACTGCCCAATCAGGATACCTGCTTAAGTTTTGGAAAATAATAAACCTATGTATATTTGGTCCGCAATTGAGGATCTCCGCACCAGCATCCCAAGTGTTTTTCGGTGATTAAATTTGTTATTGTTGAGTTGTGAAGAAGGTGTTAAGACTTCTCTTTCCTTTTATTTTTAATTTAGATTTTAAAGTAATAACATTACCTAATACTTGTAGGTACATTGATTTTTACGATATTTTATTTTTAAGCAAACAAATCTATATTATTACTTATCTGGACATCTGGTGTTGAAAAGTATTTAAATGCATTTTTAAGTAATACAAATAGATATGTTTTAAATATCTTACATTAAATATCAACAATTATTTTAGTGCCTATGTTTATTTTAAATACTATTTTACTATATTAAAGGCATACTTTTTTTTTTTGAATTTCAGTGTAAAATATTTGGAATTTTCTTTAAAATAAATGGTAACAAAATTGTATTTTTAAATACCTACCTACTTAAAACATCGTACAAATCGTTTTCTTTTTTACTTATATTATATTACAATATATAATATTATAATTTTAACAAAAACCTAATCATTTGCATCAGTGATATAACGCATCCAAACTCAAAATAATCATTTACCAAAACCAAGACCACTATAATATAAAGCTTGACCTAACCTATACTAAGCCCTGTTGCCAGCAAAACTTAGATCTTATAAGCTGTGGTTTTTATGGTGGGATCGACTTTTATAAAATTTAGCAATGTTCTTTTTTGCCGTCAAACTTTTTTCCATATCAAATATTTGTTTAGTATTTCTTTAAACATTATACTCATTAGAATAAGTAGTGGGCGTGACAATAGTATTGGGTATTAATAAACTGCCTGGCTGCCTAGTAAATAATATAAATTATTAATTATAATTTATAATTACCAGTAACTGGCAATTAGTTCTGGTCTGCAAATTTGATCACCTTATTTTTATTTATTTAGTTATTAATTGTACAATAGGACCTTAATAATTTAGAAAAAATTCAAATCAAGTGTAATCTATAGTAGTATTTCATAGAAATTACAGGATGTTTTATAAGAGTTAATAACAAAGCAATTTTGTTTTACCAACTTTAGTTATCAGTTCTGGTAACAAAATCAAATTTTTCTAAAATAACTTAAATTAACTTAAATAATAGAAAAAAAGTATACAATATTTATCAATTACTGTTTTTAAATAAGTAAGCTGAAATTAAAATTTTGTTTTGTACTATATTATTTGTGAATAATAGATATATTACATATAATTTTGACACACTAAGGATAATGTATTTTACATATATTCTTCAAGTTAAAATAATTTTTTTTTACATAAAAAAGATTATGAATAAAGCTATTTTCTATGACATTATACATATAATATATATTGATAATGGAAATTACAATAAAATTAATAGCAATCATTATTTAACGAAACAAAAGTATTGGTACAAGATTTAAAAACTATTTAATTTTACTTTTATTATTCACAATAGATATGGTTATACCTTATACATATATTACATAGTTAATGATTTTTCAAAAGAGTTGATTTGAGTTTAAAAATATAATTTTTACAAACATGAATATTAATATTTTTATGCCGGGTTGCATGAAACTGAACTTAAAATTTATTTAATGAATAGTTTTATTGAACCGTTAAATATTTTTACAGACGTGTTTGGGTTGCACAAACCGTTCAATAAAAATATATTTGTATTAAACATGATACCAAGATTTGTGTAGAAGTTTAAGCTTATCACAGAAAAATACTATATTAAGTTCTATGGTGACGATGTACTACTGATACGTACACGTGATAACTGTAGGCTTATCGAATGATTAAAATTTAAAGAGCCGAAATCAGCCCATAAGTTTAATGAGGTGGTAACCTATATTTTAACGGCCCAATAAAATTATTGAACGTTTAAAGATTGTTAAACGGATGAATAAAATTTTAATCATTCGTTAGCGCGCTAACGGCTCGTTAAACATTTAACAGACCTTTATGCAACCCGGCATTAGTAGTTTTTTTAACAAAATAAATAATTTATACTAAATTTTTTGTGATAGATAATAAAGATTTTAAATTGATATAAAATTTAATAAAATTCATGAAGATTTAAATAGAGTTATTGCAGGTATGAACTCTCAATTTAATTTAATTCATTATTTTGAAAACAATATGAGAGTTCATACCATCAAAAAAACTATTTTAAAGTGAATTTTTCACATGTTTGGAATTTACTGCTTTGCTCTTCCCAGAAGAAAAAAATAGTAATAATGCGCTTGTATCTTCTAAAGTACTGAATTTCAATACAAAATGATGATCATGATGTCTCGATCAAAATACTTACAGTTTATTTTGTTCACTGAATTTATAGCACCTGTAATTGAATTATTAGTTATTGAATGTAGATAAAGTAGGACCTAATTAACAAATATAGAAGTATATACTAGCTATTGTAATCTTGAATTTATGTTATTAATTTCTTATTTTATAAACAACTATGTATCAGTAAAGTAACAATTACACTTGGTATATTTTATAATAGATACTCAAAATTAATAAGATTTTTTTGAATTTATTGAAATCATAGGACAAATCCTAATTTATTAGGTAAAAACTAGTTTCATGAAATAATAGAATTATGATTTTACGAAAAAAATGTTTACTTCAACATAGTTTACATAATTCCACGCAGAAATCTAGAAAAAGAACACATAAAAAAGCAATAAGGGATAAAACATTTGTAACATAATTGTATACACAGACACTGGTACAACATTTTTATTTTATAATTGCTATATTGTTTGCATTAATTTTTGTTGAGACTAAAACCCTATTAAAGGAGATGGTGAGTGAATATATAACAATATAAAATAAATTAAATGTATATAATATACTTACATGTGTACATTGAAATGCGCGGATTTATAGACATATGAATTGTTGTTGCAGTGGCAGTTAACAGCAATCGGCGCTAACACACTGTAGTAGTCCAAAAAATTAAAATATTATTACCGAAAAAAACTAGCGACTAGGGCATCCATCATTAAACATGCGTTATTAATCGACAATCATCAAATAATCTAGAGACCTGCCAAACTCGCGTTCCTTGACATAATCTGAGTGAAAACCGATGGAAAATAACGTTTGCCGAAACCATCGTAAGGTTATAGCTCAAGAATAAATCATATAGATCTGACGGTTCGGGATTGACTTGAAATCAAAGAAATGTTGGTAAATGGGCGGATTGTAAAATAGTGTCTTTGCCGGATATAACGAATAAACGTAAGTGTTTATCACTTCTGAAACAGAAAAATAAGGTAAACGGTTCTACACCGGGATCAATACAATACGAAGAATACCGACTGACGCGACCGAGTAATGAACGATGTAATGAACCGACCGGGCGACAAGTGACAACGATGAATTCATGATAAAATAATAATAATAATTTATTTTATCATGACTATTACGAGTATCGGAGTATTACGACCATAGACTTAAGTCTATGATTACGACGGACAAGCGGCAGCGGGTATCCTCGAAAAAGTTTGTTTACAAGCGGTGAGTGAGGACGTGGCAATAATTATTAATTATTGTGAACGCCAGTATGGTTGTCAGGGAGGTTGTATAGTCGGATGACAGAGACAAACTGTCGGTGTAGACCGCGGACCTTTGTCAGCAGCAGACAGCCTGCAACAGTAGCAGCTGCGCACAAATCCCGTGGCCCGTGGAAATATTGCGTTCGGACGGTTGGTAAGCAGCAAAGTTTGTAACGTGTTCGTTTCGACAACGATGGGAAAGAGTGACGGGGCAGCAGGCTGCAGCTGCTGTTCCCACGCATCACCCGAATTGAGGGTGCAGCTAGGGCGTTGTATTGATGAGCGGGCAAGAGTGGGGAATGCCACCTTGCCAAATTTAGGCATCGATTTTTATTTTTTGCTTTGTCACTCACAATATTCACATACTCCACCACCGTGTATATACCTACCTCCTTTTTCTTTACTTTTCATATACATGCAATATTTTAACATGACGTTAAATACTTATATATATATATATATAGGTCTTAAGTATATGAAAAAAACAACACAGCTCATCAATATCTACGCGCTATCACAGGCGCGAAGTCCAACCCAACATAAAAAAAATTGAAATAATAAACATTCACTGTTTTCTATTTAGTAGTATATAGTGATAGTCCAGTCGTAAATATATTATGGAATACTATATTGATGTATTGGTCTACTACAGCGGTTCCCAAACTGTGCACCACGAGCACTTTCTAAGGGCACTACGGTCTACGTAAAATTGGTTATCAATGAGTATTTTTTATGTTCTGTCTTTCGTGTTATTCACAGCAGGGCACCGCGGGTCCAAAAAAGGCACCGCGGAAATAAAAGTTTGGGAACTGCTGGTCTACTACATTATATTCGTATTACCTATATATTTATTATATTTTATATAATTCAGTAATATAATATATATTATATAATCAGTATTTAGCATATTGAAATACTAAGTATCTACCTATTAACCATAATATGGACGCGAGTGGGAGTGATTCGACATTATATACGCAGCTGATACCTACTATCAATTCAATTTTCTCTTTTGTGTAAGTTTTAGTTTCGTTATCGCTCAGAAGATTCAGTACTTCTGTACGAGTGAGAACTATAATTTATCTTTCTGTCATGTTGACTTAAAATGTTATAATATATATTATCATGTTTAGTGAAGATAGGAATGCCGTATTGACTAAGTACTAACAAATCGTGTGTGTAATTATTGTTCCAAATATTAGATTATACTGATTTTGTTAGTAGTGAATAAAATGTTTGTAATAATATCATACATTAGATGAGCGAGAATGGTATCTTAGTTTTGAACCAAAAATATATTACACCGTAGCCAAAAAGTAGAAAAAGAAGTTAAAAAGTAGATAACAACTTTGCTGTACATTAACAGTAGGAGTGTATCTCGTCATTCAGTAGACACTGTGGATGCGTTAGATTTAAATTTGAATTTAATGATAAATCATAGTAAACGACGAAAAGAGTGGGACTGAACGGGGAAGGTCAAACATTTCGGTAACCAAGATTACCAAACAATCATTTTAATAGTGATATTACAATTATAACAAATGTTATTTTAAAAAGTACTGAGAATTTACATTAATTTTACATTAACACTGAGATAATGAGATCTCATTTGTTACAGAAACATCCATCAAAGTTGATGACAAGAGCAATATTTTCTATTTTGTGTTCTTCAGACACAAAAATAAAAGATCAAAACACGTAGGTATATCATTATAAAATCAATACATTCATCGCTCCACTCAGGATTGAAAATTAATATTTTTATCAACGACGCCCACTCATTTACTCTTCTAGATCCGCCTGCCCGAGCCAACAGTACGTGTGATGAGAAACATGGGCCCCGCGTAGTATAAAACGATTTCAATGTCAGATTTAGCGGCGTACGTTTGTAGGCAGTCAGTCAATCGTGGGTGCATATACCAGGACTTTATAAGCAGAACAAGTCGGTCCTAAAATGTCGCTGTGGACGGCTGTTGCTCACGACACAGTGTTTTGCCGAACAATAATGCATTTTTCTTCGCATCATTTTAGGATATCAGTGTTCAATCAGTTAGCAGTTATAATATTGTAGTTATGTTAAACGTTAAGTCTTTACGGGCCACAGGGTATTTATTGAATTCATAATACTAAATTGCATTAAAAAAAAATCTGATAAGCATATTCATCATATTACAAGTTACAACAGTTCATATATGGAAGCAAGATAAACTAATTCTTTTAAAGAAAGAGATAAAAATCCTATGTTAAAAACTATACTGTAATATTATATGACATAACTAAGTCTGAATTTCTGATGGTGTAAAGTAGCAAAGTATAAGAGAACAAGTAAAATTCTATTGTTTTCAAGGAGTTTTGTATAGGCAAGACGTGAGTACGCAAGCGTGTGCGTTGCAAATGTTCATTAATATAGGGCTGCAGGAATTTTGTTCGTTACCTATTTAAAATACAAAAGAAATAAGTACATTTTAAATTTTTACGTAATATGGATATAAAATAATAAAATGTGATAATATAATAAATTAATAGCCCTAGTAAGTACTTATCTTTAGTTAAAGATATTTTAAGTAATAGTGCTTAAAAAAAATGATACATACATAATATAATATCCGCTAATTCATTGATGAAATTAGAAATTCGATTATTTGATTCTAAGTAAATTTTAAACATTTAAAATAAAATCTAAAATAATAATAACTTAGCATACTTTAGTAGATTTTATTATATTTTATATTGTACATTACAATAAATATAGGGTCTTATCCTATTTACCCAGGTTTTTTCTTTTTATCTACTACAATTTTGAGAAAATAAAATACAAATTTGCTCCACTTGGTGGTCATATTGTGAATTCGCAATTGATTTATTATTATCGGTGTATATAAATTACTGACTGAATCAGAATGTCGAGCATATTTTGCTCTGATAGCCGATAGACGATAGTCTCAAGGACTGTATTATTCTGTAGGTATAACACTAGAACAGTTGGAAGACATTAAAGTGCTGAAAGAACATCGCACGTCGTTAAAAACTATAGGCATTTCATACAGACAATTAAATATCAAGCAAAATCAATTAAAATTTACATCAATAAAATACGAATATAAGCGATATTGCAGTCAGTATTCTCTTTTTTTTATCGTGAAAATTGATTTCGAATTAATGATAAAGCATGAGTGAAACATTTTTCAGAACCACTTATTATTATGAGTGGTTACTAGTAACGGTATGAAAATGTTTTGTGTAGTGTTTGTCTGTGAGATTCTTGATTTTACGGAACGCAGTCGGCGCGACCCGCGGGTGTGGGACGAAAATACAAAATATCGCGGCAATCACTCCCAGCAATCACTCCGGCATTATGGAGCCCTGGTAGTCTAGAAGCGCGAACGGTCATACATCGGATGCGCATAGGTTATCGTAGCGACTGAGTGACCTGACCGTTTGACTGCTCGAGTATCCGCATGTGTTGTCTCCGTCTTACAAGTGCGCAACATAGCAAATTTACACTCAGCAGATCACGCTTAGCTCCGTTGATTTAAAAATTAGAGTGAATCGACCTGTTATGAAACTTGATGTTAAGAACATGATTTGCGTTCGTATGTTGGTTTTTTACGAATATTCAGTTTTTAGTGAGTTATGAGCATTTTCAATTTACGCTATATTAAATACGCATAACTTGCTAAAAAATTGAACTACCGTAAAAAACCAGTATACGAACGTAGACCATGTTCTTAACAACAAGTTTCATAACAGGTCGATTCACTCTAATTTTTAAACTAACGAAGCTAAACGTGATCTGCTGAGCGTAAATTTGCTATGTTACGCACTTGTAAGACGGAGACAACACATGCGTCCTCTCAAGTACACAAGATAAAGTGGATTATACAAATTATTATTATACAGCCACGGCTAATGTACGCTGACCGAACGTACGTTTATTCTTTGATTATAAGATTAATATAAAAATATTTCAAATACAAATAAAAACAACTTCTTAGATTGTCTCTTCAAGTCCAGAAAAGTTAGTTTATTATTGTATAAATGTTTTAAAATGGTAATTTGATATTTTGATATTTTGTAAATTTAGTGCTGACAAAATTGACTATTACATTTAATTTTTCAAACATTCGTAAAATATTATAAAACATGACATTATAGTTTAGTCTTTTGTATATATAATTTGAATTATAAAATAATAAGACAACTGATATGGACAATCTGTAATCGACACCAAACAAAAATGTTGTTACGTAGTCACCAAACAGCACTGTTATCTTTTATGAAGCACTATCGCTCAATAATCAATATAAATAATATAATAATATATAGGTACCTTTATTCATTTTTAATGCTTTGCTAGCTGCTGTAATTAGCTAAAATATTCTTCAAATGGCCCTAATTAATTTATATTACAATTAAACTATGTAATAAATGTTGACTGATTTGCTAATTAATATTATATTTTATT
The DNA here is from genome assembly GCF_020882245.1 of Rhopalosiphum padi. Taxonomy (NCBI): domain Eukaryota; kingdom Metazoa; phylum Arthropoda; class Insecta; order Hemiptera; family Aphididae; genus Rhopalosiphum; species Rhopalosiphum padi. Next base: position 32,697,663 of record NC_083599.1, read on the forward strand.
ATACCTACAATGCTCAACATTTTATTAGAATCTAGGAAAATAACGACATTTTATAAATAAATATATATTTAAATAAATAAATTATAATAAAAATAAATTATATAGATATCATATCGAATTATAGTATTCGACACGACAAAAAACGTTAAATGCAGCTAACTTTAAAATTTCAAATAGGTATTAATTAAGTATAAATATATTATAAAAAGTCAATTATTTTCAGTTAATTATTAAATTTCCGTAAAGTATCGCGTATTCACGTCGAACAATCAAGACGTAACTGACGCCTAATATTTTACAAAATATAGTAGAACCTATAGTTTATATCCATAATCTTACCATAACATCCAAAGTCGTACCTGTGATGTTGAAGCCTTACTTCTAATAAAATATATACACATATATATATAACTTACATATTAAAAAATAATATAAATGTAAAGTTTATTTCAACAAGCAGGCTTTCGAATTTCTATGTAATTTAAAAATAATTTTATTTATGACGACAATTATCTTAATAACTTTTAACTAAAATTAACGTTTTTCACTTAGTCGTTTTTTACCGATTACCTTTTATTAATATGCAATTGTTGACGGCCAATGCTTTGTTTACAATAAACTTTTACATTAGCCTTTTATTTAATTTTACATTAAGATAAACAAACTAAAATTAAATTAACTAATTAAGTTCATAATGCATTTACTGAACAGCTTTATAATTTTAAATAATATAGAAATAGTACCTAATACGTTTTTGAACGCAAGTTAATGTACTTATAAATTATAATATCATGTTAACTAAAGAAATAAGTTATATAAAACCATTAATAAAATCACAAGCTCGCACGTCAATAGAAAAATTGCAGGGTGTTCAATTTTTTAATTAAAAATCCTACAAACATTTTTCAACAAAATTTTAACCATAATTTTTTTTTTTGGTGATCGGTGGGAGGGACGAAGTAAAGATCATTTTGCAATTTGCTTTGAACTTATATACATGATTTTGTCATAATTAAAGTTATTCGATTTCTGTTACATTCATTCCATTACATTCATTATTTATATTTTTCACAGCTAGGTATACTTATAATTTTCTATTATTTATAGTTAAAACTAGTGTAATAAAGTTAGAGAAAATCAAATATCGCTGACGTGTAATTTTATTAACTAATAATAAATATTAATAATTATACAGTATTTATCAGTAATTATCATATAGTATAATCATTGGTAAGCAACTAATAAAGATTATAAATACATTTATTAAGCCACAATTAAAAATACAATACTAACCATTCATACCGTTAAAAATCAGGTATTTAGAGCAGCAGTTCTGAAAGTGTCTTTCCAAAGGCGCAGCGCCATAATATAATTATATACCCATGATGATCTATAAATAAAAATTAAAAAGGTCAATTATTGTAAATTCAGGCCTGCAGATTCTTTAGAATGCCAAAAATGAGCAGGAAAAGTATAAAATATAATACATTCTATATTCTGTATTCTATATATTACCTTACCTCAAGCAGGAAAAGTGTATATTAGCGTTATCTATACACGGTTACATTTTCGAAATATTCTGCCTTTTTTTTTAGCTATTTATAGACCATTGAAATTTTCGATTTTTCAAAGCGGGGTACGCAAAAAAACTTAAAAATTTAATAAAAGGTTTCTTATAAATTTTTCTTATTGTAGTTAAAAAAAAAATCGAAAAAAATTAATCATAAAATTGAATAACGATTGAAGAAGTTCCAAGAGGAAATAAATTTGCTTTATGCACAATTGCAACTCAACAGGACAACGTTTTATAAAATGCACATGCAAGAGCAAGATAAAATGTCAATCTAAAAAATGTTTGTGTGTAAAAAATAATATTTTATGTAGTTCAAAATGTCATGCATCAACTATATGCTGCAATAATTAAATAAAAATAAATAATAATAAACATATTTTGATTTAACACATTACCTAACATAGTATTGGCATTCTATAGAAATCCTAGGAAATGTATAGGTTGCCTAGCCATAATATAAAAAAACATTCAAATTTAATACATTGCCAAATAGTTCAAGGAATCCTAAAGAATACCTAGGATATTTATAGAATGCCTATATTCAACACTTTGCCGGTAACATATATAATATATAAAATATACCTATACTATATACTAATTAGCTGTGATTAATACATTATTTTTTATAGCTTCCACTTCCACAAGTCCACTTATTTTAATGAAAAGACAATTAGAATATTTCAGAATATATTTGAGTACTTATAGTATATACAAATAATTTTTGTTATACGAATTGTAATTACATTTATTTTATAACATACAAATATAGTATGTAAAATACAAAAATATTATATGAATTTATTTTTAAGTATACCTATTTACAGTGCCAGATAGGTATAAAGTATCGGCTAACCGAATTTTAGGATTACAGCTACAGCTACTGTAAACTTTAATTATTTGATTCAATTATATTGTCTATTTATGCCAGTAAATAATTTATTTTACATAGGTAATATTAATTAACTAATATTTCGTAAAACTTATTAGGGTTGAATTTTCAATCGACATTTTGGTTATCTGCAGTTACTAGACTAAGATTATAGTAAAAATTTCATTATACGATCCAGTTTACATTTTATCTTCAAAAGTTATTTGTTATTTTGTTATAATTCTCTAAATATATTAATTGTAAAAACTTGTAACATTCCATAAATAGTACACTCATAATTTGTTTTGTGTTAAAACTTACACACGAAGTTCAATATTGTAAGTTGTAGGTATAAAGTTACAGTTGAGGTATAAAACTAGCTTGTTTTATAATAGTTTTGAGAAAAAAATAGAATTTCAATGACATATCAATATATCATCCATTTTTTAAAAAGAGGAACATAACAAAAATGTGGCAGCATGTTTCAAAAATGTATTTATTATAGGTAATTTAAATTTAAAAATTGAATTCATTAAAAAATGGATAGGTGTATAATTTTCTTCTAAATCATTATTTATTTTGCTTGACTTTACAATAAGTATTTTAATTTTAAAAGGCTCTAGAAGTGAAAACCACCAATCGGCATCAACATTTTTGTTTTTAATAGATCTTATTCTATACAATTTTTAATTTCGTAAACACATTAAAGCAATAACTAAAAATGGTACATCATCAATACTAGGGAAATACTAATTTGAAACATGGTTTATACTAATTATAATATTCTATTTATCAGGATATAATAAATCCCACAAAAAATGCAAATGGAACGCACAAATAAAAGCATAATAGACTTAAAAAATTCTTCACATAATATACAAATAGAAGTTTCTTTAAAAAAAATAAAAGAAGAATGGTTATGACTTATGAATAATAATAAAAAAAATTGTATTCATGCACACATAACGAACCACAGTGTAAAAAGAAACATCGGCAGTAGATTTCTATGTAGCTATATAATCAGTAGTAATAACATTTACGTTATAATAGTAGCACCAAGGTAGATATATATATCCACCTTGAGTAGCATTATAATACAGAATTATATCAGCTGCGTACTCGTTACTCGTTAGCCGTGCAATGATTGTACCAAACGGCGGTAGGTGGCAGTGGGTCAAAAATTTATATTTTTCTAAGCTCTCTCTCTCGCCCATTCTTTGACTATCTCATCTACGTATGTAATGGGTGGTGGTATATTGCTTACGATGGAACTATACGTCCATAATAATACAATCAACATACTTGATTTCGAAAAAATGAATTATAATATTATAATAAGAAATTCAGAAATATTTAACATGAGACAATAGCTAGTTATAAACTTATAACTTATAGTTCTCCAGCCGTTGTTATATTATATTTATCATTATGGATTTCACAATAACACTAAATGAAATACAGCAAATGAGGAATGAAAATATTCACGAATGCTAGGCCTATAAGTTAATCCAGTTTTGTTTATCAATTAAAGCAATGATCGAGAATCGAGAAATATAACGAGAAGTTTCTGAGTAAATATGATTTTGAAAAAATATTGTTTAGTATATTACAGTTCAACAGTATAATAATTTCCAACAGAAAATTGTCTATAAAATGTCTTTTCCGGGTATGATATATTACGGTTCTGAACATCTGAAGTAATAAATGAATAATATTATTTAGTACAAATTCAATTCCAACATAATGTATTACCAATGTGTATGATTCTGAATGAATAATAATTACCAAACTTAACGTATTATCTATAGAACGGATGCACGGCTGTAGCTAGTCAGTAGTCTATATTCTTTATGTCTGACGTTATCTATTTTATTAGTTGTCTGTTGGTATATTGAAATGATAAATTGTAATAATCGGTAGAGTCCATGAAATAAGATAAGTTATAGTCTAAGTAGGTTTATCTGAATTCATGGTATATGCATATAACTAGATAAAAATAATTCATAAAATAACGAATTATTTATCATTAAAAACGAATTTTGCTGGTATAAAAGCTGCGTTTCATTTTAATGAAACTACAGACCCATGATTATAAATATTTATTAAATTTAAATAACTGTTCGACCGTTCTAATTTTTTATACGTATATAAAAAATATAACTCGTATATACATTAGAAAAAAAATATCAAATCATTCAGTAATTCAGTCTATAATTTGGATAGGTTTCCGTTCGCTGCGTCGGTGTGGTGTCAATGATGCATATAAACGCTGTTGGTAAGAGTCAAGAGAATACTTAAAGTAGTAAGTGCAAGAGAGGTGGTGATAATGTGAAAAAGAGAAGAATATTTTTTTTTCGTAGCATACTGCATACACGTAACGTGTAACTCTTCCGTTCAGCAGGCAGCAGCCACACGCCTTATAATTTCCCCCATTTCTAAAATGCGACGTTGCCACACCGTGACGGGTTCTCGAGGCCAATGACTGTGGGTGAAGTAATTGTGTGCGGTGTGGGAGGCGCATTTCTACCGCGGTTTCCTTGTTGATCGGCGGTGGGACAGCTGTACCGGGATGGGTTCGGCGGTGTGGTTGTGGTACAACTATTGTAATATTATAATATGTAATGTGTACAATCGACATCGAGGT